>NC_092128.1:129917212-130233366 GCF_043159975.1 Macaca nemestrina
AGGCACCACCACATTTGGCTAATTTTTAAATATTCTGTAGAGACAAGGTCTTGCTAGGTTGCCCAGGCTGGTCTAAAACTCCTGGCATCAGGCTGGGCATGGGGGCTCATGCTTGTAATCCCAGCACTTTGGGAGGCTGAGGCAGGCAAATCACCTGAAGTCAGGAGTTCGAGACCAGCCTGGCCAACATGGTGAAACTCCGACTCTACTGAAAATACGAAATTAGCCGGGCAGTAGTGGCGTGTACCTGTAGTCTCAGCTACTTGGGAGGCTGAGTCAGGAGAATCACTTGAACCTGGGAGGCGGAGGTTGCAGTGGGCCAAGATCGCACCACTGCACTCCACTCTGGGCCACAGAGTGAGACTCTGTCTGAAAAAAAAAACAGAAAACAAACTCCTGGCATCAACACATCTTCCTGTCTTAGCCTCCCAATGCCCTGGGATTATATTGTTTCCTGTAATTGAAGACACTTGTTCTTATACTGCTTTAAGGTATAAAAGAAAAAACAAAACATAATGACAAATGTTGGTGAAGGCCAGGCATGGTGGCTCAGCCTGTAATTCCAGAACTTTGGGAGGCTGAGGTGGGTAGATCACTCAAGGCCAGGAGTATGAGACCAGCCTGGGTGACACGGTAAAATCCGATCACTCCAAAAAAAAATAAAAGTTAGCCAGGCATTGAGATGAGAGAATCACTTGTGCCTGGGAGGTCAAGGCTGCAGTGAACTGTGATGGTGTCATTGGGCTGCAGCCTAAGAGACAGAGAAGCCCCTATCTAAAAAAAAAATAATGTCAGTGAAGATGTGGAGGAATTGGAACCCACATACATTACTGGTGGGAACATAAAAGCGTGTAAACACTTTGGGTATTTCTTTTCCTGTCATTTCAATTGGTTTTGTTTTTTTGTTTTTTTTTTTTTTTTTTAATCAAGACAGGGTTTCACTATCTTGCCCAGGCTGATCTTGAATTCATGGGCTCAATTCCTCCCATCGGAGCCTCCTGAGTAGCTGGGATTACAGGTGTGAGCCATCACACCCAACTGGTGTAGCCACTTAAGAAAACAGTCTGGCAGTTTCTCAAAATGTACAGTCATCATATAATGCAACAACTTCACTCCTGGGCATATATCCCAGAGAAATAAAAATACATATCCACACAAATATATATTGTACAACAATCTTCAGAGCAGCATTATTCATAATGGCCAAAACATGAAGACAACCCAAATGTCCACCAACTGATGAACAGATAAACAAAATGCAGCGTGTCTCTACCACGGAGTATTACTCAGCAATAGGACGATGAAATGTTGATACACACTATGACATAAAGGAACTTTGAAAACATTGTGCTAAGAGGGAAAAAAAGCCACAAAAGATCACATATTGTAGAATTCTATTTGTCCAGATTAGGCAAATCTATAGCGACAAAAAAATGAATCAATGGTTGCCTAAGGCTGGGGGCCAAGGCAGGTGGGGGGAGTAGGAGGTAGTGGCTAAGGGGTATGGATTTCTCTATAGGGTAATAAAAGATTCTAAAAGTGACTGTGGTGATCGATGCACAGCTCTCTGAGTATTCTAAAACCTACTGAATTGCAGATTTCAATAAATAAAGTGAATGGCATGTGAATAATATTTTAATAAAGCTATTATTTAAAATAATAGCACAGGTAGTCATGCCTGCCTGTAATCCCAGCACTTTGGGAGGCTTAGTCAGGAGGATCACTTGAGGTCAGGAGTTTTGAGCCTAGTGTGAGCAACCTGGCAAGATCCCATCTCTATGATAAAAAATGAAAAAATTAGCTGGGCATGGTGGCACATGCCTGGAGTCCCAGCTATTTCGGAGACTGAAGTGGGAGAACTGCTTGAGTCCAGGAGTTTGAGGCTACAGTGAACCATGACCATGTCATTGTACTGCAGCCTGAGCAACAGAGCAAGACCCTGTCTCTAAAAAGGAAGGAAAACAAATGCAAGTTTGTATCACTTTGTGAGTGCAGCCAAGTTGGAGGAGAAACAGACAAGAACAAAAGAGCACTGAATAACCAGGGTGAGTGGCTGGTTAGGCTCGGTTGCTAGCTAAGTGGTTTGGAAACAATTCATTAGTAAAGTTACAGCTCTGGGGACAGTCATGCAAAGAATGAATGCTAAATTCATTACAAATGCCCATGGTCTTTCTTTACATGCCTTCTAGTGAAAAATTCCTAAGTGCCTAAATAGCAAGTCTGCAACAATACCAGCTATTTATTAAAGACTACGAAAAAGAAATGGAGGCTGGGCCTGGTGGCTCACGTCTGTAATCCCTGCACTTTGGGAGGCTGAGGCAGGCAGATCACCTGAGGTCAGGAGTCCAAGATGAGCCTGGCCAACATGGTGAAACCGTGTCTCTACTAAAAATACAAAAATTAGCTGGGTATGGTGGTGGACACCCATAATCCCAGCTACTCGGGAGGCTGAGGCAGGAGAACTGCTTCAACCCAGAAGGCAAGGGTTACAGTGAGCTAAAATTGCACCACTGCACTCCAGCCTGGGCGACAGGAGCAAGACTCTATCTTAAACAAAAAAAAAAAAAGAAAAAAAGAAATGGCATCTTCTTCAAGAATGACATAGTTTTTCATGATAAAGCTCTAATTTTGCATTTGTTCAAGTATTGATTAGATTTACCCAATATGACACCAATCTTGGATAAAGTACAAACAATACAATTTCATTTTCTCAATAATCAAAACTGACTAGGTAGTCTAATATCAATTCCGATCTTATTAAACAATGATCAGATTTTTAAAATTATGGAATGATGGAACAAATAAGATGTTACAACCTGTTCCAAGGGGAATTCCAAAACCCACACATATCTGAGACCATCAAGTATGATGAAATATATTTGATTACTATACTGAAAAATAAACTGATTATAAAGCCAACAACAGTTGGGCAGGGGTCTCCTCATCCACAGCCACACAAACCCGATCATGCAGCTATGTGGTTGCAAGGCCTACATAGCCTAGAAGGGACTGGTCTGACTTGGGATTTCATTTCATTTGTATTTGTATTTTGAGACAGGGTCCCACTGTGTCACCCAGGATGGAGTGCAGTGGTATAATCATAGCTCACCGCAGCCTTGACCAACTGGGCTCAAGAGATGCTCCTGCTTCAGCTGCCCCAATACCTGGAAATACAGGCAAGTACCACCATGTCAGGCTTTTTAAAATTATTATTAATTTTTTTAGAGAGAGAAGTCTTAATATGTGGCCCAAGCTGGCCTCAAACTCCTAGCCTCAAGAGATCTGCCCACCTCAGCCTCCTGAGTAGGTATACACCACCATGCCCCGCTATATTTATTTTATTTTATTAAATTTCTTTCTTTTATTTTTGTAGAGAGGAGGTCTTACTATGATGCCCAGGCTGCTCTCAAACTCATGGCCTTAAAACATACTCCCATCTCTGCCTCTCAAACTGTTGGAACTATACGTGTGAGCCACTGCCCCTGGCCTGACAGGATTTTTTTTATCTAGCATCCTTTACTTCGTAGGATTGGGAAAGGCAGTAGGGTTTTTTTTTTTAAATTACTTAATAATTCAATTAGAATCAAACTCAACCTTGACCCCTGCCTTCTCTCACAGCTCACATCCAGTCTGTCAGGAAATCCTATTGACTGACTTCAACATGTATCCAGACTCTGACCATCTCTCACTACCATTGTGCACCAGGTCAGGACCACTATCATCTCTCACTGGGATGTTGCCACAGTTTGGCCCCCATGCTTCTACACAAATCTTCCCAGAGTCTTTCTCAACTTGGCGGCCAGGGCGTGCTTTAAATCAGGAGACAGATCATGTCGCCTCTCTGCTCAGAACCCCTCGGTGGTTCCCATTTTAGTCAGAGTAAAAGCCAAAGCCCCAGGAATAGCGTCCCAGGGCTTACACGATCTGTACCGATCCCAGCCCAGCAACTTCCTGGCCTCCTTGCCAACTTTGCTCCCTCTCTCTCTTTGCTCCACTGGCCTCCTTCCAGAGCCTCAGACACACCAGGGAGTTTCCTCCTAATGCCTTTATCCTGTTGACTCAGCCTACAGAGCTCTTCCCTCAGCACCTTGGCCAGCTGCATCATCTGCCTCAAACTTTTGCTCAATATTCACTTATGAGGCCAACCGTGACCACTCTACTCAACATTGCCATTTGTCCCCATTCCCATCATGCTCATTTCTTTCTTTCTTTTTGAAACAAGGTCTTGCTCTATTGCCCAGGCTGGAGTACAGTGGTGCAATCATAGCTCACAGCAACCTCAACCTCCCAGGCTTAAACAATCCTCCCGCCTCAGCCTCCCTAGGAATTGAGACTACAGCTGCATGCCACAATGTCTGGCTATTTTTTTTTTTTTTTTGAGACAGAGTCTCAGTCATCCAGGCTGAAGTGTAACAACGCGATCTCGGCTCGCTGCAAAGTCTGCCTTTCAGGTTCAAGTGATTCTCTGCCTCAGCTTCCCGAGTAGCTGGGATTACAGGCACCACACCTGGCTAATTTTTGTATTTTTAGTAGAGATGGGGTTTCACCATCTTGGCCAGACTGGTCTTGAACTTCTGACCTCATGATCCAACCCCCTCAGCCTCCTAAAAGTGCTGGGATCACAAATGTGAGCCACCGCGCTCAGCCTTTTTTAAAAAAAACTTTTTTAGACATGAGGTCTCATTATGTTGTCCAGGCTGGTCTTAAGCTCCTGGGCTCAAGCGATCCTCCTACTTCAGCCTCCCAAAGTGCTGGGATTACAGGCATGAGCAACTGTAACATAAAGCCCCAGCTTCATGTTCACTTTTTCTTACTGCTACAACAAACTACCCTATATTTAGTGGCTTGAAACACCACAAATCTACCACCTTACAGTTCTGGGGTCCAGAAGCCCAACTAGGTCTATTAAGGCTAAAGTCAGGTGTCAGAAGGGCTGCATTCCTTCTGAAGGCTCTAGAGAGAATGTGCTCCCTTGCCTTTTCCAGCTTCTAGAAGCCACCCCCATTCCTTGACTCATCTTGAAGATGGCCCCTGACTCCATATTCAAGGCCAGAAGTGCAGCATCTTCAAATCTCCCTCTCTGACCTCTTCTTCCATCACCACATCTCCTTCTCTAATTCTGACTCTCCTACCTCCTCCTTTCTCTTATAAAGATCCTTGATTGGTGGGCATGGGGGCTCCCATCTGTAATCCCAACACTTTGGGAGGCCAAAGAGAAAGGAACGCTTGAGGCCAAGAGTTCAAGACCAGCCTGGGGAACATAGGAAGACCCCACCTTTATAAAATTAAAATTAAAATCAGCTGGACATGGTGATGCACGCCTGTAGTTCCAGCTACTGGACAGGCTAAGGTGGAGGATCGCTTTAGCCTAGGAAGTCAAAGCTGCAGTGAGCTACGATCACATCACTGTACTCCAGCCTCAGTGGCAGAGCGAGACTCTGTCTCAAATATAAGAAAAGAAATACACATTTGATCTCTGCCCCTGGTTCCTGGCATAGAACTTCTAAAGCTCTTATAAAGTCCTTAGTGACGGAGGTAATAGGAGCATTTTCTGTTTTAATATTCAGTCTTAGTCCCAGTTTCCTGACACAAGGGCCTCTGAGGTCTTTCAGATCTGCAGCATGGTAAGAATGCATGTGGGATGCTGTTGAGCTGACAGAGTGGCTGCAAGCTCCCAGACTGCTTCAGGAGGAGGGCTGGCTGCCAGAGGAACCAACCGCATTTTTTTTTTGAACGGAGTTTGGCTCTTGTAGTCCAGGCTGGAGTGCAATGGCACAATCTCAGCTCACTGCAACCTCCGCCTCCCAGATTCAAGCAATTTTCCTACCTCGGCCTCCTGAGTAGCTGGAATTATAGGGATGTGCCACAATGCCCAGCTAATTTTTGTATTTTTAGTAGAGATGGGTTTTCACCATGTTGGTCAGGCTGGTTTCAAAATCCTGACCTCAAGTGATCTGCACGCCTCGGCCTCCCAAAGTGCTAGGATTACAGCATGAGCCACTGCACCCAGTCCCAACCACATTTCTTGAGGCTTGGAACTTTCAGCCTCACCTGCCGAACTCCAGGAGGCAAAAGGGACTGGAGATTGACTTAGCTACCAATGGTCAATCAATCATGCCTCCATAAAAACCCAAACAACAGGGTTTGGAGAACTTCTGTGTCGCTGAACACAAGGAGGTGCTGGGAGGGTAGTGTGCTCAACAGAGGGCATGGAAGCTCTGTGCCCCTCCCCACTTACCTTGCCCTGTGCACCTCTTTCACTGGCTGTTCCTGAGATGGAGCCTTTACATTGAGCCAGTAACAGAAAATAAGCTGGCCAGATGAGGTGGCTCATGCCTGTAATCCTAGCACTTTGGGAGGCAGAGGTGGGGGGAAATCACTTGAGTCTAGGAATTTGAGACCAGCTTGGGCAACATAACAAGACCCCATCTATACAAAAAATAAAAGAAATTAGCCAGATGTGGTGGTGGGAACCCTGTAATTCCAGCTACTTGAGAGGCTGAGACAGGAGAATCACTTGAGCCCTGGAGGTTGAGGCTTCAATGAGCTATGATTGCACCACTGCACGCCAGCCTGGACAACAGAGCAAGGCCCTGTCTTTTTTTTAAAAAAAAAAAAAAAGAAAGAAAAGGAAAAACCTGTTTTTCTAAGTTCTGTGAGTTGTTCTAGCAAATAACTAAACTGAAGAAGAGAGTCATGGGAAACCCTGATTTCTAACTGGTTGGTCGAAATACAGGTGACAACCTAGGACTTGCAATTGGCATCTGAAGTAAGGGTGGTCTTGTGGGACTGAGCCCCTAACCTGTGAGGTCTGCACTAACCCCAGGTAGTGTTGGAATGGAATTGTGGAATACGCAGTTGGTATCCAGAGAGTTGGAGAACCGGTGTAGAAACTCCACACATACATTTGGTTAGAAGTGTTTGAGTAGAGAAAAACATGAGTTATTCTCTCACCTGTCTACCTGCTTAACTGCATAGGAGAGACAATGCATGGTGCTCATGAACAAGGCAAGCATTAAAGTCTGACCAGACCTAACATTTGACTCAGTCTTAATATCCATGTGAGCTTGGGCAAATCGCTCATTAACCCCAAGTCTTCATCATTTCATGCATAAAATGGGGATAACTGTGGCACCTACCTGTTTTTGTGAGAATTAATGAAATACTATGCTTGATGTTATTGTGATCATCACACTGTTTGACAAGGACAGTGATGCATGATAACACAAAAATTTAGAAACTGTAATGAGGTCTCGGGCAAAATTCCATACAAGCAAATTACTGTCTCTACAAAGCATTCCTGCCACACTTAATTCACCATTCCCTGAACAAAATGTGCCATCTTCATTGTCCAGGTCTGTACAGTGCTGGTTTCCCTGCCTGGGCTGCTCACTCCATCCCATCCCAGCCCATTCCTCATCCCTCCACGTCCCTCTTCCCTCCCCACTCTCATACAACTCTTCCTCATCTTTCAGGACCTGGCTTCAATGTCACCTTAACTGGAAGCTTCTCTCACCCTCCAGAAGAGCTTCCCATTGCACTTGATGCACGCACTATTATTTGATCATTTTTGAGTTATAGTCCAAGTCTTTTTGTACCTGAATAACATGTTGCCCAGTCAGTCTCTCTTCCTGGATTCAGAAGTCTTTCATGGTAGATCCAGCTGGAGTGACAAAAACACATTCTTTAAAAAAAAAAAAAAAAAAAAAAGAAAAGAAAAGAAAAAAGAGGGATGACACAGACATACATCAGTACTTAAAAGTTTTAAATGGTATGTGAAAAACAAACAAAATGCAAGGGCTTCCAGCAGAAACACAGGAGGGAAAGTGTTACTGGGAAATATAACAGAAGGTTACTTTTTATTTTATTTTTAGAAAAAGGGTCTTGCTCTATCGCCTAGGCTGGACTGCAGTGGTGCAATCACAGTTAACTGAAGCCTCAACCTCCAGGGCTCGAGCAATATTCCCATCTAATTTTTATTTTATTTAAGAAACAGTCTTGCTCTTACCAAAGCTAAAGTGCAGTGGTGTGATCATAGCTTACTGCAGCCTCAACATTCTAGGCTCAAGTGATCCTCCAGTCTTAGCCTCCCCAGTAGCTGGGACTATAGGTGTACAGTGCAATGTGTAGCTCAATATTTTTTTAATTTTTAGTAGAGACAAAGTGTCGCTATGGTGACCAGGCTGGTGGTGATCTCCCACACTCAGGCAGTTCTCCCACCTCAACCTTCCAAAGTGCTGGGATTACAGGTGTGACCTGCCTGTAACACCACAGAGGTGTGACCTCACACCTGGCTGAGGGGGTTAATTTTTAATTATATAAAGAACTCAAAGCAAATATTAGAAGGAGCCTAAATGCCTACAGCAGCTGATGAGTAAACTGTGATACATCTATATAACAAAATATTATGCAACCATGAAAAGGATTAAGATAGATCAATAGGTATTGGCACAAATGTCCACAAAATATGAAAATGTGAAGTGATGTTCAATCACCATGTATGTGTCTTGAAGGATATGGCCCATTTTCTCAATAGCAATTATTTCCTGAGATAAGATTATGGGTCTAAAGACTGAAGGAAATTTTTCACTTATTTATTTAAAAGTATTTACTATTTTTATAATTTAATAAAAGATTAAACAGATCATTGCATTAGTAAAAGACAAATTAATTCCATAAATAAATGGAAAAGACATGGACAGCTCAGGCATGGTGGCTCACGCTTATAATACTAGTATTTTGGGAGGGGGTGGTGGGGGGATCGCTTGAGGCCAGGAGTCCCAGACCAGCCTAAGAAACAAAGCAAGACCTCGTCTCTACTAAAAATTAAAAAAAAACTGGCCAGGCATAGTGGCATGTGCCCATAAACCCAAGTACTGAGGTGGAAGGATCACCTGAGATCAGGAGGTCAAGACTGCAGTGAGTTGAGACTGTGCCACTACACTCAAGCCTGGGAGACAGAGCGAGACTTCATCTCAAAAAAAGAAAGAAAGAAAAAAAGGACAATAAAGAAATAAAGCTAAGAAGCTAACACAAGGAAAGATAAAACGTGTGACAAATAGGCCGGGTACGTGGCTCACGCCTGTAATCCAGCACTTTGGGAGGTCGAGGCGGGTAGATCACGAGGTCAGGAGTTTGCGACCAGCCTGATCAATACGGTGAAACCCCATCTCTACTAAAAATACAAAAATTAGCCAAGCATGGTGGTGTGTGCCTGTAATCTCAGCTACTCAGGAGGCTGAGGCAGAATTGCTTGAACCTGGGAGGCAGAGGTTGCAGTGAACCAAGATCATACCACTACACTAGAGCCTGGGTGACAGAGCGAGACTGTGTCTCAAAAAAAAAAAAAAAAAAAAAGGTGACAAAGTAATATGAAGTCTTTTATTTATCACACAGAAAGTAACTTGTTAAATTATAATACCTGTGCCAGTGAAAGTGCAGTGAAATGGCCATTTTCTTGTACTATCAGTGGTGTTTAAATTGTATATAAACCTTCCAGGATAAAGCTTGGACATTTTTTTAAAATAATACAGACAGTTACTCATTATACTGCCTCCTCCAACTCCTGGCCTCAAGCAATCCTCCCACTTCACCCTCCCAAAGTGCTGGAATTATAGGCTGACAGCCACCATGCCTGAAAGCTTGGCAATTTACATCAAGGGTAATAAGAATGCTCATACCCTGTCACTCACAGTAATCTCACTTCCGGAAATATCATCTTTGGATATAATTCAACCTAAACGAAAGGTGATATGCACAAACACAGTGAAAATCTGGGAGTAATTTTTTCCTCATTTTTAAAAAAATATGGAATGCTTCACAAATTTGCATGTCATTCTTTCACAGAGGCCTATTGTTCCAACTTAAGTACATGTGCCACTGAAGCAAGCATGCATAATTTAAGATAGAGTGGTTAAGTGAAATAAGGAAGAGATATGGGGAATTTAAAAAATCTGTGGTACTTATAGGCACCTAGTAACAGCTCAGCAAATTATTATTTTTATGGTAATTTCACTCAATTAAAAATTGTCATTAAAAATTACCACAGTCATGGAACATAATGTATCCTACACTATAATTGTAAAAACAGATACAATTTGTCCCTTGGTATATGGGGGAATTAGTTCCAGCTACCCCATTTCTGTGTATACCAAAATCCATGCCTACTCAAGTTTTTGAAGTCAGTCCTGTGGAATCCAAATATTTAAAAAATGGGAAAATTAGTGAGGTGTGGTGACAAGCACCTGTAGTCCCAGCTACCTGTGAGGTTGAGGCAGGAGGACTGCTTGAACCCAGGAGGTTGAGGCTGCAGTGAGCCATAATTGCACTACTGCAGTCCAGTCTGGGCAACAGAGTGAGACAGAAGGTTCACTTTTTAATAGAATTTTTCTGTTCACTTGAAGATATGGTCAGGACTGCGGCATAGGAAAATTTTTCATAAAATAACTATCTAATCCAATTAATGCTGGAGTTGGGGACAGAAAACGTTTTGGTGACTATTTATTCCTTCACTTGCTGTTACATAAACTATTGCCAGTAGGCATTTACCAACCAGAAGTGTCATCTCAGAGCTACTCACAATGAAAGGTGACGTCTGGGGCTCAGGTGTGTTGAGGTCCCCATGCCTGGGCTATGGGTGCTGAGTGGGACTTACTTGTCCATCCATTTTCTCTATTCCAGCACTGGGAAACTTGGGTTTATCCATCTTGATAAGAGGTCACTGAAATACCACTTGGCAAGAACCACAAATGGAAGAAAGGCCATGAAACCACAGGACAGTACTTGTTCTCAAGGGAATCTTTAGCTTAAGTGGCTCTGTAAAAGAGAAAGTATATTGTTGAAAAATAATTGCAGGTCAGGTGAGGTGGCTCATACCTATAATGCCAGCCACTGGGAGACAAAGGCAGGAGGATCCCATGAGGCCAGGAGTTCAAGACCAGCCTGGGCAACACAGTGAAACCTCATCTCTACAAAAAATTACGAAATGAGCTGGGTGTGGTAACACATTCCTACACGCCATGCTACTCTGGAGGCTGAAATAGGAGGATTGCTTGAGCCCAGGAAGTAGAAGCTGCAGTGAGCTCTGATCTCACCACAGAACTCCAGCCTGGGTGACAGAGTGAGACCCTGTCTCAACACACACACACACACCCTCATCTCAGTCTGTCCAGCCTTGACTAATCAAAAGGGTCTTCTGGTTACAGAAGAAGTATGCTCTTTTATAGGACAGGGAGAGACCAGCAAGCTTATTCACAGCCTTTTCCTCATCCTCTGCTTAGTTTCCAAGAACCCTCACAGTGAAAACAGAGTCCCTGGGAAAACAACCTAAATCTTTAGGTTACCAGGGGAGAAATATGCCTCCTTTGTCAATTAATAAATGGAACACCTGCCTTAAAATCCAGGGAGTTCTGCTGGAATGAATCACTCCCTAAGACCTTGACCTATGCAGGGAACACGAAAAACTGGAGTTTAACCAGGCGCGGTGGCTCACGCCTGTAATCTCAGCACTTTGGGAGGCCGAGGCGGATGGATCATCTGAGGTCAAACCTGGCCAACATGGTGAAACCCTGCCTCTACTAAAACTACAAAAATTAGCTGGGCATGGTGGTGGATGCCTGTAATCCCAGCTACTTCAGAGGCTGAGGCAGGAAAATCGCTTGAACCCAGAAGGCGGAGGTTGCAATTACTTCTAGAAGAATTTCCATTAGCCCTTTGAAATCCTTCAACATTCATTAAGGTCAAAGAGTTGTCACCTAATTTAATCTGATGGGCATGTGACCAGAGTCTTTCTAGGGAATAGAGACTCCCAAACTGTTCAGCTGGGAAGTGAGGAGATAATTTATTACTCAAAATCAAAGGGAAATGAAAAGAGGCCAACCTAGAGCGTCATTATTCTTTCTTGGCAGGGAATGGATTCCAGAGTCATTCTGTGACCTTTACGTTCTGTGACCTCCTTATTAGCATCTAAAAGCTTCCAGTGTAGGATGCAGCCAGCTAGGTTCTCTTCTAATGTAATAAAATCTGCTTCAGCAAAGCTTATGCAGAGCCATCTCCAGACTCCAGAAATAATAGGCTATAAATTACAGGATCTCCCATTTGATATAATGAAGTATAAGCATGCTCCTGAATGACTCCTCTACATATTACTCTGGGTGACTTGAAGTGAATTTGATACAAGTACTAGAGCGAGCGCAAAGCAGAGCTACATCTAGGATTAATGTGCTTGGGCCCAGCTCCTCACTACTCACCTATGAGTACAGTTCCAGAACCTAAGTAGAGGGTGGGGGAACAAGGCTCCTGGCTTTTTTCCCTAATGCCTGCCATCTCTTTCAGATTTCTTATTTCTTTGCAAAGAAACTAAACAGGCACGACTAAAAAAACTAAACGATTAAACCCTACACAGAGAATCTCCAAAAATTCACAAAATATCATTCAAGACTGTTAGAAATACAGCCTTGAGGATAACTTGATGTACCAGTGATCTACAATATTTGGGATCATTCCAAATTCCCGTCAAGGATCTGCCTATATCAACACAGGGACAAAGGACCAACCATTCAAATAGGCCCTGCTGCCAAAATGCCATCTCTTCATATTGTTCCATTTAACAAAACTGCAGCCTGTCATCTATCCTTAAGTCCCTTGGCCAATGGTACAGAGCCAGAGTATGCTACTCCCTAGCAGGAAATCAACAGGATGACCTACTAAACACCATTTAGAAGATGCTAAGGCCCATGAATTGCAACAGGAAAGAAAAGACAGATAATTAGTCAGACAGGTACATGCTGGGCCAAAAATGCACTACAACCCCCACCCAATTCTGCCTAATCCTAGCTGGACTGACACCAACCTGATGAGACAGGCCTGTAAGATCTCAAACTAAAACAGAAACTCCTGAACTGGGTTCTTGAGAACCCAGGAAGCAGCAGTAAACCATTAAAGAACAATTAAGGTCTGGAGGTGAGGGGGGAGTTTCAGATAAATGAAATGCTGGTAGAACACAGGGCCCAAAGGAGCAAAAGTTAACCTAAGCCCAGGTAGAACCTTGTTTACTAGAGTACTAGGCACGGGGTGTGGCAACTATTCTAACCAAAGAGGCTCCACTGGGGTTGGGTTAGCAATCCAAGGTATGGCATGCATAGGGCTGGTGGAATTCAGGGGGACTGAAACAAAAGCTTCAGAACCAGAAAGACTATATCTGGGGACAGAGCACAAAACTCTCAAGAGATGAGAGAGTTTTGTAAGAGTGAGGCAGAACTATATAGCAGTTTCAGGAGATCTGCTGGTGCCCAGCAAGAGCTCCAAATGGGTTAT
Organism: Macaca nemestrina; assembly: GCF_043159975.1. Lineage (NCBI taxonomy): Eukaryota > Metazoa > Chordata > Mammalia > Primates > Cercopithecidae > Macaca > Macaca nemestrina. The sequence continues at coordinate 129,930,527 of NC_092128.1, forward strand.
ATGCAGGGACGCAGGCTGTAGTCTCAGAAGAGGAGGTTCAGAAAAGTCATTCAGTCCAAGACCCCAAACGGTGTTCTCTAATAACAGGAATTAAGGCCCCCTAGAGAAATGGCTGACTCCATGTATGGTACAGTATATTGATCCTGGAACATCTTTTTTGCCAGAAAGCAAGGAAGTCATCAAAGTCCAACAGCATCACATCAAAAAGACAGGAGAGTCAACTTGAAGAGATAATTATTAACCTCGATGAGACAATGTAAGCATCCAAAACAATAAAGACAGCAATGGCCTGAAATACATCAAATGCAAACAATAATCTATGAGTTCATGATGATATTCAGAAAAAAAAGCTATTGGTCACTAAAGGGAAGGTTACTAGGTCACTAACTTACTACTCTGAAAAGTGACTTAAAATGAGAGGTAGTGTGGAGCTATTTATTCAGTTTTTCCCTTACAAACATAAATTTTTAGGGAGATTAAAGTAGATGAAACAAATCTGGAAAAATGGAGGTAAATGCTTAATCGGAGGGTTGGGTACGTGGAGGTTCATCCTATTTCTTTTGTGTATGTTTGAACCCCCTACAAAAAAAGCACAAGACAGAATGTGAGCCAAGCAGCTTAGGGTTTAGGCAAGGCTTCTGCCTACAAGAGACACTAGGATATGAGGGGTAGTTTTAGCCCTGATGGGCTGAGCTAACTGGAGGTATATAGGGAGGTGCTAAATTGCAGAGGTATCATGTTGCCCAGCACTTGATCGAATCCTAGATGCTAGGACTGCTTGGTAGCATGCTTCCTAGGTGGTGGATCTGAGGCTACCTACAGAACTTCCTTTGTAGTCATAATTGGCTCAGAAACTACAAAAGGGCTTGCTCTTGAAAATGGAGTTGGTCTTTGTCCATTTCATGCTGCTATAAAAGAATGCCACAGACTGCATAATTTACGAGAAGGAAAAAAGGAAGGAAGGAAGGAAGGGAGGAAGGGAAGGGAAGGGAAGGGAAGGGAAGGGAAGGGAAGGGAGGGAAGGAGGGAAAAAGGGAAGGTGGGAAGGAGGAAGGGGAGGAAGGGGAGGAAGGGAAGGAAGGGAAGGAAGGGAAGGGAAGGAAGAGAAGGAAGGGAAAGAGGGAAAGAGGGAAGGAGGAAGGGAAGGAAGGTGGGAGGCGGAGAGAGAGGAAGGGAGGGGAAGGGAAGAGAACGGAAAAACAGGGAAGGGAAGGGAAGGGAAGCGAAGGGAACGGAAAGGAATGGAATGGAACAGAACCAAATGGAACAGAAAGGAAAGGAAAGGAAAAGGTGAAAGGAAGAAACTATTTCTTGTAGTTCTGGATGCTATGAAATCCAAGGTTGAGGGGCCTGCATCTAGTAGGGATCTTCTTGCTGCATCATCCCACGACAGAAGGCAGAAGGACAAGAGAGTGCAAGACAGCAAGAGGGCAAAAGGGGCTGAACTCTCTTTTATAATAAGACCACTCTGTGATTACTTATCTATTACCATAATAACAACATTAACTCATTCATGAAGGCTCTCTTATTAGGCCCCACATCCCAACTGTTGCATTGAGGATTGAGTTTCCAGCACATAAACTTTGGGGGACACACTTAAACCACAGCAGAGGACTTATGTAATTTCAACCACGAGGAGCTGGGAAAATCAAAGGCATGAGAAAGACAGCAAAGGCTAGGAGAGAAATATGCACAAGTTAAGGAAAAAAGTCACAGTGAATCCTGTAGTGCAGGCTACTTTATCAAAAGCACCTAAAAAAGATCTCATTAACTGCCCCAACTCACCTCCACCCACATCTAAAGGGCCACACACAGCACCACCAAAGGCAGCACAATGAGAACAGCAATCTCCTCAACAGACGAGCTGTGAGTATCCATACACCTAACTCAATAGCTCCAGAACAGCCCTAAAACAGCTCCTCCCTAACCACCACTCAAGTCACCAGCTGGGAAACTATCCAGAAAACCCAAATCCTGACACACCACTAACAAACAAATTAAACGGCAAAGAACAACCCATTTAAACAGCAATGCCAGTTGCTGGGAAAAAAAAGGAACAATGAGTAGAGGAAAAGCAGACCTCTTGGGGTCCACCAAGACCCAGTCTCTCAGCTTCAGCACTTTCAAATGCAGAATCCTCTGGGGCCTGTGGAGCTCCATGAGGCATGTTATCCTCAAAGATAAATAAGCAGGCAAGCTGGCTAGAAAATTGCTAAGGGTATTATTCTTCAAAGAATCTTTTTAGGGTCAAAGAGGAATGTTTCTTACAGGCTATGTGTATTCCCCACAGATTCTGAGGATGATGTCAGTATCCCTTTCCAGATGTGTTAAACAATTTGCGGTCACTTGTATTCCTGCCACTGAGTACCAGTGCTTTGCTAATTTGAACTGATTCCAGCTCACACTGACCCCGGCTCCCTGGATCTGGTTGCCATTAGCCAAGACTGTCATCCATACTGTACCCTTTCAAAGAGTCCTAAAAACAGCTCTTCGCCTACTCTTCCAAGACAAGTAAAAATGTCTGCCAAAGAAATGGGGAAAAAAGATTGAGAGAGAGAAAACAATTAACATACTAACAAGAGAGCAAAAAGCGAAGGGGGAGGAGAAACTAGGAAAATCATACATGGGCTCACACCTATTTCCAAAGCTGGGCTAATATTCTTTTGCTTGTGTCTGAATAAGTCACCAATTTTAAACTGCTAATGAAAAAAAAAAGAAAAAGAGAATGAAAGAAGCAGGCCCAGGCCGGGCACGGTGCTAGGATTAAAGTGCCGTAATCCTAGCACTTTGGGAGGATGAGGCGGGTGGATCACCCAAGGTCAGGAGTTCGAGACCAGCCTGGTCAACCTGGTGAAACACCAGCTCTACTAAAAATACAAAAACTTAGCTGGGCATGGTGGCGCATGCCTGTAAACCCAGCTACTCAGGAGGCCGGGCAGGAGAACACCTTGAACCCAGAAGGCAGAGAATGTGATGACCTGAGATCATACCATTGCCCTCAAGCCAGGGTAATGAGAGCAAAACTCGGTCTCAAAAGAAAAAAAAAAGCCATAAAATAACTCAGATTTCATTAAATACAACCCTAGTGGTGAATGACTACTGGTCAACAATAAAAAAGATGGATTACTCAGAACAGAGATTAAGAGTCCAGTAAGAATCCAGGAATCTTACCCTTAAATAATGAAAGAAATCCTTTCCTTGGAAAGTAATATCCTCTCAGGCCAGGAACTCCACTAGTAGACAGCCTTCTTAAAAAAACATTTCTGGCCGGGCATGGGTTCACACCTCTAATCCCAGCACTTTGGGAGGCTGAGGCAGGAAGATTACCTGAAGTCAGGAGTTCAAGACCAGCCTGGCCAACATGGCGAAACCCCATCTCCACTAAAAATACAAAAATTAGCCTGGCATGGTGCTGGGCACCTGTAATCCCAGCAACTCGGGAGGCTAAGGCAGAAGAATCACTTGAACCCAGGAGGCAGAGGTTACAGTGAGCCAAGGTCGCGTCATTGCACTCCAGCCTGGGTGACAAGAGTGAAAACTCTGTCTCAAAAAAAAAAAAATTCCTTTGGGAAGAACTTCTACATAAAAATCTTCAACATGAGACTGGAAAAAACAGTATGGGATCATCCCCGGACCGTTGGCTTTTACAGTTGGAGCTGTAAGAACAAAAAGAAAAAAGGATGTCATTTAAACACAATATGTAGAAAAGAATAATTATTAAATCTGTATTGGTCTTTAACTTTTATACTTTGATCTTTAATTATGTTATTGTAATTGAGTCCAAAGAAAAATAGTATGAGTAGGCCGGGAGCGGTGGCTCAAGCCTGTAATCCCAGCACTTTGGGAGGCCGAGACGGGCGGATCACGAGGTCAGGAGATCGAGACCATCCTGGCTAACACGATGAAACCCCGTCTCTACTAAAAGATACAAAAAACTAGCCGGGCGAGGTGGCGGGCGCCTGTAGTCCCAGCTACTCCGGAGGCTGAGGCAGGAGAATGGCGTGAACCCGGGAGGCGGAGCTTGCAGTGAGCCGAGATCCGGCCACTGCACTCCAGCCTGGGCGACAGAGTGAGACTCCGTCTCAAAAAAAAAAAAAAAAAAAAAAGAAAAATAGTATGAGTAAAATAAAAAGAACACCATAAATGCTAATATTCTGTTTATCAAAGTCTGCAGTGAAATATCCCATTAAATCCAAGTGCAGTGACTCACACCCATAATCCCAGAACTTTGGGAGGCTGAGACGGGTGAATCTCCTGAGGTCAGGAGTTCGAGGCCAGCCTGGTCAACATGGTGAAACCCCAACGCTACTACAAATACAAAAATTAGGCAGGCGTGGTGGCAGGGGCCTGTAATCCCAGCTACTCAGGAGACTAAGGCAGGGAGAATTGCTTGGACTCAGGAGGTGAGCTTGCCATGAGCTGAGATCACACCACTGCACTCTAGCATGGGCGACAGAACAAAACTCCATCTTAAAAAAAAAAAAAACCACACACACACACACACACAAAACAGCTAGCACATGACATTTGCTATGGGGAGACTAGGGATATGATCTTGCTGCAATCCTTCCATTTTAATAATTGCAAACAGTGTGATTCCATTCTGTTTTGTCCCCACTCCACTCCAGAGCCAAAACAAGAAAATCAATTATATTTCTATTTCTTTAAAAACATATCTAACTAAATCATCTAATTAAAAGATAATATGCACGGCTCCATACTAGTAATAAAAACTTCTTATGTCCTGAGTATCATGGACATTTGATGAATGCTTGTTCAGTTGACTGGTGTAGACTTCAATAATAACCTGTTCGATGCATTACGCCACATTAATCTTGCATCTCAAAAGTAGGACAAATATTGTTTTTTCAGTTTTGTCTACCCAAAATGTAGTATTTACACGTATTTAAAAATGGGTTAATAAAAAGAAAATGAGTTTGTTCTAGAGAGTATGAGAATTTTGAAAACATGAATTCTCCTGTCCTGGCACATAATTAATACTTAGAGGCATATTATTTCATGTGAAAGCTACCATTAAAAGAAATTAATGTTAAACGTTACTTCACATAATCTTCTAACCTGACTAAAGACTGAAGATCTACCTCACAAAGCTGATTTATCAAGTTGTAAATCTTCACCTGTTGAATTCATAAGTTCATCTCTGAAAGATAAGAATAATTCACTAGGCAATATTCAGCAAAGTAATATCCACTAGTACATATTTAACATTTCATCACCAAGGGTGGGTGTGAAAAGAAAAGACAGACTGGGCACAGTGGCTCACACCTGTAATCCCAGCACTTTGGGAGGCCGAGGTAGGCAGATCTTGAGGTCAGGAGTTCGAGACCAGCCTGACCAACATGGTCAAACCCCGTCTCTACTAAAAATACAAAAATTTGCCAAGTGTGGTGGCAGATGCCTGTAATCCTAGATACTCAGGAGGCTGAGGCAGGAGAATTGCCTGAACCCAGGAGGCAGAGATTGCAGGGAGCCAACATCATGCCACTGAACTCTAAGCCTAAGTGAAAGATCAAGTCTCCATCTCAGGAGGGAAAAAAATAATTAATTAATTAATTAAGAAAAGAAAAGACAATCGGGATGCTTGAGCACAACTAAATCTTCTTTTGAGGTTTCTATACAGTAACCAAACAAAATAATAATTGCAAATGGTCTCATCAGGTACTTCGTGGAGGATGTGTCCTCACAAGTAAACTGGTAACTTTGCAACCCACAGGTCTTTGAAACATATTACAATAATCTTAAATGGGATCCTTTAATATCACATTGCATTCAAGACTATCTTTCTCTACACATCTATAAAAATCATTTATTCCCACATAGGCTTTAAAATCTCAGGCTTAAAAACAAGACATGGATACTATTTTCTTTAGCAAAAGTAGCAGAAAACTGTGAAAGAAAATGTCAATTGCGTGCCAATCAGGTGAGGGCAGTCTTCACATTTTAAAAGCTAACACCGGCATGACTTACTCAATGTTGGACCCAGATAAATTAAAAAGTAGAAGATAAAAATACCTAAAATAGGCCAGATGCAGTGGCTCAAGCCTGTAATCCCAGCACTTTGGGAGGCTGAGATCACCCGAGGTCGGGAGTTCAAGACCAGTCTGACAAACATAGACAAACCCCAACTCTACTAAAAATACAAAATTAGACAGGCATAGTGGCACATGCCTGTAATCCCAGCTCCTCGGTAGGCTGAGGCAGGAGAATCGCTTGAACCCAGGAGGCAGACATTGCATGGAATCGAGATCGCACCACTGCATTCCAGCCTGGGCAAAGACAGCAAAACTCCATCTCAAAAAAAAAAAAAAAACCATAAAATAACTCAGACTTAATTAAATATAACCCTGGTGGTGAATAAATATTTGTCAACAATAAAAAAGTTTATTACTCAGAACAGAGAGGAGAGTCCAATAAGAATCCAAGAGTCTTACCTTTTAATAAAAAAATGAATCCATTCCTTTGACAGCAACATCCTCTCCAGGCCAGGAATTCCATTAGTAGACAGTCTTCTTAAAAAAAATTTCTGGCAGGGCATGGTGGTTCACATCTGTAATCCCAGCACTTTGGGAGGCTGACGCACGAGGATCATCTGAGGTCAGGAGTTCAAGACCACCCTGGCCAACATGCTGAAACCCCGCCTCTACTAAAATTACAAAAATCAGGCTGGCATGATGGTGGGCGCCTGTAATCCCACCTACTCGGGAGGCTGAGGTAGGAGAATCACACGAACCCAAGAGGCAGAGGTTGCAGTGAGCCAGGATCACGCCATTGCACTCCAGCCTGAGCAAGAAGAATGAAAACCCCATCCCCCACCACACAAAAAGAGTTCCTTTGGAACGGCCTTCTACATAAAGATCTTCAACATGACACTGGAAAAAAAGGATATGGGATCATCACTGGACCTTTGCTTTTACAGCTTGAGTTATAACGACAAAAAGAAAAAGGGATATCATTTAAACACAATATGTAGAATAGAATAACTATTAAATTTGTATTGGTCTTTAACTTTTATACTTTTATCTTTACTTCTGTTAATATAATTGAATCTAAAGAAAAATAGCAATAAAATAAAAATATTATTGTTCAAAACATTGAACAATACTCTGTTCAATGCATTACGCCACATAAATCTTGCATCTCAAAAGTAGGACAAATACTGTTCTTCCAGTTCTGTCTACCCGTAAATGCAATATTTACATGTATTCGTAATGGGTTAATAAAAAGAAAATGAGTTCATTGTTCTAGAGAGTATGATAACTTTGACAACATGAATTCTCTTGTCCTGGCACATAATTAATGCTTAGAGGCATATTATTTCATGTGGAGGGTACCATTAAAAGAATTCAATGTTAAACCTTAAATAATGACTGAAATAAAAACAACAGCAAAAATGCTAATATTCTGTTTATCAAAGTCTGTAGTGAAATATCCCATTAAAGCCGGTTGTAGTGACTCACACCCGTAATCCCAGCAGTTTGAGAGGCCAACGTGGGTGAATCACCTGAGATCAGGAGTTCGAGACCAGCCTGGCCAACAGTGAAAACCCATCTCTAGTAAAAATACAAAAAGTAGCCAGACATTGGGGAGGGCGCCTGTAATCCCAGCTACTCAGGAGGCTGAAGAAGGAGAATCGCTTGAGGCAGAGGCTGCAGTGAGCCAAGATCACGGAATTGCACGCCAGCCCAGGCAACAAGAGCTAAACTCTATCTCAAAACAAAACAAAACAGACAAACAAAAAACAGTAAGAGAAAACTGGAGCTAAGTCCTACTCATTGTATTTACTTTCCTAAAATAAAACAACATTATTAAAAAAATTATGGCCAAGCCCAGTGGCTCATGCCTATAATCCCAGCGCTTTGTGAGGCCAATGTGAATAAATCACATGAGGTCAGGAGTTCAAGACCAGCCTGGTCAACACGGTGAAACCTCAACTCTACTACAATTACAAAACTTAGGAAGGCATGTGGCAGGTGCCTGTAATCCCAGCTACTTGGGAGGCTGAGGCAGGTAGAATTGCTTAAACCCAGAAGGTAGAACTTGCCATGAGCTGAGATCACACTACTGCACTGCAAGGGCAACAAAACAAAACTCCATCTAAAAAAAAAAAAAAAAAAAGAACTGCTAGCAGGTGCAATTATTCACAATATGTAGAAATTATTCTTTTCTACATACTGTGTTTAAATGATATCCATTTTTCTAATTGTTCTTATAGCTCAACCTGTAAAAGCCAAAGGTCCAGGGAGACGGGATATGATCTCACTGGTTAGCCTTCCATTTTAGTAAATCTAAACAGTGTCATTCCATTCTGTTTCGTCCCCACTCCAGAGCCAAAACAAGAAAATCAATTATACTTCTATTTCTTTAAAAACATATCAACTAAATCTAATTAAAAGATAATATGCATGGCTCCACACCCTAAAAGAAAACCTTCTGTCCTATGTATCATGGACATTTGACGAATGCTTGTTCAGTTGACCGGTGTAGACTTCAATAATAATCTGTTCAATGCATTACGCCAGATAAATCTTGCATCTCAAAAGTAGGACAAATACTGTTCTTCCAGTTCTGTCTACCTGTAAATGCAATATTTACATGTATTTGTAATGGGTTAACAAAAAGAAAATGAGTTCACTGTTCTAGAGAGTATGAGAATTTTGACAACACGAATTCTCTTGTCCTGGCACATAATTAATACTCAGAGGCATATTATTTCATGTGGAGGGTACCATTAAAAGAATTCAATGTTAAACCTTAAATAATTATTTCACATAATCTTCTAATCTGACTTAAGATTGAAGACCTACCTCCTGAAGCTGTTTAATCAAGTTGTAAATCTTCACCTGTTGAATTCATAAGTTCATTTCTGAAAGGTAAGAATACTTAATATTCACTAGGCAACATTAAGCAAAATAATATCCACTAGTACTTATTTAACATTTCATCACCAAGGGTGGTTTTGATAAGAAAAGACAGGCTGGACACGGCGGCTGATGCCTTTAATCCCAGCACTTTGGAAGGCTGAGGCAGGCAGATCACGAGGTCAGGAGTTCGAGGCCAGCCTGGCCAACATGGTGAAATCCTGTCTCTACTAAAAATACAAACATTAACCATGCATGGTGGCAGGCACCTGTAAGCCCAGCTACTCAGGAGGCTGAGACAGGAGAATTGCCTGAACCCAGGAGGCAGATGTTGCAGAAACAACAATCACACCACAGCATTCCAGCCTGGGTGAAACAGCAAGATTCTGTCTCAATCAATCAATCAATAAAAATGTAAGGAAGAAGCATTTACTGTGCATGTATATGCCTGGTATTATATGAAGCACTTTAGTGTCTTATCAAATCTTCAGGATAGATCTTCAGTTCTCATGACCACAAAAGAGGACACTAAAGCTCAGACAGGAGAAGAGACGTGGCCAGCCTGTGCCCCCAGAGCCTACAGTCTTACCACCAGGTGAGACCGTTACACTGCTTCCAGGTATCACATGTTGTGAGATTTTTACTTTAAAATGAACCAAAAAAAACCAAAGGCAAAAAAGGCATAAGCTATTAAAAAGTGGGAGAAACACTAAGAGAACCTTAAGCACATAACTAAAAATATTATGGAAATGTTACTGAATTCACTAGCAAATTTAATTCTAGATTTTCATTGAGGAGTAGGTTATATTATTCATGATGAAGAAAAAATGTTCACTTTAAGTATATTAACATAAATACCATCAATATGATTTATCATGTTTAAACGTTCACTTAAAGCAATTCAGTTAAAATTCTGCATCTCATACAATTTTATAGTTTGCTAGTAGGTTACAAGTAGTCATCCAAATAAAAACAGTAAAACACATGATGTTTTCCACTGGTTATTGCTCTTTTTAGGTAAGCACTTTGGTTATTGCTCTTTTTAGGTAAGCACTTGATATATACCAACAGACAGAGGATAATAACAAATTGCTAATTTCTTTCATCATTATACAAAGGTGGCTTCAGAATAGAATAGTATAAGTGCAATGACGAATTTGAAATCTAATGTCAACTCAGTGATGCAGCAAGATAAAAGTAGAGACAATAGGGGCACCTTGGTAAGTACTGAATTTTTATTTATTTATTTATTTATTTGGAGATGGAGTTTTGCTCCTTTAGCCCAAGCTAGAGTGCAATGATGCTATCTCAGCTCACCACAACCTCTGCCTCACAGGTTAAAGCGATCCTCCTGCCTCAGCCTCCCGAGTACCTGGGATTACAGACATGTGCCACCACGCCCATATAATTTTGTATTTTTAGTAGAGATGGGGTTTCTCCATGTTGGTCAGGCTGGTCTTGAACTCCCGATCTCAAGTATCTGCCTGTCTCGACCTCCCAAAATGCTGGGATTACAGGTGTGAGCCACCACACCTGGATGAATACCAAATTTAATGAAGCAGACTAAGAGAAACAATTCATTTTAAAAAATAACATTTTGCCACGCACGGTGGCTCACACCTGTAATCCCAGCACTTTGGGAGGCTGAGGCAGGTGGATCAGGAGGTCAGGAGTTCAAGACCAGCCTGGCCAAGATCATGATACCATCTCTATTAAAAATACAAAAATCAGCCAGGCGTGGTGGCTGGCGCCTGTAATCCCAGTTGCTCAGGAGGCTGAGGCAGAGAACTGCTTGAACCCGGGAGGCAGAGGTTGCAGTGAGCAGAGATCACACCACTGCACTCCAGCCTGGGCGACAGAGTGAGGCTCTGTCTCAAAAAATAATAATAATAATAATAATAATAATAATAATAATAATAATAATAATTCAATGAAATCCCTAAGATGAAAGGCTTTGCAATAAATATGTAAATAAATTCCCAATCTCCATGCTGAAAGTTTAAAAGAAATGCTAATAATTAAAGAAACACAACTTTTCCTTAGCTTTGCAGCAATTTAGAAACAGAGAATGTTTCCAATATTTAGACACTACAAAGCACCTGACAAGGAGAAACGTGTAAGGAGGCATGACTCACCAGCAGCCCTGGGCCTGTCCACGGTACCCCCATGATGAAGAGTAACTCCACTGTGTAAATGCTCATGAACACAGGATTACAGGAATTTTCCAGTTTAGACATACCATATTTTCTTTCAGACAATTCTTCAACTTGCTTATGTAGATCAGCAATATGATTATTCCATTTCTCTGAAAACTGAGCAAAAGCTGATTCTCAATAATATGTCCCTATGTCAGAGCAGCACTAACATGTAAGAACTTATTTCATATATTTTACATTCTAACAGTCCACATCATTTTACTGCTTTCAAAAAATTTTTTCCCTTTTTTGGTGGTTCTTAGAATTGGTTTAATGAGAGACTATTAGAGAAGTTGAAAAGCAGGAGGGCAGAAAAGTTCAATCAAATTAAACACGGTAACAGGGAGGCCACAAAGAGGAGGTCTCCAGGGCTCTTTTAGCAAACTTCCTAAAACATGTCTCAACTGTGTGGAAATAAGTCTTTACAGCAGCCGGGTGTGGTGGTGCAAGCCTGTAATCCTAGCACTTCGGCAGCAGAGGCAGGCAGATGGCTTTGAGCTCAGGGTAACATAGCCAAAACCCCCCTCCCCACCCCCACCCATCTCTACCAAAAATACAAAACAGCCAGGCATGGTGGTAGGCGCCTATAGTCCCATCTACTCAGGAGGCTGAGGCAGGAGAATCACTTGATCCCAGGAAGCAGACGTTGCAGTGAGCCGAGACCATGCCACTGCCAGCCTGGACGACAGAGTAACACTCCACCTCAAAAAAGAAAAAACAAAAACAAAAACAAGGTTAAAAGGGACCCCAGACCTTAAAGGTACAAGTTTAAGAGGGACCCCTAAGCAAAAAATGCCAACCCTTTTTCTCTCAATCTTTGAAACACCAGGAAGGTGTAACAGTTTTGCAGCCTAGCTGTAGCAGGCTGATGCCCCCAAGATGCCCATATCCTAATCCCGGGAACTGGTGAACATGACCTTGTATGGCAAAAGGGGCTTTGCAGATATAATGAAGTTAAGGGTCTTTGGCTGGCTTGTACTGGCGGGGTTAATGTACTCACCCGGATCCTTATAAGAGCAGAGAAGGTGATGGAGAGGGTGGGAGGTGTAGTGATGGAAGCAGGAAACTCCAGTCATTCAGGACGTGCAGCACAAGCTGAGAAGTGCAGGCCGCCTCCAGGGCCAGGAGACAGAATCTCCCGCAGAGCCTCGGAAGGCAACAACCCTGCTCCCACCTTGCTTCAGTGGAACTTACTTTAGAATTCTGGTCTTCAGAACTGTAAGGGAATACATTCGTGTTGTTTTAAGTCACTGTGTGGTAATTTGCTGCAGCAGTCACGGGAAACTAGTATTGTAGTGTAGCCTCAAAACCCATCTGAAGGGGCTGGGCTCAGTGGCTCATGTCTGTAATCCCAACACTTTGGGAGGCTGAGGAGGGCAGATCACTTGAGGTCAGGAGTTCGAGACCAGCCTGGCCAACGTGGTGAAATGCTGTCTCTACAAAAAATACAAAAATTAGCCGGGAATGGTGGCACATACCTGTAATCTCAGCTACTCAGGAGGCTGAGACATGAGAATTGTTTGCACCCGGGGTGGGGGGGTGGAGGCTGCAATGAGCTGAGATTGCACCACTGCACTCCAGCCTGGGTGACAGACCAAGGCTCCATCTCGAAAACAAAAACAAAACAAAACAAAACAAAAAACCCACCTGAAGAAGTTTCCAGTTCTGCCAGGAGTCCCCCACCCAACCCTCGGAAGCAGACATTCCATTGCTGTGGGCCATGGACAGGCAAAACGAAGCGCCTCCTCCTGGCAGAGGACTACCCAGGAGAAACCCAAGGGAAGGCACTGCCGGGCCAGGCTCTCTGCCAAAGCCATATTATGGTGTTTTTTGTTTTTGTTTTTGTTTGAGACACAGTTTCACTCTGTCTCCCAGACTGGAGTGCAGTGGCACAATTTCAGCTCACTTCGACCTCTGCCTCCCCAGTTTAAGCAATTCTCCTGCCTCAGCCTCTTGAGTAGCTGGGATTACAGGAACATAGTACGCCTAGCTAATTTTTGTATTTTTAGTAGAGAGGGGGTTTTGCCATGTTGCCCAGGCTAGACTTGAACGCCTTACCTCAAGTGATCCACCTGTCTCAGCCTCCCAAACTGCTGGAATTACAGGAGTGAGCCACCGCACCCAGCACTCACCAAGGCAGGCTTTTTCCAGGGGATCAGTCCTGGTCTGGTCTGGCTCTGCCCACTCTCCCTCTCATCTAGCTGGAATCCCTAGCTCCTTCTCAGTAGAGGAGAGTGTGGACCCCAACCCCAGCTTGGTATGGTTCAGATCTGCGTTTCACTCATGGAACCTGGCTGCTCCCCAGGCCCTGGAGAAAAACAGGGTCTCTCTGCAGGTATGATACAGGATGGGCCTATCCCCAGGACCCTGTGAGAGGGAAGCCCAATGTCCCACCAGATTGGCAGAGCTGGGAAAGAGAAAGTTTTATGATAGCCCTAAGGAAAAAAAGAGGCAGCAGAGGAAGCAGGACAGCACTCACATGGAACCCATGTCACTGCCTGAGTGAGGTGAGGGAGGAGTGCACCCCAGTGACATGAGGGGGAAGAGAGGCGCGGTTCCAGGGCAGCTTTCCCCCTCATTTCCTGCCATGTTACTCTGATCCCCTCCAGGTGAGCCTGCCCACTTTGTGCCCAGAAGCCTGTAGAAAAACACAGCTCCAAATGGTTATGGCCCCAGGAGGGGCACAGCAGGGAGGAGACCTGGACAGAGGACAGGCAGGGGAGGAGGGAGTGGGCCTCAAACTCCTGGAGGGGGCCCTTCTCATGGGTCCTCCTTTTTGGCTTCTCCTTCTTTATCCTGGGCTGATCACCCAGGGAAGAACTGAAGCAAGGTTTCTCATCCTCAGGTCCAAGGGGTTCAACTACCGGGCCCTTAGGGAAGTGTGAGCCCCCTGAAAGGATGCAAGGTTTTTTTTTTGGAGATGGAGTTTCGCTCTTGTCACCAAGGCTGGAGTGCAGTGGTACAATCTCACCTCACTGCAACCTCTGCCTCCCGGGTTCAAGTGAATCTCCTGCCTTAGCTTCCAGAGTAGGCTGTAAGGTGTAAGGCCACCAGTAAGGTGGCTGCCACCACGCCTAATTTTTTGCATTTTTAGTAGAGATGGGGTTTCACCATGTTGGGCATGCTGGTCTCGAACTCCTGACCTCAGGTGATCCGACCGGCTCGGCCTCCCAAAGTTCTGGGATCACGGGCGTGAGCCACTACGCTTGGCCACAATGCAAGGTTTTGCATGGAGAGCATGTACATGCCTTTCTGGAAAACAGTCCACAGCTTATTCTCAGCAGGCTCCACAGTCAGAAAAGGTTAGAACTCTTGCTACAGAGCTGTGGGAGCACCTAGGTGAGGGGCCTGCCAAGGGCATTCTGGGGACTACCTGGGCACCCCTGAGCCCACTGTCCCCTAGGCAGGCTGCACTGCTTGGTATTTGCAGAGCTGAGGGGGTGGGGCACGTGGGGACTGTGAAATTGCCCTGAGATGACCCACAGTCCTCAGCTGGGAAGTGAGGGGTGCATCTCCTGCAGCATCCTCCATCCCTAGACCATGGGGCCAGGAGAACTGATCCTTTCAGCAAGTCAAAAGCCTATTACTGACTTCTTCCCTGGCCATGTAGACAGTGAACCAGGGTAGTCATATCAAGTAAATGCCTTGGTCTCTGTCACCGAGGTGACCAGTAGGCATTCCCAGGTGCAGTGAAGGTCCTCACACCAAGATATGCACCTGGCCACCTGAGGAAAGAGAAAGGACTATCCAAGGGGATGGGGCTGAGCTGGGTGTGGAGTGGTCCTTGTGGGTCTTGGTGAATGGGACGGGGAGCAGCATGATCCAGACCTTGAGGCAGAAGGACAACCAGGAGACAGCCTGGAAAATGTGCTGGACCCACAAGGGCTCAAGGCTGGCCAGAGAGGGAGGTGGGATAGGCTGGAAAGTCCTGAGGTCTGAAGATTGGCCCTGGCAGAAAGAAGCCAGGTAAGGTGGGGTGTTACCTGCACCCTGGGGGCCAAGTGCAGGCCAGATGAGGCCAATTACCGGGCCCTTAGGGAGATGTGAGCCCCTTGAAATGGTGGAAGGTTTTTTTTTTTTTTTTTTTTTTTTTGAGACGGAATTTCGCTCTTGTCGCACAGGCTGCCACCTTTGCCCAGAGCAGGCACCAACATTTCTGGCTCTGGGTGTGACCTCAGAATGGGGAAAAGCCCCAACCCCCACCAGGACCACCTGCCGCCTAGACTACTTCATATGCTGAACCCAAGCCAGGGGCAGAAAGCTAGAATGACACCTAGGTTAATCCCGATAAAGTCCCTGGCTCCCCCCAGCTACGGGGCTGAAGGGGAATTACAGCCCAAACCCCAGATGCTGACTCTCTAACACTGAGCCCTCAGTGCCCACAGGGAGATAGAATCAGCACACTATCCAGATGGGGAAATGGGCTCAGAGAAGTGCAAGAGCCTTGCCCAATGCCCAATGCCCAATGCCCCAGACCAGGGCTCCAGACCCACAGGGTTCTTTTGTCACTGTGTCCAGAGGGCAGCAGCTGCTCTGAGGTACCCACCTGAGCCTGGCAGCTTTCTCCAACTTCGGAAGCCCAGGAGCATGGCCCAGGTCCACAGATGCACCGGCATGAGGTGCGCCCAGAGGAACAGAGGCAGATGAGTTTCGTCTCCTCCACTGGATTGTGAGGGCCTAGAAGGAGACAAGGGTCTGCTTGAGAAGGCACTGAATAGTGAGCAACTTGGGGCGGTTTCCCTCTGGATGGATCTGCAGTGCCTGGATGGAACCTGGCTCAGACAGAGCTCAGTTCTGCAGGTCCCTGAGGCATGGAGAGTTCACAGCTACCAACTGTATGAGTCTGGATTCAAAGCCAACAAACAGCATGACTCGAAAGTCCCTGCCCTACCTGGATCACTCACCTCTTGGGAGTCACCCTTGCAGGCTCATCAGATACCCAGGCCAGCAGCACAGCCGGCCAGGACCAAGGAAACTTTGGGAGCCTCAGAGTACCCCCAGGTATTCCAACCTAAACCTGGCACCCCTGCCTCTCACCACCCTTCTTCTTGCTTTAACCTCACCCCCTACACAGAGCCTGGGCCACCTAACATGGCATCAAACAGATGCCTCAATAAATCAGAGTCTAATTTTCGTGGAGAAAAAAAAAAAACTTAACAGATATACATGCAAATTCAAAATATATCCTAAAGTACATATAAATTCAATATATATCCAATCATTATGACTATGACAGTAGAATATTAAAATACTATTTTCAAAATGTATACAAGCTTAATGTTCTATTTATTCAAACTATTCAAAATACAAATCATCAACATAATTTGCCACTAACATCTCATTCAGTCCCTTCACAGGACACATGATTCACTGGGAGTTAATAAATTAGCAGCTGGCAGGCAGTGACACATAGAAAAAATGAAAACCAAGAGGTGAAATAGTTCTGAAATAAAAAGTGTTTTAAAGCTAAGAGAAATCATTGAATTACTAAGTCATTAGCACTAATTTTGAGCCAACTAACTAATTAATATGAGATGACACAGTGTCCTATGTTTTGGCAAATACAAACTATGTTTAAACAATGTCTGTAATGTGACTTTCAAAATGCTCCTGGCTTTACAAAGATGTGATTAAAATGTAGTAATACATGCTAAAACACTTCCCCCTGCAGAGAATGTTGTAACTTTCATCAGTCACACTGAGAGTCCAGAAGATGAAGGAAAAGGTAGTGGATTTCACTGAGAACTTACCAGAGTTGAACTCCCTCACTCTCTGTTGCCCAGCATTGGCAGGTTACGGGACTGGTGGCTGTGGTGTCTCAATGGTCTTTGGTCTCTTAGAAGGTGGAGAATCATCATCATCTTGAAAAAGAACAAATGCTCATTACTGAAGGAACTTTCTTAGGTTACAGCCACCTCCGGGTCAATTCCCAACATTCAAAATCTGAGCAGGGCTTTAAAGCTATTTTGAGTATTAATAATTATTTCTGTATTGCGAACTTCAGCATACTTTTTTCTAGTTATATTTGAAATGTTATTCTTTTGGGATGTGCACAAGTGAATACTGCTTTTTCTTCTGTCTTGCTTCATTACTTTTTAGTTTGCTTCATTTGAATCATCATAAGTCTCCTCTTCTCCTCAAATAGCTTTCAACTTGCTGCCAAGAACAATAATCTATTTTAAGGCTTTTGAGAAAAAACTTCCAATGAAGACAGCCACCTAAAGTTACACAAATATAGAAGAAACGGGGTAAAATAAAGCTTAGATTGGAAAAAAATATTTAAGATTGTACAAAATTCAAGCACACATAAACAAGGGAAGCTGGGTAATTTATGTTCAAATACTTTTAACAAGTGCAAAATGTGGAGGCTTAAAGAAATAGGGCTGGCCAGGCATGGTGGTTCACGCCTATAATTCCAACACTTTGGGAGGCCGAGGCAGGCTGATTACTTGAGGTCAGGAATTCGAGACCAGCCTTGCCAACATGGTGAAACCCCATCTCTACCAAAAATACAAAAATTAGGCCAGGAGCGGTGGCTCACACCTGTGATGCCGGCACTTTGAGAGGCCAAGGCAGATACACCACCTGAGGTCAGGAGTTTGAGACCAGCCTGACCAACATAGAGAAACCTTGTCTCTACTAAAAAATACATTACCTGGGCATGGTGACGCATGCCTGTAAACCCAGATACTTGGGAGCCTGAGGCAGGAGAATCGCTTGAACCCGAAAGGCAAAGGTTGCGGTGAGTCAAGATCGCACCATTGCACTCCAGCCTGGGCAACAAGAGTGAAACTCCGTCTCAAAAAAAAAAAAAAGAGAACAAAAATTAGCCAAGAGTGGTGGCACATGTAATCCCAGCTACTTGGGAGGCTGAGGCAGGAGAATTGCTTGAACCTGGGAGGCTGAAGTTGCGGTGAGCTGTGATCGCACCACTACGCTTCAGCCTGGGTAACAGAGTAAAACCCTGTCTCAAAAAAAAAAAAGAAAGAAAGAGAGAAAGCAAGCAAGAAAGCAAGCAAGCTACATTATTTATGAAACAGATACTGTTGACTCGGTCACAAGAAAGCCTGTGTATAAATGAGCAGTGAGATATTCAAGCACAGCACACACACACTACTCAGGACAGCTATCCTGAGTTCCATGCTTACTTCCTTCTGGATACACCAGCAACTCAATCTGCTATGATCCTGCAATACATCTCTTGTTAAAATTAGAGACATCTGGGCCAGGCACAGTGGCTCATGCCTGTAATCCCAACACTTTGGGAGGCTGAGGCAGGTAGATTACCTGAGGTCAGGAGTTTGAGACCAGACTGGCCAACATGGTGAACTGCTGTCTCTATCAAAAATACAAAAATTAGCCTGGCCTGGTGGCATGTGCCTGTAATCCCAGCTACTCGGGATCCTGAGGGAGAAAAATCGGTTGAACCTGGGAGATGGAGGTAGCAGTGAGCCAAAATCGTGCCACTGCACTCCAGCCTGGGTGACAGAGCAAGACTGTCTCAAAAAAAAAAAAAAAAAAGAGAGAAAAAAAATAAATTAGACATCTGGATCAAATCAGCTGCCTCTGTCATCGTCTAGTCCCGCAAAGTGTCAGGTAACGTCCTATTAAGATTGCTGCTCACATATCTATAAAATACTGAAAATATCATTTTAAAAAATCTTTTTTTTTTAATTTTGAGACGGGACTTTTGCTCTTGTTGCCCAGGCTGGAGTGCAACGGTGCGATCTCGGCTCACTGCAACCTCCACTTCCTGGGTTCAAGCAATTCTCCTGTCTCAGCTTCCCGAGTAGCTGGGATAGCAGGCATGCACCACCATGCCCGGCTAATTTTGTAGTTTTAGTAGAGACAGGGTTTCTCCACGTTGGTCAGGCTGGTCTTCAACTCCCGACCTCAGGTGATCCACCCACCTTGGCCTCCCAAAGTGCTGGGATTACAAGCGTGAGCCACCGCACCTGGCCAAGAAACCCTTATTTAAAAACAAGCCAGGTGTGGTGGCTCACGCCTATAATCCCAGCACTTTGGGAAGCAGAGGCCGGTGGATCACTTGACATCAGTAGTTTGAGACAAGCCTGGGCAACATGATGTAACCCCATCTCTGCTAAGAATATATATATATATATAAAAATTTAGCTGGGTGTGGTGGTGGGCACCTGTAATCCCAGCTTCTCAGGAGGCTGAGGCAGGAGAATCGCTTGACCCTGGGAGGTGGAGGTTGCAGTGAGCGGAGATCTTGCCACTGCACTCCAGCCTGGGAGACAACAGCAAAACTCCATCTCAAAAAAAAACAAAAACAGACCCCATTTCAAAACAAAAAGAAAAGCAAAACAAAACACAAATGTGGTACAGAAATAAAAATAATTACCGTGTTAAACACAGCTTCGTAGAAAATAAAAGACCACTCAAATACAATAAGCTGTCTTTTTAGACAGGTATAATTGTTATTCTTATTTTACAGCTTAAGAAACAGGCTCAGAGAATGTTATTTGATTGGACCATGTTGTATCTCCGGACAGTGCAGCTGAGATCAGACTTCGTGTGTAACTCCACTAGCCTACCAGGGTGCCTCTCACAAAGGTAAGAAATGTAAATTTGGCCTAATATACGAAGTTGCCACAGCAGCACTGGGTCAGTTCTACATACACTACTTCTATGTTCATCAAGGGAAACCTTACAGGAAAGTGAAAATGTTTCTAGAAGGTGACTGGACACCAGCACATTTGCTTGTTGCCTTTGGGCTCTTCTTCTCAGGCCAACAGTAACCTGAAATTATTGACTGACTATTCCAGTCAACTGGAGAAAATGGTACCAAGGTCACCAACATCAGACAAATTCACTCGAGGACCTATCTATGTACTTTGAAAGACAAAACTGCTTGTGAAGGATACTGTATTTCAGAAAAACAGAATCATATTAACAACTAATAACACTGTAAAATGCTGATGTGTTGAATGCTACTTTAGAAAAACATGTTCAAATCTAGGGGAAAAAATTGAAAACTACATACATAGCTAGCTAGCTAGTTAACTATCTAGAGACATGCTTTCATTCCAGGCCTCAAGTGGTCCTCCTGCCTCAGCCTCCTAAGTAGCCTGGGCCACAGG
Organism: Macaca nemestrina; assembly: GCF_043159975.1. Lineage (NCBI taxonomy): Eukaryota > Metazoa > Chordata > Mammalia > Primates > Cercopithecidae > Macaca > Macaca nemestrina. The sequence continues at coordinate 129,950,705 of NC_092128.1, forward strand.
TGGACACAGTTACACCTGGGTTTTTTGTTTTGTAGAGACAGGGTTTCACTACATTGCCCAGGCTGGTGTCATACTTTGGAGTCTCGCTGTGTTGCCTAGGCTGGGGTGCAGTGGTGCAATCTCGGCTCACTGTCCTCCACCTTCTGGGTTCAAGGAGTAGCTGGGACTACAGGCATGTGCCACCACACCCGGCTAATTTTTGTACTTTTTGTAGAGACTGAGTTTCACCATGGCCAGGTTGGTCTCAAACTCTTGACCTCAGGTGATCCACCCACCTCGGCCTCCCAAAGTGCTGGGATTACAGGCTTGAGCCACCGAGCCTGGCCAAGCACTTTCTTGTTATTAAACAGCCTAACCCAGGCGGGGCACAGTCCCTCACGCCTGTAATCCTGACGACTCTGATGGCCAAGGTGAGAAGACCGCTTGAACCCAGGAGCTCGAAACTGGCCTGGGCAACACAGCGAGACCCCCATCTCTACAAAAATTACAAAAATTAGGCCACGTGAGCACCGCCCCCGGCCAATTTTTGTATCTTTTGTAGAGACGAGGTTTCTTCATGTTGCCCAGCCTGGTCTAGAACTCCTGAGCCCAAGCCATCCATCCTCCCGCCTCGGCCTCCGAAAGTACTGGGATGGCAGTTTTATTTGGCAGTCCCTCCCTGTTGCACACTTAGGTTTTTTTTTTTACGTTTTTAGACAGGGTTTACCTCAGTCTCGCAGGCTGGAATGCTGTGGTGGGACCATAGCTCATTGGAGCCTTGAACCTTGGGGTTCAAGTAGCTGGGGGGCTGAGGTAGGACTACTGAGACAGGGTCGCGCCATGTTGCTAGACTGCTCGTGGCCTGAAGGGATCCTCCCGCCTTGGTCGCGCCTGGACATATTTTTGTGTTTTTGACCGACATAAACACTGCGCTGGGTCAGAGTTTGTCAACTACCCTTCTCCAGCCAGCAACACACAGGACCTGGAGGGGAGGTCGCGGTTACCAGGCTCCACTCTCAGGAGAAAACTGCTCAGCTACTGACACTACCAACTCCGTGACACCGCCGAACACCCCAGCCTGTGACGTCGCCCCAAGGCCCATCCTTGTGACGTCACCGAAGGCGCGCGCTTGTGACGTACAACCGGCAGCTGAGCTGGCCTTTTTGTGTCTGCAAGCTTCGGCCTGGCTGCCGCCGCCCATAAGCTACCGGGAGGAGCTTTACGACTTCCCCGCCTGCAGGGCCGGGCGTAGCAAGGACCAGACGCTCACGAGCAGGCGCTGCGCCCCAACCGGCCGGCTCCTGGCGGGCCCGTTGCGGAGAAGCTCCTCAATGGCCAGCGGCAGCTGCAGCCTCCGCCGTGCACTCGCCTCACCTGATCCCGGGTACGTGCATCCCACAACACCTCCCCCAGCCAGGGCCCGAGGACCCCCGGGAGCGTCCCCCGCCACCTGGCGCGGCTCATCCTGGGCAGGGTAGGCCCCCTCTGAGGTTGCCCCGCATTAGGGAGCTGCATCGCCGAGCTCGACCTCTCAGGGGCCGTTGTAATCGCATTAAGCCTTTGAAACTTTGTAGCGGTGTAAAAGGGGCTAGAAAACGAAGAAAACATCTTTTTAAAAATATAAGCGATCGGTCGGGCGCGGTGGCCCACGCCTGTAATCCCAACACTTTGGGAAGTCGAGGCGGGTGGATCACGAGGTCAGGAGTTCAAGACCAGCCTGGCCAGCATGATGAAACCCCGTCTCTACTAAAAGTACAAAAATTAGCCGGGCGTGGTGGCGGGCGCCTGTAATCGCAGTTACTCCGGAGGCTGAGGCAGAGAATTGTTTGAACCCGGGAGGCGGAGGTTGAAGTGTGCCGAGATGGCACCACTGCACTCCAGCCTGGGCGACAGACCGAGACTTTGTCTAAACGTGTGTGTGTGTGTGTGTGTGTGTGTCTGTCTGTGTGTCTGTGTGTGTCTGTGTGTCTGTGTGTGTGTGATCGAGCCCGGCAGGTTGAGATTACACTGAGCCGAGATTATATAAAAGATCAAGCACGGGAGGTTGAGGTTACACTCAGATGAGATTGCCCCGTTGCACTCCAGCCTGTGTGACAGAGGGATACTCTGTCTCTAAAACCTTACATGCAAGTGAGAGCTTTTCTTCCAGCGCTCATGCTCAGACTGAAGGAAGTAATGGGGCCGGGCCCAGTGGCTCACGCCCGTAATCCCATACTTTGGGAGGCCGTGGCGGTGGATCGCTTGAGCTCAGGGGTTCCAGACTAGCTTGGGCAACATGGTGAAACCCTGTCCCTACAAAAATACACAAAATTAGCTGGGCATGGTGGCACGCGCTTGTAGTCCCTGCTGCTTGTAGGGCTGAGGTGGGAGGATCGCTTGAGTCCAGGAGGTGGAGGCTGCACCTCCTGGGCTCAGGCAATCCTTTTCAGCCTCCCAAAGTGCGGGGATTACACTGTATTTTAATGCTTTTTTTGAAAATGGAAACTTTTACAGGCAATTCACTTCCTTCAAGCTAATGATAAGGAAATGATGCTATTCTGTTTTGTTTTCTGTTTGTGTATGTGTGTGTTTTCTTTTTTGAGACAGGGTCTTGCTCTGTTGCACAGGCCAGGTGCAGTGGCTCATGCATGCCTCTAATCCCAGCTACACAGAAGGCTGAGGCAGGAGAATCGCTTGAACCCAGGAGGCAGAGGTTGTAGTGAGCCGAGATCGCACCACAACACTAATGCCAACATGCCCAGCTAACTTTAGCATTTTTTAGTAGAGACTGTGTTTCACCATGTTGGCAAGGCTGGTCTTGGACTCCTGACCTCAGGTTATCCACCTGCCTTGGCCTCCCAAAGTGCTAGGATTACAGGCATGAGGCACTGTGCCCGGCTAATTTTTGTATTTTTAGTAGAGGCGGGGTTTCACCATGTTAGCCAGACTGGCGTTGAACTCCTGGCCTTAAGTGATCCACCTGCCTCAGCCTCCCAAAGTGCTGGGACTACAGGTGTGTGCCACCATGCCCGGGCCCCCTTTATTCCTTACAATCATGCAGTTCTAACTCAGCATTCAGAGGTAGATTTTTCACTTGCAGCAGAGGCAGTAGAGGTTTTGGAAATGCTCCTTGAGGCAGACACTACACCCCGATTTCATGGAGTGCTTTGGGCTGAGCCAAGTCTGCAGTAGGCAGAAGGCTCTGAGAAGTCGTCCCAGCCTGGACAAAGAACAGTTCAGAGCTCTGGGGCACAGGGGTGTGCTCAGCAGGACTGGGTGGACAGGACCTTTGTTGCGAAGGTGAAGAGCACAGGCTTCCAGGAGCAGGTGCCTGACAGACAGGCTTCTTTGGGAGGTGGCCAGAGGAGATGTCTGTTTGCTGGGGCAGGAATTGGAGGGAGCCGCCCAGCCTGGAGAGGTTCAGCCAGGCTGTCACAAGGCTTTGAAACTTCCCATCTGAGAGTCTGCACTCCCTGTTTGCTTGATGCATTAATAAATATCCCACCCAAATCTGCACCCATCCACTCCTGTGTTCAAGAGCTGTTTCAGGGAGTCAACCTCATTTTTGGCAGTGTCCAGCCCACTGACCTCAGCTCTGTGTGCCTGGAAGGGTGGCTCTCCTCTGGGGGGATAGGATTCGGAGGCGGGGGGAGAAAGAGTGATGTTAGAGAGCTCGGTCTAGGACTAGAGGATCATGTGCCCTTATGTAAAATACATCTCAAGTTAGGGAAGAAAGCAGTGGCTTTATGCTTTGTGTGTGTGTGTGTGTGTGTGTGTGTGTGTGTTTTCTTTTGTTTGTTTTGAGACAGGGCTCTATGGACCCGGCTCTATGGATCAGGCGGGACTGCAGTGTGATCCTGGCTCACAGCAACCTTCACCTCCTGGGTTCAAGCAATTCTTATGCCTCAGCCTCCCAAGTAGCTGGTGTTAAACAGATATGTGCCACCATGCCTGGCTAATTTTTGTATTTGTAGTAGAGACAGGGTTTTGCCATGTTGGCCAGACTGATCTTGAACTCCCAACCTCAAGTGATCTACCCGCCTTGGCCTCCCGAACTGCTGAGATTAAAGGTGTGAGCCATCGTGCCTGGCCCCGTGTTGTGTTCTGATGGGGGAGGATGGGAGGGTGTTCGAGCCCTTCCTGGACTGACGGAACCTGTGTCTTCTGCCTTCTGTGGACAGGATGGTGATTGCTCACGCCAAAGCCTTGGACCCCTCCCGGCCTGTGACCTTTGTGACCAACTCCAACTATGCAGGGGACAAAGGGGTGAGCCTGGGGGTCCCTACCCCATTTTTCCCCACCTTTGCCTGGGCTTGTCCTGAAGTCTGCTCATGGGAACAGCTGGAAAGGACCATGAGCTGCCAGCCAGGGATTTTTTATTTTGTTTTTTTACTTGAAAAGATAGAGACAAGGTCTTGCCATGTTGCCCAGACTGGTCTCGAACTCCTGGGCTCAAGCGATCCTCCTGCCTCAACCTCCCAAAGGGCTGGGGTTACAGGTGTCGGCCACCGCACTCAGCTGCAGCCAGTCTTTTTTCATAGATGGTCTTTGGGTTAATGAGAATTCTCTCCCTGCTTACTCGCCAGGCAGGTGGCTTTCTGAATTCAGGGAGGCTGGGCATAGGGAGATGGGATTTGTTTGCTCAGTTTGGACTCAGCGTTTTTTGCACTTTGATTTAATAGAGTCATAGAATGTCAAAGGTTTGAGGGGGCTTAGAGTTCATCTGGCCCACACCTGGATGTTCAGAATCTCTAGGGGAATTTTTTTCGAAATGGCAGATCTCTGCATTCTGAGATCCTGATTCAGTAACTCCAAAGTTGGAGCCTGCATTTTTCTTTTTCTTCTGTAGAGGCAAGGTCTTACTCTGTTGCCCTGGCTGGAGTGCAGTGGTGCAATCACAGCTCACTGTAGCCTTGAATTACTGGGCCCAAGAGATCCTCCTGCCTCATCCTCCCGCCTCATCCTCCCGAGTAACTGGGACTTCAGGTGTGCTGGGCTAATTTTAGATCTTTTTGCAGAGATGGGATTGCACTATATTGCCCAGGCTGGTCTCAAACTCTTGAGCTCAAGTGATCCTCCAGCCTTGGCCTCCCAAAGTGGTGGGATTACAGACACAAGCTGCCATGCCTGGCTGACATTAGCATTCTTTTTTTTTTTTTTTTTTTCTTGGAGATGGAGTCTTGCTCTGTTGCCCAGGCTGTAGTGCAATGGTGCAATCTTGGCTTACTGCAACTTCCTCTGCCCGAGTTCAAGCAATTCTCCTGCCTCGGCCTCCAGTGTAGCTGGGATTACAGGCACACGATACCACGCCTGCCTAATTTTTATATTTTTTAGTAGAGACAGGATTTTGCCATGTTGGCCAGGCTTGTCTCGAACTCCTGACCTCAGGTGATCCACCCACCTTGGCCTTCTAAAGTGCTGGGATTACAGGCATGAGCCACCGCACCCAGCCAGCATTCTTACTAGAAAGTAGTGTGTTCAGGACGCATTAGAAACTAGCCAGTTGGACACAGAAGCATCTGCTGCTCAGCCCTGAGCACCAGTTTGCTGAAGCTGATGGTGGTCCTACTTGGTCATCTCTGCCCTGCTCCTAGGTGGGACTCTTTCAGGCCCTCTGCAGCCCACAGTGCCGCCTTATGAAAGCTGCCTCAAGATTCTCTGTGATGGGCCGGGCGCAGTGGCTCAAGCCTGTAATCCCAGCACTTTGGGAGGCTGAGATGGGCAGATCACCAAGTCAGGAGATCGAGACCATCCTGGATAACACGATGAAACCCCATCTCTACTAAAAAATACAAAAAACTAACCGGGCAAGGCAGCGGGCGCCTGTAGTCCCAGCTACTCAAGAGGCTGAGGCAGGAGAATGGCGTAAACCCAGGAGGCGGAGCTTGCAGTGAGCTGAGATCCGGCCACTGCACTCCAGCCTGGGCGACAGAGCAAGAGTCTGTCTCAAAAAAAAGAAAAAAAGATTCTCTGTGATGGCCGGGCATAGTGGCTTACACCTGCAATCCCAACATTTTGGGAGGCCAAGGCGGGTGGATCACTTGAGGTCAGGAGTTAGAGACCAGACCAGCCAACTGGTGAAACCTTGTTTCTACAAAAAATACAAAAAATTAGCTGGATGTGGTGGCACGCACCTGTAATCCCAGCTACCTGGGAGGCTGAGGCATGAGAAGCACTTGATCGTGGGAGGCAGAGGTTGCAGTGAGCCGAGATGATGACACTACATTCTAGCCTGGGCAACAGAGTGAGACTCTGTATCCAAAACAAAACAGAAAAAGATTTTCTGTGAGAATGACTGCATCGGCCCCTCAGGTGGGAGCGCTTCTCCAGGGCAAGGTAAGTCCAGGGCAAGTTCCAGTGATGGGACTGCTGCCTGGAGAGGAGTCAGCTCCAGTGGCGGGGGCCCTCGGCTTTGGCTGAGGACTGCGCGTTGGCAGCTGCTCTGCCTCTCACAGTCCTTTTCAGCTGCGCACGTCAGTGCAGAGTCACAGGCCTGCCTCCTTTGAGCTACTTTGTGACCGTTTCCTGCCTGTGGGGCAGGGTAATTTCAGGATCTAAATTGGCAAACTTGGATGTTCTCAGTCCCGAGAGGCAGCTCTTCCTCTTCTAGTTTTTTTGTTTGTATGTTTTGTAGAAATGGGGTCATGCGATGTTGCCCAGGCTGGTCTCAAACTTCCGTGCTGAAGCGATCCTCCCACCTTGGCCTCCCAGTGTGCTGGGATTACAGGCATGAGCTACTGTGCCCTATTAATTGTCTTACTACTATACTTTTAGAGCTGAGGTCTTGATGTGTTGCTCAGGCTGGTCTCAAACTCCTGGCCTCAAGCCATCCTCCTGCTTCAGCCTCCCTGAGTGCCTCGATTACATCCTCTTCTTACCTTCCTGCCAGAAGAGCCCCCAAAGCATGTGAGTTCTGAATCATGCAGTCTTCTGGGTGCTGAACGGGCTCTCCTGCTCTGGTCCTAGGCTCCGTATGTGGATGTGATCTGTGTGAACAGCTGCTACTCTTGGTATCATGACTACAGGCACCTGGAGTTGATTCAGCTGCAGCTGGCCACCCAGTTTGAGAAGTGGTGAAAGATGTTTCAGAAACCCATTATTCAGAGCAAGTACAGAGCGGAAATGATTGCAGGGTTTCATTAGGTAAGTGCTATTGAACTTTCTGCTTATGTGTTATCTCGGGACAGAGATGTCACTCGCCTCCCCCGGCCTGCCCTGCGCCCACTGCACTGTTCCCCTCACTTCAGCTTTGGGCTCACCTCCCTCTGTCCCGTCCATATTCCCTTCCTGCCAGCAGCCAGGCCTCTGTCCCACTCGCTTGGTCCTCAGAAGTGGCCTCCTTACCAGCCTTGTTTCCAGACAGCCTCCTATCACCCATGCCCAAGTGGTCTTTCTAAAAAATCCAAATTTGTATTTGTTTGCTTTTGAGACCGGGTCTCTCTCTGTCACCCAGGCTGGAGTGTGGTGGTGTGATCACTGCTACTGCAACCTAAACTTCCTGGGCCCAAGCGATGCTGCCACCTCAGCCTCCTGAGTAGCGGGGATCATAGGCACATGCCAACATGCCTGGCTAATTTTTTTACTTTCATAGAGATGGGGTCTTGCTGTGTTGCCCAAGCTGATCTTGATTCCTGGGCTCAAGTGTTCCTCCTGTCTCACCCTCACAAAGCACTGGGATTACAGGTGTGAGCCACTGTGCCCGGCCACAGATTAAAATTTGGGAGTCCTGTGATTGGCTCCCCCAGGCCCACAGGACAAAGCCGTAATCCCTGGTCAGGACACTCAGTGTCCTCTGCTCTCTCCTGGATTTTCATCCTCTTCTCTCCTCACTCCCAGCCACTGATCTGTTTCCACTGCCCTCGCTCTCCTGCTCTTGCTTAAGCTGTTTCTTCTGCCTGGAATGCCCATGTTGGCACCATAATTGAAGGGGTGGCCTGCCCCTCCACACCTGTGGGCGTTTCTTATTAGGTGGAATGAGAGACTTGAGAAAAGAAATGAGACACAGAGACAAAGTATAGAGAAAGAAAAAGTGGGCCCAGGGGACCGGCGCTCAGCATACAGAGGACCCACGCTGGCACCGGTCTCTGAGTTCCCTTAGTATTTATTGATAATTATCTTTACCATCTTAGAAAAAGGGAAGTGGCAGGATAATAGGATCATCATAGGGAGAAGGTCAACAGTAAGACATATGAATAAAGATCTCTGACATAAGTTTAAGGAAAAGTGCTGTGCCTTGATAGGCATATGCAAACATCTCCATAAACCTTTTTAGTGGATAAAGAGCAGCATTGGCTAGCAAGTCCCACCTTTCACCCTAAGGCGGTTTTCTCCTTTCTCAGTAAACAGAACATACAATCGGGTTTTACACCAAGATGTTCCATTGCCCAGGGTCGGGCTGGAGACGGATGCTTTTCTCTATCTCAACTGCCAGAGGCCTTCTTTCCTCTTATACTAGTCCTCCTCAGCACAGACCCTTCACGGGTGTCAGGCTGGGGGACGATTAGGTCTTTCCCTTCCCATGAGGCCATATTTCAGACTATCACATGGGGAGAAACCTTGGACAATACCTAGCTTTCCTAGGCAGAGGTCCCTGCGAACTTTGGCAGTGTACGTGTCCCTGGGTACTTGAGATTAAGAGAATGGTGATGACTTTTAACCAGCAAGCTGCCTTCAGGCACTTGTTTAACAAAGCACACCCTGCACAGCCCAAAATCCTTTAAACCTTGAGTCACCACAGCACGTGTCTCTTGCAAGGACAAGGTTGGCGGTAGGGTCACTGATTAACAGCATCTCAAATACAGAACAAAATGGAGTCTCTTATGTCTACTTCTTTCTACATAGACACGGTAACAGTCTGATCTCTCTTTCTTTTCCACACAATAATCACCAACTAAAATATCCTTTTCTTTTTGTTTATGTTTTTGGAGATAGGTTCTTACTATGTTGCCCAGGCTGGTCTCGAATTCCTGGACTCAATTGATCTTCCTGCCTTGGCCTCCCAAAGTGCTGAGGTTAGAGGTGTGATCCACTGTGCTAGCCTTTTTTTTTTTTGGTTTTTGACAGGATCTTATTCTGTTGTCCAGGCTGGAGTGCAGTGGTGTCATCATAGCTCACTGCGGCCTTAAACCCCTGGGCTGAAGTGATTCCCCCACCTCAGCCTCCTGAGTAGCTGGGACAACAGACATGAACCACCATGGGCAGCCTATTTTTAAAATTTTGGGGGCCAGGCGCCATGATTCACACCTGTAGTCCTAGCACTTTGGGAGGCTGAGGTGGGCAGATCACGATGTCAGGAGTTCGAGACTGGCCTGGCTAACATGGTGAAAGCCTGTCTCTACTAAAGATACAAAAAATTAGCCGGACAGAGGTTGCAGTTAGCCGAAATTGCACGATTGCACTCCAGCCTGGGTGACAGGGCGAGACTCCGTCTCAAAAAAATTTTTTTTTTTTTTTGTAGAGATGGAGTCTCGCTCTCAAGCTGATCTTGAGCTCCTGGCCTTAGTGATTCTCACCTCGGACTCTCAAAGTACTGGGAATACGAGCGTGAGTCACACGATGCATGACTGAAAAGATTTCTGTTCACTGGCCGAGTCTCCCCACAGCTGTCCCGCTGTGGGGAGGTTTACCCCGCCTGCTCCAGGCTGAGGGAGGCTTCCCCGTGCTCTGCCCCTGTTGCAGCCCGAATCTGGCTCTCCCAGCGTTCTCGCCAGGCACTGTCATTATTTCTTTGCCTCTATTTGACTGGACTGTGGGCTCAGGAGAGAGAAAGAGTTCTATTTATTGTTGCTTCCCAGGTACTCTGCGATGTCTGACACAGCACGTGCTAAATAATAGTAGCTGGGAGTGCACCACTACACCTGGCTAATTTTTGTATTTTTAGTAGAGACGGGGTTTCACCATGTTGGCCAGGCTAGTCTCAAATTCCTGACCTCAAGTGATCCACCCACCTTGGCCTCCCAAAGTGCTGGGATTACAGGTGTGAGCCACTGCACCCAGCCTACAAGTTTATTTTAGATTTCATGGGAAGAATCAACTTAAGTACTACTTAAGAGAAGTGGAATTCTGGTTCCACTACTCCCATTATCTTGCTGTGCGAATTTGGAAAGTTAATAATGTCTCTGGGTACTGGGTTTCTTAAAGTAGGCAACATTTACCATCCTGCATTCACAGCATCATTATTAGGAACGAATAAAATATTATGTGTACAACAACAACAAATATTTCAGTCCCCAATACTGAATGGAGAAGGCCATAGTTGTGTTTATGGTGGTTTTTATGTATTTGTGGTCAGGATATAGCTTTGGGCTGAATGTATTTTTAGGTTCTTGCATTTGTAGGGAAAGCAGTATAGACATAGGAAGATTTGGGCTCAGACTGGGTGTGGTGCCTCATGCCTGTGATCCCAGCACTTTGGGAGGCCTAGGTGAGAGGATTTCTTGAGGCCAGGAGTTTGAGATCAACCTGGGCAACATAACAAGACCCCATCTCTACATACACACACAGGAAAACAAAATAAGCCAGGCATAGTGTGCACACCTGTCGTCTTAGCTACTTGAAAGGCTGAGGCAGGAGAATTGCTTGAGCTCAGGAGCTGGAGGCTGCAGTGAGCTATATTTGCACAATTGTATTCCAGCTTGGGTGAGAGAGCAAGACCCTGACTTGCTTTCTCAATATAGGGTGACCCCATCTCTACAAAAAGTAATTTTTTTAAATGAGCTGGACATGGCGAGGCATGCCTGTGGTCCCAGTTACTCAGGAGGCTGAGGTAAGAGGATCACTTGAACCCAGGAGGTCAAGGCTGCAGTGATCTCTGATCATGCCACTGCATTCCAGCCTGGGTGACAGAGGGAGATGCTGCCTGAAAAGAAAAAAAGATCTGGGGTTGGTGTTCCAGGTAAATACAGATTTGCCAGTGAGTAGGGGGACAGTTGGATATCACTGAAGGGGAACACTTTACGGAAGACTTTGATCACCACTTCAATGTTTACCTAGAATGATCCTCCACCCCTACCATTAGAACAGTGAACCAGGTTGGGAAGGATAGGGATGCCCACTCCCCACCCCCCAGTTTGAGTAGTTTCTTTATACACATGCACAAAGCAGTGTTCAAAGATTCAGGCAGAGACTCATTCCTTCTGTCACTCAGGCTGGAGTGCAGTGACGCGATCTCAGCTCACTGCAACCTCCACTCCCCTCAGGGTTCAAGCAGTTCTCCTGCCTCAGCCTCCTGAGTAGTAGGAATTACAGGTGTGCACCACCATGCCCAGCTAATTTTTAGTAGAGACGGTTTTGCCGTGTTCAGGCTGGTCTATGAATCACTCTCTCTGTCTCTGGCTTGGCCTCCTTATCTCCAGGAAGCATCCATGCCAACTCCAGCCTCCTGCCTTAGAACCACACTCTGTCCCCTCGATTCTGCAAGGCCACCTGGCTTTGCTGTGCTCCCTGTCCATTGGGATTAGCCATGGCACCTCTCAGAAGGTGGTGAGTTGGGGCACTCCTACAGCTCACATAATTTGCTGGTCTTCTTTCAGGGATCAATGTCCTGTGTTGTCTATTGTTCAGTATCTGAAAACCCTTGATTCTTCCGTTTATCTGATGTTCTAGGCATTTAAGGTTGGAGTGGAACTCTGATCCCTGTTTTACTTTCATGGCTAGAAATGGAAATCTTTTTTTGGCGGGGGGCAGAGTCTTGCTCTGTTGCCCAGGCTGGAGTTCAGTGGCGTGATCTCGGCTCACTGCAACCTCCACCTCCTGGGTTCAAGCGATTCACCTATCTCAGCAGCCTCCTGAGTAGCGAGACTACAGGCGTGTGCCATCATGCCTGGCTAATTTTTTGTATTTTTAGTAGAGATGGGGTTTCACCGTGTTAGCCATGATGGTCTCGATCTCCTGAACTCATGATCTGCCCGCCTCATCCTTCCAATGTGCCGGGATTACAGGTGTTAGCCGCCACCGCGCTTGGCCCTTATTTTTAATACGTGATTTAGGATTGCCTTTTCCACATAGATTTCTCCAACTATTCCAGTTTTTATTCTCATTTTCTCTCTCTCTCTCTCTCTCTCTCTATTTGGAGGACATAGAGTAGCTGGGACTACAGGTGCCCGCCACCATGCCCAGCTAATTTTTTTGTATTTTTAGTAGAGATGGGGTTTCACCATGTTAGCTGGGATGGTCTTGATCTCCTTGATCTCCTGGCCTCATGATCCGCCTGCCTTGGCCTCCCAAAGTGCTGGAATTACAGATATGAGCCACTGTGCCTGGCCCATTCTAGAACAAATTTTTAATTATACAACAGCTCAGATCTTGCATGATTATTTTATTTTATTGAGTTGGGGTCTTGCTCTTTACCCAGGCTGGAGTGCAGTGGTGTGATCATGGCTTACTGCAGCCTCAACTTCCCAGACTCAAGCCATCCTCCCCTCTCAGCCTCCTGCATAACTGGGACTACAGATGCAAGCCACCACACCCGGACTGGCTAATTTTTTTTTTTTTTTTTTTTTTTTGGTAGAGATGGGTTCTCACTATGTTGCTCAGGCTGGTCTCTAACTCCTGGGCTCAAATGATCCTCCTGCCTTGGCCTCCCAAAGTGCTGAGATTATAGGTATGAGCCACTGCACCTAGCTTTGGGTGGTTATGTTAATAAGTGATTCAACTGAACACAACAGCTGAGTTCCAAAATTCTGATGATGAATCCCTAAATATAACCCAAATTAATCCCATGGGACCCAGTTCCAATGAGGCATCACCTTCAAAGAAATATACTCGTTAAATAAAAACCAAATGTTACCTGATGAATGAATGCTTATGGCTCTCAATTAAGATTACACGTTAGGCTGGGTGCTCACGCCTGTAATCCCAGCACTTTGGGAGGCCGAGCCAGATAGATCACCTGAGGTCAGAAGTTCGAGACCAGCCTGGCCAACATGGTGAAACCCTGTCTCTACTAAAAATACCAAAAATTAGCTGGGTGTAGTGGTGGGCGCCTGTAATCCCAGCTACTCAGGAGGCTGAGACAGGAGAATCCCTTGAAAGTGGGAGGCGGAGGTTGCAGTGAGCCAAGATCACGCCATTACACTCCAGCCTGGGCAATAAGAGCAAAACTCCATCTCAAAAGAAAAAAAAAAAAGATTACATGTTAGTGCTTCTTGTAGATCTTTCTCTATCCTTTGACACTTTGAATTCCTCATCTTGACAGCTGCCCAGATTCCTCACTTCACCCCCTTCCTCCCACATCCACCAAGAATTCTGCCCTAACCCAGGCCCCAGGCATGCTCAGTGTTTCATTCCCTCTCCCAGGGAGCTGAGCTACCAAAGACTGTGCCTCCAACTCACAGATGAAAAGAGGAGAGCAGGCCAGGCATAGTGGCTCACACCTGTAATCCCAGATCTTTAGGAAGTCATGGTGGGAGGATGGCTTGAGGCCAGGAGTTCAAGACCAGCCTGGGCAACATTAGGGGGAGACCTTGTCTCTAAAAAAAAAAAAATTTAAATTAGTCAGGCATGGTAGCATGTTCCTGTGGTTCCAGCTATTCAGGAGGCTGAGGCGGGAGGATCTCTTGAGCCCTAGAGGTCGAGGCTGCAGTGAGCTGTGATTGCACCACTGCACTCCAGCATGGGGGACAGACCAAGACCCTGTCAAAAAAAAGAAGAAAGAAAGAGACATATAAAGAGAAAATAAGAGACTTCCTAAGCCTGAACTGGATTTTATTTTTAGGTTTTGTTTTTCTTTTCCTTTTTTTTTTGAGACGGAGTCTAGCTCTGTTGCCTAGGCTGGAGTGCAATGGTGCCATCTCAGCTCACTGCAGCCTCTACCTTCCAGGTTCAAGCAATTCTCCTGTCTCAGCCTCCCGAGCAGCTGGGATTATAGGAGTGTGCTACCACGCTTGGCTGATATTCTATTTTTAGTAGAGACAGGGTTTTACTATGTTAGCCAGGCTGGTCTCAAACTCCGGATTTCAGGTGATCCACCTGCCTCAGCCTCCCAAAATGCTGGAATTACAGATGTGAGCCACCGCACCTGGCCTAACCTGGATTTTAGAAGACATTTGTTCCTGTATTCTCGGACACCCTTCCACCTGGTTGGTAATGGTAATGTGTGCTTGCACAGTGATGTGAGAATCAAAGTGAGAAGACAGATCATCTCATTTAATGTGAGCTTTACATGTCCCTGAATGGTCCATAAAGCAAATGCCACTCACTCCCGCCATTACAGAGGGAAAACATTGTAGCTTCACAACAGGGACTTGCCTGAAGTCCCACGGCAGAGAGATGTCAGAGCCAGACTCTAGCACGGGTCTTCTGTTGAGAAGTCACGTGTAAAACCCTGCCCCAGAAAGATCCTCATTTCGTCCAGCCACGACGCAGCCACCTTTATTCTACTCCATGGACATTCTGGGTATTTTTTTTAGTATAAATCTGAAAGTTTCAACCAGGGGGGTGCTCCTGATGATCTCTCAACTAATGAGAACCAGACACCCAGTACTCCCCCTGCCCACTGATTCCCTGAGCCCTCTGCATCCTGGGGGTAATTAGTGTGAATTCCAGTTTCTAGCCAATTCTGTTTTCCAATTTTTTTTTTTTTTTTTGAGGTGAAGTTTTCATTTGCCCAGGCTGGAGTGCAGTGGCACTATCTCGGCTCAATGCAACCTCCGCCTCCCGGGTTCAAGTGATTCTCCTGCCTCAACCTCCTGACTAGCTGGGATTACAGGTGCACGCCACCACATCTGGCTAATTTTTGTGTTTTTAGTAGAGACGGGGTTTCACCATGTTGGCCAGGCTGATCTCAAACTCCTGACCTTGTGATCCGCCCGCCTCAGCCTCCCAAAGTGCTGGGATTACAGGTGTGAGCCACTGTTCCCAGCGTGTTTTCCAAATTTCTGAGCAATCCAGGCACCCACAATTTGGAATGAAGGGCAGATAGCCTGTGTGCCTGCCTGGCTTGATCATAAACTGCAGCCCTCAGACTGCAGAAGAAGAAACTTGTAGATTTTCTGGGTCATTCTCCACCATTTAACACAAAAAGAGATGCAGGCCAGTCATGGTGACTTATGCCTGCAACACTAGCACTTTGGGAGGCTGAGGTGAGAGGACTGCTGGAGACCAAGAGTTCGAGACCAACCTGGCCAACACAACGAGACTGCATATCTTAAAAAAAAAAAAAGAGAGAGAGAGAGATGCAGCAAAGGGTGCCCTTTTCTACACAGGGGCCTCTGTTGCCCAGGCTGGAGTGTACTGGCATGATAGTGATCACAGTTCACTGCAGCCTCAAACTGCTGAGCTCAGGAGATCCTCCTTCCTTGGCCTCCTGAGTAGCTGAGACTACAGGTGCACACCACCACCTAGCTAATTTTTTTTTTTCTTTTTACAAGACAGGGTCTCAGTATATTTCCCAAGCTGGTGTTAAACTCCTGGCCTCAAGCAATCCTCCTATCTCAGCCTCCCAAAGTGCTGGAATTATAGGCATGAGCCACTGTGGTATAGTTATCTTTTTTTTTTTTTTTTTTTTTTTTGAGATGGAGTCTCTCTTGTCTCCAGGGCTGGAGTGCAATGACCCAGTCTCAGCTCACTGCAACCTCCGCCTGCCAGGTTCAAGTGATTCTCCTGCCTCAGCCTCCTGAGTAGCTGGGATTACAGGCACCTGCCACCAAGCCTGGCTAATTTTTTGTCTTTACAGAGACGGGTTTCACCATGTTGGCCAGACTGGTCTTGAACTCCCGACCTCAGGTGATTCAACCGCCTCAGGCTCCCAAAGTGCTGGGATTACAGGCGTGAGCCACTGTGCCTGGTCCCTGGTACATTTTTCGGCAACACTTTTCTGCCTTTGCAAGGGGCTGAATGCACAGCTTCTCGCTGAAAAGCCAAGATGTAAAGGCAGTATGACAAGTGGAAATCCAATCTCCACAACTCACTGGGTAATCAGAGGTAAGTTCTGGGTCTTGCTGAGTTGTTTCTCTGCCCCTAAATTGGGGGCCAGGAGAACTCCCTTGCTCAAGGCCCTACTTTGGGCTGCTGTGAGAATCCCATGTGGCCACGCAGGTGAAGGGCCATCAATGTGGCCTCTGGTTTTCCTCAGGAATTCTCCTCGTGGCAGATTCCACAGCTTCCACGGCCGCGTGTGGTGGCTTATGCCTATAATCCCAGCACTTCTGGAGGCCAAAGCAGGTGGGTCACCTGAGGTTAGCAGTATGAGCCTGGCCAACATGGTGAAATCTCATCTCTACTAAAAATGCAAAAAATTAGCTGGGCATGGTGGCAGATGCCTGTAATCCCAGCTACTCAGGAGGCTGAGGCAGGAGAATCACTTGAACCTGAGAGGTGGAGTTTGCAGTGAGCCAAGATCATGCCACTGCCCTCCAGCCTGGGCAATAAGAGTGAAACTGTCTCCAAAAAAATAAATAAAATTTTTAAAAAACCCACAAAAATTAGCCAGTCATGGTCACACGCCTGTAGTCTCAGCTGCTCGGAAGTCTGAGGCAGGAGAATCGCCTGAACCTCGGAGGTGGAGGTTGCAGTGAGCTGAGATCGTGCCACTGCCCTCCAGCCTGTGCGACCGAGAGAGGCTCCGTCTGATTGTTTAAAAAAAAAAAAAAAAAGATTCCGCAGTCTC
The DNA here is from genome assembly GCF_043159975.1 of Macaca nemestrina. Classification (NCBI taxonomy): domain Eukaryota; kingdom Metazoa; phylum Chordata; class Mammalia; order Primates; family Cercopithecidae; genus Macaca; species Macaca nemestrina. The sequence continues at coordinate 129,967,269 of NC_092128.1, forward strand.
TAGATATCAATTTGTTGTGCTCCTGACAACCCTGGAAGCCCTCCTAGGTGCATTTAGGGCCTACCCCCCACCCCTCAACTGAGCCAGCACCCACAGGCCATGGGACCAGCTGCCATTGCTCCTACCAGCAGCTCAGGCCAAAGCCAGCAGAGACAAGCTCTTTACAACCCTCACTCCCTCCTCTGTGGGGACAGACAGGGCCTGTGAAAGACTCCAATCACTCCAGCTTCCAGTGATCCTACAAGCCTTTCTGCTATACCCAATCTCTAAAGGAGAGCTGAGAAATACAACATATGCATTTTCTCATCCCCAGTGCCCCTACCCTGGGATGGGGTGCTAAGGGGCAGCCAGGCCCCTCAGATGTCCAGCTGGGATCAAACTGGCAGAGCCCATCAACAGATGAGTGGATAAAGAAAAATGTAGTATGTATATATTATGGAATACTACTCAGCCTAAAAAAAAAAAAAAAAAAAAAAAAAAAATGAGGCCGGGTGTGGTGGCTCACACCTGTAATCCCAGCACTTTGGGAGGCTAAGGCAGGTGGATCACTTGAGGCCAGGAGTTTGAGACCAGCCTGATGAACATGGTGAAACCCCATCTCTACTAAAATTACAAAAATTAGCCAGGCGTGGTGGCACATGCCTGTAGTCCCAGCTACTAGGGAGGCTGAGGTGGGAGGATCACTTGAACCCAGGAGACAGAGGTTGTAGTGAGCCAAGATCATGCCACTGCATTCTAGCCTGGGTGACAGAACAAGATTTCATCTATAAATGAATGCATGAATGAATGAATGAAATAGAGGCAGGGTGAGGTGGTTCATGTCTGAAGTCCCAGCACTTTGGGAGGCCAAGACAGGAGGATTGCTTGAGGCCAGGAATTCAACACCAGCCTGGGCAACATAATGAGACCCCCATCTCTACGAAAAATTTAAAAATTAGCCGGGTGTGGTGTTGCACACCTGTAGTCTTGGGACTACTTGGGAGGCTGAGGTGGGAGGATTGCTTGAACCTGGGAGGCCAAGGCTGCAGTGAATCATGTACTGCTGCACTCCAGCCTGGGTGACAGAGAAAGATCCTGTCTCCAAAACAGAAAGTATGATGTCTTTTGCAGCAACTTGGATGAAACTGGAGGCCATTGTCCTTAGTGAAGTAACTCAGGAACAGAAAACCAAATGCTGCACATTCTCACCAATAAGTGGGGGTTAAGCTATGGGTACGCAGAGACATACAGAGTGGGGACATTGGAGATTCAGAAGGAGGATGATGTTAGGTGGTGACGGATGAAAAACTACTTATTGGATACAAAGTACGCTACTCAGGTGACAGATGCTGTAAAATCCTAGACTTCACCACGATAGAATTCTTCCATGTCTCCAAAAACCACTTGTACCCTTCAAGCTATTGAAATGGAAAAACTTAAAAATAAATTTTTGCGGCTGGGCACGGTATCTCACGCCTGTAATCCCAGCACTTTGGGAGGCCGAGGCGGTCAGATCACGAGGTCAGGAGATCGAGACTATCCTGGCTAACACGGTGAAACACTCTACTAAAAATACAAAAAATTAGCCAGGTTTGGCAGGTGCCTATAGTCCCAGTTACTTGGGAGGCTGAGGCAGGAGAATGGTGTGAACCTGGGAGGCGGAGCTTGCAGTGAGCCGAGATAGTGCCACTGCACTCCAGCCTGGGGGACAGAGCGAGACTCCATTTCAAAAAATAAAAATAAATAAGTAAATTTTTGCCAGGGCACAGTGGCTCATGCCTGTAATCCTAACACTTTGGGAGACTGAGGCAGGTGGATCACCTGGGGTCAGGAGTTCGAGATCGGCCTGGCCAACATGGCGAAACCCTGTCTCTACTAAAAACTTAGCTGGGCACGGTGGCATGCGCCTGCAATTTCAGCTACTGTAGGGGCTGAGGCAGGAGAATTGCTGGGAGATGGAGGTTGCAGTGAGCCAAGATTGTGCTAGTGCACTCCAGTCTGGGTAACAGAGGGAGACTCCATCTCAAAAATAAATAAATAAAAAAATTTTTAGGCCGGGCGCGGTGGCTCAAGCCTGTAATCCCAGCACTTTGGGAGGCTGAGACGGGCGGATCACGAGGTCAGGAGATCGAGACCATCCTGGCTGACACGGTGAAACCCCGTCTCTACTAAAAAATACAAAAAACTAGCCGGGCGAGGTGGCGGGCGCCTGTAGTCCCAGCTACTCGGGAGGCTGAGGCAGGAGAATGGCGTGAACCCGGGAGGCGGAGCTTGCAGTGAGCTGAGATCCGGCCACTGCACTCCAGCCTGGGTGGCAGAGCGAGACTCCGTCTCAAAAAAAAAAAAAAAAAAAAAAATTTTTTTGAGACAGTCTTGCTCAGTTTCCCAAGTTGAAGGGCAGCGGTGCTATCAACCTCCTGGGCTCAAGTGATCCTCTCACCTCAGCTTCCTGAATACCTTGGACTACAGGCTCGTGCCATCACACCTGGCTAATTTTTGTAATTTTTGCAGGGATGGGGTCTTACTATGTTGCCTAAGCTGGTCTTGAACTCCAGGCTCAAGTGACCCTCCTGCCTTGGCCTCCCAGCTAACTGGGATTACAGGCACGTACCACCATACCTGGCTAATTTTTTATTTGTTGTAGAGGTGGGCTGTCACTATATTGCCCAGGCTAGTCTCAAACTCCTGGCCTCAAGCAGTCCTCCTACCTTGGTCTCCCAAAATGCTGGGATTACAGGTGTGAGCCACCGCATCTGGCCAAAAATTTTTTTAAAAAAGAAAAACTAGTGGCCGGGAATGGTGGCTCACACCTGTAATCCCAGCACTTTGGGAGACCGAGGCAGGTGGATCTCCTGAGGTCAGGAGTTCGAGACCAGCCTGGCCAACATGGTAACCCCTGTCTCTACTAAAAATACAAAACTTAGCCAAGTGTGGTAGCTCTTGCCTGTAATCCCAGCTACTCAGGAGGCTGAGGCAGGAGAATCGCTTGAATTTGGGGACAGTGGTTTCAGTGAGCCGAGATCGTGCCACTGCTCTTTAGCCTGGGTGTCAGAGTAAGACTCTGTCCCATAAATAAATAGAAAAAATAAATTGGCAGAGCCACACAGAGTGTAAGAAACTAATCAGATCTGTTCAGCTGGAAAAACAGTTTTGCACAACTGTGTCTATTTTCCCCCCATGGAGTTTCACACCTTGATGCAAACGGGGAGATTGTGGGAAAGTGGAATTAATGTTAATTTGCATTTCTGACCTTGGAGGGGTAGGTGAAATGCGCCTTCTTTTCTATGGCATAGATAAGACAGTGGCACTCTGAGAGGCTCAAAAGGAAGCTTCCTCCCCCAAAAGCCATCCCCAGCATAACCGCAAAACAAAAATGGCGCATCTCAGAAGGACCTTGGTGGTGTCGTTGGAAGGTTGATCAACAAGAATGACACCTGCAAGCTGTAATTGCACTTGCATTCCCTGACATACGATAGGTGCCCCATAAACATCTGATGGGATGAATTAATAAGCGAATGAGCTCTTTACTCAATGGTCCAACCCCAAACCAGCATCCCTCAACCAGTCCTTCCATAACCATCTAGGTGAGGGGGGGTTGTTGATGGAAAAAGGTAAGAACAAAATTTTCAAACTCCCCTGTTAGCGTCACAATAATTCATGCTCATCTGCATCTAATAAAATATGGAAGCAATTTTACAGGAACATTTTGTGCTTTAGCGATTCATTTAACTCTTTCCTCCAGGGGGCAAGTCGTATATCCTCATCCAGATATGTGGGAAGTTCCGTGAATACATCTGCAAATATCTTATGATGAGATGCTCTTCTCCCCCGCTGGGCGCCTGACTGTAGTGAAGGAAAGCTTGAAAGTGAACACCAACCGGGCTTACGCTGACCTCCTCTCCTACCCATGGTTTCGTGCCCCTGTGTCTGTCCCACTGCCAAAGTAACCTGAAATTACTAGAGGAGGTGAGCGCTGAAGTCAATGTCCTCAGACCCAAGGACATTGTCCTCTAGAGCCAAGTTCACCCCTTTACTTGGCAGGGCCTCCAAGAGATGAGCTGCTGTCCACCCCATCAGCCCTCACCACCAGACCACCAGGAAGGACAGATGCTCAGGTGCCAGAGCTGCTGCCACCGTCCCCCAAGACACCACAAACAGTCCCTTCACTGTTTCCAACTGTGTCCGCCTCTGCGCGCTGCCCCCAAACTCCTTGCAGATTTGAAAACTGAGGAATAAAAATGAGCAACGCTTGCCCTGAGCCACCTTATTGCTCCATTCACATCCTGATTTTCTGGGTCACCAATTTTCCAGTTTTTTTTTAATTAAACTTTTCATTTTCAGATGATTGTAGATTCACATGTGGTTGTAAGAAGTACTACAGAGAGCTCTTGAACTGTCTTCCCTGCTTCCCCTGCAGTGGTAGCATCTTGCAAAACTATGGTACAATATTGGGTTATCTTTTTGTGGTTGTTTTGTTTTGTTTTGCTATGAGATGGAGTCTTGCCCTGTCTGGAGGCTGGGGTGCAGTGGCATGATCTCAGCTCACTGCAACCTCCACCTCCCAGGTTCAAGCAATTCTCCTGCGTCATAATCCCAGGGAGCTGGGATTACAGGTGCCCGCCACCACACCTGGCTAATGTTTTTTTATTTTTAGTAGAGACGGGGTTTCACCATGTTGGCCAGGCAGGTTTCAAACTGCTGACCTCAGGTGATCTGCCCGCTTTGGCCTCCCAAAGTATTAGGATTACAGGCGTGAATCACTGTGCCTGGCCCAATTTTTTTTTTTTTTTTTTTTGGTAGAGGGCCTTACTCTGTCACCCAGGCTGGAGTGTAGTGGCACAATCATAGCTCACTTCAACCTCTACCTCCTGGTCTCAAGCAGTCCTCCCCAGCTTCAGCCTTCCAGGCAGCTGGGACTACAGGTGCGCACCACTATGCTTGGCTACTGTTTAAAAATTTTTTGTAGAGATGGGATCTTGCTGTTGCCCAGGCTGGTCTCAAACTCCTAGCCTCAAAGGATCCTCCCACCTTGGTTTCCCAAAGTATTGGGATTACAGGCATGAGCCACCGCTCCTGGCTGGTCTGCAATTTTTTTAAAATGTAATATCCTATCCTTATTTTATAATATTTGGTAGGAAGCTTATTTTCACCAAACAGATTCTTGACCCCACCTGCCCACTCTAAAATCTGCTTGACTTGTTTACCCGATATTTCCCATCTGGATAAAGGGCGCTCATTGCGCAAGTCCCAGCCCACATGCAGGAGTGATTCCTCTCTCTTCCCTGCTTTCTCCCACCCAAATCCCAAATATCAGCCAGTCTTACGGATCCTAGCCAAAAAGTCCGGAATTCACCCACTTCTCACATCCTCTTCCACGATGACCCTGACGTTACCCACTGGCCCTGCCCTTCAGCAGAACTCCCTGTGGAACTTCTGGGGCCCAGTGAAAAACCAACACAGGGAGCCCCCTGTACAAAAATTATTAAGAATTTCAAGCCGGGCATGGTGGCCTCAACCCAGGAGTTCAAGACCAGCCTGGGCAACATAGCAAGACCCCCACCTCTAAAAAAAAAATTATTTTAATTAACTGGGCATGGTGGCCGCACCTGTAGTCCCAACTACTCAGGAGGCTGAGGCAGGAGGATCGCTTGAGCTCAGGAGCTTGAGTCTGCAGTGAGCTGTGATCACGCCACTGCAGTTTAGCCTGGGGAACAGAGAAAGAGACCTTGTCTCTAAAATATTTAAAAGAATTCAATATGGCAGCAGCCAAGCATTAATCTGGTCAAGGGATTAATGCTTCTAAGCCCAGGACTCTGTGGATTGCACAGGTCCACACACATGAAGCTGGCCCTGCCCCTCCAAGACCACCAGGAACACACTGACAGCTGAACAAAGTGATGTGATGCAAGAAGAGCACACAGATCATGGAAAACCCTAGGGCACCTCAGTAAGGATGCATTTGTATTTAGGATTCATGCTGGTGTTGTATGCTTTGGAAAATAGCACAAGGAAGCAAGGCTTTGCTCTGGATTGCGTGTTATTAAGAACAAGGTCATTCCACAACTGAGCATCTTTTTTTTTCTTTTTTTGTTTTAATTTAATTTTATTTTACGTTCTGGGATACATGTGCAGAACATGCAGGTTAAATATGTGCCATGGTGGTTTGCTGCACCTATGGAACCATAGGTATTAAGCCCCGCATGCATTAGCTGTCTATCTGGTGCTCTCCCTCCCCTGCCCCTCCAACAGGCCCCAGTGTGTGATGTTCCCCTCCCTGTGTCCATGTGTTCTCATTGTTCAGCTCCTACATAAAAGTGAGAAATGCGGTGTTTGGTTTTCTGTTCCTTGCTGAGGATAATGGCTTAGCTCCATCCATATCTCTGCAAAGGACATGATCTCATTCCTTTTTATGGCTGTGTAGTATTCCGTGGTGCATATGTACCACATTTTCTTTATCCAGTCTATCATTGATGGGCATTTAGGTTGATTCCATGTCTTTGCTATTGTGAAGAGTGCTGCAATGAACATACGTGTGCATGTATCTTTATAATAGAATGATTTCTGTTTCTTTGGGAATATACCCAGTAATGGGATTGCTGGATCAAATGGTATTTCTGGTTCTAGGTCTTTGAGGAATCGCCACACTATCTTCCACAATAGTTGAACTAATTTACCTTCCCATCAACAGTGTAAAAGCATTGCTATTTCTCCACAGCCTCACCAGCATCTGTTGTTTCTTTTTAATAATTCCATCCTGACTGGCCTGAGATGGTATCCACAATTGAGTATCTTGATAATTCTTTTTTTTTTTTTTTTTTTTGAGACTGTGTCTTGCTCTGTTGCCCAGGCTGGAGTGCAGTGGCACAACTATAGCTCACTGCAGTCTCAATCTCCTGGACTCAAGTGATCCTCCTGCCTCAGCTTCTCTAAACGCGTTTCTCCTCCTCTGTGCTCTGTCCCAAAGAGCCACCCATCATTCTCTACCTAAGTCATTCAAATCCCTGACTCCTCCTTCTCCTTTATCACCCCACTGTCTGTGTCAAAGTCCCGTATATTTTGAGACAACTGTTCCCCACGTTCCATTCCTTTTTTTTTTTTTTTTTTTTGAGACAGAGTCTCGCTGTGTCACCATGTGGAGTGCTGTGGCTCAGTCTCGGCTCACTGCAACCTTCGACTCTCTGGTTCAAGCAGTTCTCCTGCCTCAGCCTCCCGAGTAGCTGGGATTACAGGCACATGCCACCACGCCCAGCTAATTTTTGTAGTTTTAGTAGACACAGGGTTTCACCATGTTGGCCAGGATGGTCTCGATCTCCTGACCTCGTGATCCTCCCGCCATGGTCTCCCCAAGTGCTGGGATTACAGGAGTGAGCCACTGTGCCTGGCTTCCATTTTTCATAAATGTTACCTTGCCTCAGGTCAGCCTCATTTCTTGCCTGAATCACTGAAATTGTCATTTGTTTTGCCTCCTGACAATTTTGCTAGCTAATATACTACTGAGAGATTTCTAAGTATAAGGCCCACTCCATGACCTCAAAAAACTTACCCTTCTCTCTGGTGGGAGGGAAGAACACATGAGCAAATAATTACAATCGTATCCCATGAGAGGCTTGCAATGAGAGAGGGGAGAAGCATAGTTACTATGGGATCATGGAGGAAGACTAGCCAATTCTACCACCAACCCATCCCTCAAAAACTATGCAGGTGAGGCCGGGCATGGTGGTTCATGCCTATAATCCCAGCACTTTGGGAGGTCAAGGCAGGCAGATCAAGAGGTCAGGAGTTTGAGACCACCCCGCCTCAGCCTCCCAAAGTGTTGGGGTTACAGGCGTGAGCCACCATGCACGACCCGTAGTTCATTCTTTAAAATTCTTCTATTTTCCTGTTTTGTAATATATACAACATATTAGTACTTGGGTACATGTAAATAATTTCTAAATAAAAATATACATATATTGAATTGTGTGTGTCTTTTAAAATTTAATTTTCAGTTGATGGCGTGCAACAACAGAAAGCTTCAAAGGCCAATAACCTACCTCCTGTGTCAGTCAGTTCTCCAGAGAAAGAGAATTGATAGGATTTATTTATCTTTTCTCTCTCCCCTAGGGATGAGTGTTATGAGAGAGAGAGAAAGAGAGTTGAAGAAATTGGCTTATATGATTGTAGGGACTGGTAAGTCCAAAATGTATCAGGGCAGGCTGGAAACTGGGGCAGAATTAGTCTGTCACAGTCTTGAGGTAGAGTTTGTTCTTCTCCAGAAAACCTCAGAGATGGAGTTTCACTCTTGTTGCCTGAGCTGGAGTACAATGACACGATCTCAGCTTACTGCAACCTCTGCCTCCCTGGTTCAAGTGATTCTTTTGTCTCAGCCTCCTGAGTAGCTGGGATTACAGGTGCCCGCCACCACGCCCAGCTAACTTTTGTATTTTTAGTAGAGATGGTGTTTCGCCATGTTGGCCAGGCTGGTCTTGAACTCCTGACCTCTGGTGATCTGCCTGCTTTGGCCTCCCAAAGTGCTGGGATTATAGGTGTGAGCTACTGCACCTGGCCCTCAGTTTTACTCTTCAGGCCTTCAACTGAAAGAAGAATCCATGGGTGGGAAGAGGAATCCACCCATTTCACAGACTTTACTTAAGTCCCCTTCACTTAAAGCTACTTTAAAGTCTATGGATTGTTCAGGTGTGGTGGCTCACACCTGTAACCCCAGCACTTTGGGAGACCAAGGCGGGCGGATCACCTGGGGCAGGAGAATCGCTTGAACCTGGGAGGCGGAGGTTGCAGTGAGCCGAGATCATGCCACTGCACTCCAGCCTGGGCAACAGAGCAAGACTCCGTCTCAAAAATAAGAAGTAGTCAACGGATTGGAGCTGTTAATCACATCCACAAGACACCTTCACAGAAACACTTAGATTAGTGTTTGATTCCATAAGTGGGTACCACAGCCTAACCAGGTTGACACATAAAACTCACCACCCTACCCTGTTGCCAGGTTCCCTAAATTGGCATCCCAATTCTAGTCTCCCCTGTTCTGAGCGCCTTCTGTGCCACTTCCAGGCTAAGCTTACTAAAGGAAATCTCTGGCCAGGTCTCTCCTCTGCTTAACTTCCACCACCCCCAGATGTTTAGACTGACATCTGCTGCTCTTTATAGACTGTGGTTCAAGCTCCCCCTATCCCTCTCCCCGGCTTTCTGTCAACATGAACATCTCATTCGTGCTCACTCTTCCTGCGGCTCTCCACCCTATCACACCCCCACACCTGGGCTTTTCTGTAACTGTGCCCTGTGTTAGGCCATTCTCGCTTTGCTATAAAGAAATACCTGAGACTGGGTAATTTATAAAGAAGAGCTCCTGGTTCTGCAGGAGGTATAGGAAGCATGGAGGAATCTGCTTTTGGGAAGGTTTGAGGGAGCTTTCAATAATGGCGGGAAGCAAAGGGGGACGCAGCCACTTCACATGGCTGGAGAAGGAGCAAGAACGGGGGAGGAGGGTGGGGGCGGTGCTACACACTTTTAAACCACCAGATCTCGAAATAACTCATGATCATGAGAACAGCACCAAGTTTAGTGTTAAACCATTCATGAGAAATCCACCCCCATGACTCAATCACCTCCTACCATGCCCCACATCCAACACGGGGAATTACAATTGAACATGAGATTTGGGTGGGAACACACATCCAAACCACATTACAGCCTGTAAAAACATGCCATTCCCATCAGTTGGTACATATTTGGCTTTGCCTGTCAAATTCCTACACTCTTCAATCAATATGTCTACTCTCCAACCTTACCTTACTCTGAAATGTGCTTCTTCCACTGTATTTCTGGGGCTCAGTTAATGCATTACTTCCCCTGGCATAAGCTAGAAACTGCAAATACAAATTAAATAGACCGCAGAGTATGGGAAGATATTCCCAGTGCCTAAAACAGTCAAGGGAATAATTTCTAGAGTATACAAAGAAATCCTCCAATGACAAAAGGACAGAAAAAAAGTAGAAAAATAGGCCAAAGATATTTCAAGGCAATTCGCGGAAGAAGGAGCTCTGGTAGGCAAAAAAGAATATAGATAAATACATAAATGAAAAGTAGAACAGCATTGAGATGCTGTCTTATAATGGCCCAGTTGGCAAAAATTAGACAATACCAAATATTGTACAGCAGATGACTGACTTCATGTCTTTCTCTGTCTTTATCACTCTATTGATTTTTGGAGTCATCGAATTCCTTAGCTCAACTTTGTTTCTGAACCTTATACATGCAAATCCAACCCATTTTAGACATCTCTGCTTCAAAGATCCATTGGTTTGTTAAATACAACATGTCCCAAACTGAACCTGTGCTATGCTTCTCTAAATGTGTTTCTCCTCCTCTGTGCCCTGTCCCAAAGAGCCACCCATCATTCTCTACCTAAGTCATTTAAATCCCTGACTCCTCCTCCTTCACCCCCACCATCTGTGACAAAGTCCTGTATATCTTCCAGCTAAAGCGTAGCAGACATCTGATGCCCACATTCCATTCTTTTTTTTGAGACAGAGTCTTGTTCTGTCGCCAGGCTGGAGTGCTGTGGCATGATCTCAGCTCACTGCAACTTTTGACTCCCTGGTTCAACCAATTCTCCTGCCTCAGCCTCCCGAGTAGCTGGGATTACAGGCACGTGCCACCATGCCCAGCTAATTTTTGTAGTTTTAGTGGAGACAAGGATTCACAATGTTGGCCAGGATGGTCTCGATCTCCTGACCTTGTGAGCCTCCCACCATGGCCTCCCAAAGTGCTGGGATTACAGGCGTAAGCCACTGTGCCTGCCCTCCATGTTTTACAAATGTTACCTTAGTTCAGGCTAGCCTCATTTATTGCCAGAATTACTGAAATTGTTTGTCATTTGTTTTCCCTCCTGACAATTTGCTAGCTAATACAATACTGAGAGATTGCTAAGAATAAGGCCCCACTCCATGACCTCAAAAACTTGCCCTTCTCTCTGGTGGGAGGAAGGACACATGAGCCAATAATTACAATCCTATTCCATGAGAGGCTTGCAATGAGAGAGGGGAGAAGTGTAGTTACTATTGGAGCAGGGAGGAAGACTAGCCATTCCTACCACCAACCCATCCCTCAAAAACCTTGCAAGTGAGGCCGGGCATGGTGGCTCATGCTTGTGATCCCAGCACTTTGGGAGGCTGAGGCGGGTGGATCACGAGGTCACGTGTTTAGGACCAGCCTGGCCAATATGGTGAAACACTGTCTCTACTAAAAATACAAAAAATTGGCCAGGCATGTTGGCGCACACCTATAATCCCAGCTACTCAGGAGGCTGAGGCAGAAGAAACGCTTGAACTTGGGAGGTGGAGGTTGCAGTGAGCCAAGATTGTGCCATTGTACTCCAGTCTGGGTGGCAGAGTGAGACTCCATCTCAAAAACAAAACAAAGAAAACCATACAGGTGATCTTCCTAAAATGCAGGTTCTGACCAAATGCCCCAGTTTTAAAACTGTCCAAAGGCTGCTTTTAGGATGAAGCCCTTGACAGAATGTGAGCCATACATGGGCCGTCTTTGCCTACTTGCATAACTCTTACAAATTCTCAGGCAATGATAAACGACTCAATACTCCACACACACACAAATCATCCTTTCTATCCCCCTTTGATGGATGAACCTTTAGGACCTGTTTTAAATTGAATGTTAATTTGGTTAGTGAAAAAAAACAAGTTCCCGTTTGGATAAAGTTGCATTTAAAATATTCGCAGTTGCCTTCTGTCACGTCCTTGATCAAGGAAGTAAGTAATAATGCAACAGACATTACTGTCATTAAATGCCAGCAGTGTGCAATGCAGTATGCTAAACATTGTGCGGGAGGCAAAGAGGATGTAGCCAAACTCAACCACCTGCTCTCTCCCGGTCTCTCTCCCGGTCTCCCCAGCTCCACATCAACAAGCTGTCTCTAGACAGACTTGAAGCTCTCTGTCCTTCCATCTCTCCACACTGAACTCCTACCTCTCCCATGCAGCAGGCATCCTTCCTGTTCTGTGTTATTGCTGCTCATGTACACAGCCAATCCCTGCCCACATTCAGAGTCTGGTCTCCTTTAATGTAGGGGTGCTCTCTGATTAAACTTTATATGGTGTCTGGCACAGTCTACTACTGAATAAATTCACTGAATTAATAATTATTGGGAAATCTTGGTTTGTTTGTTTGTTTGTTTGAGACATTGTCTTACTCTGTTGCCCAGGCTAGAGTGCAGTGGCACAACCCCAGCTCACTGCAACCTCTCCCTCCTGGGTTCAAGCGATTCTGCTGCCTCAGCCTACCGAATAGCTGGGATTCCAGGCGCCCACCACCATTCCTGGCTAATTTTTGTATTTTTCAGTAGAGACAAGGTTTCACCCTGTTGGACAGGCTGGTCTTGAACTCCTGACCTCGAGTGATCCACCTGCCTCAGCCTCCCAAAGTGCTGGGATTATAGGCATGAGCCACTATGCCCGGCCAATAATTTTTGTTTTCCAGGAGCTCACAATTGTCTACTGACTATGATATTAAGAGCAGATTTTCCAGCAAAGATGTCAGAGCCTTCTGGAACTAGGCACTGCCTTACCTGGTCAGCTGGCCTGACTCATTCATTCATTTAAACAGTGTCCATTGAGATGAACATTAAAAACATATATTGAGAACCTACCCCATACTACGTCCAGTTCTAAGATGCTCAGGATAAAATAATTTAAAAAAAAAAAGGTTGGATGTGGCCCTTGCCCAACTAGCATGTATAGGAGAAGGATGAAACCAACCCTAAATAAATGAACAATAATTACAAATTGTGAAAAGTGCTATGAGATAAACAAATGGTGTTTTATGAGAGCACTTAGTGGGGGGTGCTCAGCTATTCCCTTGGCTGAAATATTCATTGAACGCTGTCTGCCAATCTGAACCCCAGATCTCTTTAAACCCATGGCTCACTTCTGGGAAGTCTTCCCTGATGACTGCAAGCCCTGCCTGACTCCTAAAACATTTAGTATGTGTTCACCAAATCTGTAGAACTCTTCCAGCCAGGAAAGCTGCATGGAGCCTGTGACACATTTTTATCTGGTACGTGAGCCACATAGGTGACGTCACTGTGGCCACCACGCCTCCTTCAGTTATCCATCATGCAGGCCCTTCCATGTGTATAGAACCAGGCTCATGGGCAAAATGGTCCAATTTCTGGGATCTTTATGCATACTCATTTAGCAATGGAGAGAAAACTCACATACAACACAGCCACCCCAAAGGCACGATCACAGTAAGTTGATTGCAAAGTTCTATATCCATCCCTCTAACTTATCCTTTCTTGACCCTGGCCTGATTCATCCTCTCTAGGAGCTAGCCATAAATCTTTCTTCCCTTTCCTGCCATCTCTACCTCATGCTGAAGAGTTTACTCATGGTTCACTCATTTGTAATAGTGCAGTCATTTTTGTTGATGTTTGCGATAGATCCCAAAGCCTAGCAGACTCTCCACCTGGAATTATACCTCTTGGGTGGGTCTCTTTGGCAAAGCAATGGGCAGTTTTATACGCAGACCATTACACTAGGCAATCATGAATAAACAGTTGAGAGGTGAGGGTGGAGGGATCTGGAGGACACTACTGTTTGAGATATTATAGATCACAGTTTATATATATTAATGCTAATTTTAAGCATTCCTGTAAAGTAAAATGATCATTCCTACTTTTAAAAGATGAGGAAAATTAGGACGCAGGAAAGTAAAAGAAGTTGGCTAAAAGCTAACTCTTGTAGGACAGAGTCATATGTTTAAGCACGTGATTTTGAAAGTGCAGGAGGTATGGTAAAGTGGAAGTTTGCATCGAGCTATGGTTCTCTAATGTGAGTGTGCATCAGAATCATGGGAAAGGCTCCTTAAAGCGCAGGTTGCTGAGTCCCAGCCCCAGAGTTTCTGGTTCAGTGGGTCCACGATGGAGCCAAGTAATTTGCATTTCTAACACATGTTAAGGTACAAAAAGCTCACTATAATAATAACAACAACAACAAGTGGTATTTCTCCAGCCTCTATTAGAGTGATACTGGCCTAATATGTGCCCAGATGATGCTGCTGCTTCTGGTCCAGGGACCACAATTTGAGAAGCACTGGCATCAAATATGGTGTGAACCCAGAGGAGGGCGCCAAGGGATGGCTTCACAGGGAAAGGGGCATCTGGGTTGGGCATTGAAGATCACATAGGAATTCTCCGACCCACTCCCATCTGCCATTTGTTGGTCATAGAGGAAAGGACTGAGCACATGCTATGTTCGGACCCATAGGCACAAGTCAAGTTCAAATGCGGTGAATGTTCAGTGAGTGTGTGTAATTTCAGGTGGCTCAGCAGAGCTTGTACTGACAGGGAAGAGGCCAGTGGGTGAGCGTGGCGCCAGATGGAAAGCCACGCGACAGAGTTCAAATTTCATCCTTTGGTATCAGGCTTTTAATCAGAAAAGTAATGCAATTCTCTTTGCTTAATTGGGTTCTAATTGTTCATTCATTAAAAATAAGACGGTATTAATCACTCACTACACCAAGGAATGCTAAGGTATAAAAAGCTCACTATACAAATAATAACAACAAGAAGTGGTATTTCTCCAGCTCTTACCACAGTGATACTAGCCTTGCGTGTATGATATGATTTGCTCCCTACAGCAATCCTTTGCAGCTGATGTTACTGTTATCCCGTTTTAGAGATGAGGAAACCGAGGTTTAAGGAGGCAAGGGCACAGTGCTTGAAAGTAGCTGAATAGCAGTTGGGCACGGTGGCTCACGCCTGTAATCCCAGCACTTCAAGAGGCCGAGAAGAGAGGATCACTTGAGGCCAGGAGTTCCAGACCAGCCTGGGAAACATCTCTACGAAAAATAAATATTTACAAAATTATCTGGGCCTGGTGGCACACACCTACGTACCAGCTGCTCAGAGGCTGAGGCAGGAGGATCACTTGAGCCCAGGAGTTTGAGGCTTCAGTGAGCTATGATCACGCCATTGCCCACACTTCAGCCTGGGCAACACAGTGAGACCCTGTCTCCAAAAATAAAGAAAGTCGCTTATAGCAATTTGGGGTTAAGTGTAAAGGGTCATTTTTGCATCGTAAAGTTTGCTTTCCATTGTGACGTCCTTGAGTTCAAGGACTGTATCTCTACCTTCCCTCTCACCCAAACGTTGCCTCTAACATGAAGCTGCCCCTGCTGTGTTTCGTAAAAGTAGCCCAGGCTCTCCCAGCAATGCTCTTTCCCTTGCAGGTATTGTGACCTCTACACAAAGACATGAGGCAACCAGGAGCTACTGTTTGGTACTGGAGGATCTGTGGTCTTCACAGTGCGGGAATGTCATCCCGAGGGGACAGTAGGATCTATTGCTGTCAAACCTGAGGCCCTATTTTTTTTTTTTTAAATTCTTGCAAACTCAGGACTTTTCAGATATTTAGGGCTGATTAGAGATAGAGCACTACAATAGACAGCTTAAATTGCAGCAAGTGGGGAGAAGAGACAAAGAGAGGTACCACGCATAAAATAAAGTACATTGTCTCTTTTTGGGAAGAAAACACATACTTCTTGGTAAGCACAGCACAATAAAAGTTCTTGGAGAACAGAGAAGATCTTTGTCGGAAATTGTGTCTCATTTAGCAACATTGTTTCACTGTGTTCCTTTCAGAATGAAATTGATTCATGTTGTTTTTGTTTCAGGTTGCTTTTATTCTTTCCCTTCCTGGGAAATTTCTCTTCCATTAGGAGGCAAGCACTATTTCCTTTCACCTGTCATCACAAACCAGGACTTTTCTTCTGCAACGTGTTTATGCTCAGCTCTCACAGTCCAATTTAGTGATATATATATATATTCATTTTGCCAAGTAGTGATTCAGTTAACATGGACAATATTGATGTGAAAGGGGTTAAAAATATTTTAATGATTCCCTTCATTGGAAGTGGTGTGTGTCTGTGTGTGCATTGCATTACAAAAAACATAGTCATTTACTCACTCAGGAAGTATTTTTGCATTTTTTTCTAACTTCATTGTGCTGCTGAGGACATGAAGTATTTGCTAGGAGGCAGTCATTGCACTGGGCGTAGCTCTAAATGAAAGGCAACACAAAAAGTAGTTAATTATGGTGGGAATGTTGAAGAGCAAAACTGTATGATAAGAGATACCCCAAGGGCAACTTTAGAGGCTCTGTTCACTGCACCGGGAGAAAGAAGGAGAGGATTCATGATGAAAATTCATAATTCATTTTGACTTTTATCAGAAAGCTTTTTGACAAAAGAGACTGAAGTAACACAAATATCTTCTCGGACGCACTGTGTCTGCCAGGTAATAACCACTTTATTTCATTGTCTCTGTTCCGCTTCAAGCAGCCTTAGTAGCAAGGTGCAGTGGCTCATACCAGTAATCCCAGCACTTTGGGAGGCCAAATTGGGAGGATCACTTGAGGCCAGCAGTTTGAGACCAGCCTGGGCAACATAGCAAAACCCCATCTCTACAAAAGATTTAAAAAAAAAAATAGCCAGGTGTGGTGGTGCACACCTGTAGCCACAGCTACTCAGGAGGCTAAGGCAGGAGAATCCTTGGAGCCCCGAAGTTTCAGGCTGTGGTAAGCCATGATTGCACCATTATACTTCAGCCTGTGTGACAGAGTAAAACCCTGTCTCAAAAAAAAAAAAAAAAAAAAAAAAAGCAGACTGATTAAGGGACCTAAGTTTATAGCAATTGAGCACCTAAATTTACAATTGAGCAGCTTTCAGAAAGTTGTATAGCTCAAGGACTGGTCCAGTGGCTCAGACATGTAATCCCAGTACTTTAGGAGGCCAAGCCAGGCAGATCACCTGAGGTCAGGAGCTCAAGACCAGCGGCCAACATTGTGAAACCCTGTCTCTACCAAAAATACAAAAAACAGCTGGGCATTGTGGTGGGCACCTGTAACCCCAGCTACTTGGGAGGTAGAGGCAGGAGAATCACTTGAACTCAGGAGGCGGAGGTTGCAGTGAGTCCAGATCGTGCCATTGCACTTCAGCCGAGGTGACAGAGTGAGACTCCATCTCAAAAAAGTAAAAAAAAAAAAAAAAAAAAAAAGAGTCCTTTCAGCACTGAATGCTTTTGGTTCTAAGTCATTTGACTACATATACAAGGGTTTATTTCTGGACTTGATTCTATTCCACTGGTCTGTGTGTCTGTCTTCTTGCCCTATCGGTTGATTTACAGCACTAGAAGGTTAGTTCCATGAGGGCAGGTGGCTTGCCTGGCTTTCCACAGCCCCACCTCTGGCACAGAGGGGCTCACTGAATTTCCAGTAGCTGACCAGCTGTGATAGTTTCTAGCTTTCCCTTGCACAGCCCAGATGGACTTCCCCGTCTGTCTCCAGCTTGTCCTGTGTTGGGCATACCACCTGTCCTGGGCAGTCTGTCATGCTCTTTTTCCTTAGACTTCAGAGGGGTCCTGCCTTCCCTCCAAACTCATCTCAGTGTCTGCTGGATTATTTGACCTAGCTCCATCCTCCTTCTGTTCATAAGTGGTGCTTGTGCATCCAGCATTTGCCATTTGCTCACCCTTCTTCCAGGCATCCTCCCTGCACCTATGTTCCTGTCCTCCTCAGACCTGTGTCCACCAGACTCTCATGGACCCCCACCTGCTTTCTGGGATTTTCCTGCTTCACTTGAGTCCTGGCATCTCAGGGGCATGTGGAAGGCTAAGCCTCAGGCTCTGTTCCAGCCTTGTTTAAGTCACATCAAAAGGTGATCCTGTTTTTTTTGGTTTTGATTTTGTTTCCATTCTTATAAATAAGGCCTCCGTAATGGCAGGAGGAAATCCAGAGGGCAGGAACACAGCATTACATCATCACATTACCTACAGGGATGCATTTTCAAGGCCAGCAAACTCAATTAGCTTGTTGGTAATAGCGGATCCAGTACCAGGACGCGTACAGCAGAGTTCATCATGCTGAAGGACACAAAAGACAGGTGAGAGTGTGGTCCACCATGCAGATCTGCCAGCAAACTAGCCCAGAGAGACAGCTCCAAATGTGATTTCCTTTCAATAATCTTGGGCTGTTATAATCTTGAGAAATAGAATGCTATTTGTTAGCTTCATCCTTGTTATTTGTTTCATCACCCATCCTTGAGCAACTTTTCTTTTCTTCTGCAAATTTCCAGCTATTGCGCCGGACCCTTGTTGACTCCAGTAGAGATGGCACCATGTCCCAGAAGCCAAAGAGAAGACCCGGAGCCAGTGAAGGTGACATAATGTCAGTGGCAGGAGGAAGACAAATTCCTAGGCAGCCAGAGGCAGGTCCCTGGTGAAGTCTGACCTTCAAACCAAAGACAGCTCAAAGCCTGAAAACATAGCTATTACAGCCCAGGGCTAGAGTGAGAACTTCCTCTATGCCTTTTTAGACAATCAAATGATGCTTTTTCCAGGCCCACCCAAGAATCAATCAGCACGCACTCCCCCATTCTGAGCCCATAAAACCCCAGACTCAGCCACACACTGGGACTACCTGCCTTGGGGAAGGGGCTACACTTCAGGTTCCCCTCTCATGTTGAGAGCTGTTATGTTGCTCCATAAAACTCTTCTCCACCTTGCTCTCTCCGGTTGTCCACATAACCTTATTCTTGGTCATGGGACAAGAACCCAGAGCTTGCTAAATGGCAGGAGCGAAAAGGGCTGTAGCAAGTTCCTGGCTGGCCAGCCAAGAAGTGGGTGGTGACACACTCATTTGCTGGACTACAAGGGAAGAGCGGTAAACCTTCTGGGGGCCCAGGTCTTGGGACTCCCTGATCCAGAGCTGTGACATGGTGTAACATGCACTTAGGCCTCTGTGGTTGGTGGTGTCTCTGAATTTTCAGGCACCAACATATTCCCCTTATCCAGATGCCAGCACCCAAGGCGGAAGCCACTTGAGGCACATCTGGTCCAGCCACAGCCTTGTACAGAGCTTATGCCTGGTGCCTGGAGCTGCCCACCCCACCTTAGCAGGCGGTGCACTTGACTACGCCATGGCTGTGCCCCATGCTTACTCGCTCACACACCCCTCGCCACTCTGCACCTGGCTCACTCACAGCGAGTGTGGGATCTGGGCCGGTAGTGAGAGCCGAGCACAGCCAGCTCAGCACAGCCTGCTGGGCTGAGTGGGCAGAGCCAACCCAGCGGTCATAAGCAAAGCTCAGGCAGAGGTGCTGCCAGCCACAGAGGTTTCCAGCTGGCGAAGCGGCACCCAAAGAGTCCTGTGACAAAAGGGTTTATTGAGGACTTACAAATGGTGCAGTCCAGGAGTGGCAGGCTGGACAGGAGACTCCCTACCTTTTACAAAAATGTATGCAGGTTATAACGTTTTTTCACTTGGCAACCCCCACCTAGCAACCTGTATGTAACCCAAAACAAAGGGCCTTGAGCCCCTGTAGAGCCTACATTTCAAGGGGATGGGCCAGGGCTTCTGAAGTCCTTCACAGATAAGGAGTGAATCTTCAGGTTGGCCACTTCTGGATTCCTTAGCTTGGAACTTTGAACACACATTTCCTTAGACCATAGCATTATTTTCAGGCTTAAGTTATTGCTATCAAGTATGTCTTCCATACACCAGCATTGAGACCTAGAGAGGTTAGAACACTTACCTACATACATTTAGCAAGTGGCCTTTTCTCAGTCACTGTTTAGTCATTGTTCAGCGTGTCAGATCATCAGCTGCGCTAATGTTTTGGGTAAGTTAGAGCAGGCAGAAAATCTCTGTTGAGAATCAATAGGGAAGAAGGACAGTCAGGGTTACGAAGAAGTCAGAATAACTTACTATTTTAACCACAGTATCCTGAGAGCAGGGAATGTTTTAGTTCAACGGTTCTTAGTTTTTATTTATATATCTATTTATTTTTTGAGACAGCGTCTAGCTCTGTCACACAGGCTGGAGTGCGATGGTACAATCTCGGCTCACTGCAACCTCTGTCTCCCGAGTTCAAATGATTCTCCTGCCTCAGCCTCCCGAGTAGCTGGGATTGCAGGCACATGCCAGCACGCCCGGCTAATTTTTGTATTTTTAATAGACACGGGGTTTCACCATGTTGGTCAGGTTGGTCTCGAACTCCTGACCTCGTGATCTGCAGCCTCCCAAAGTGCTGGGATTACAGGCATGAGCCACCATGCCCGGTCAGTTCAACAGTTCTTAGAATTAAACTTGTCCGACCTTGTAATTTTACAGATGAGAAAACAAAGAACCATAGAAAGTTAAATTATGTCTGCCAGGCGGCCATGGCTCATTAGCACATGTGCAGAGTGACTATAAATAACCCACAGTCCACTTACGGAAAAGCTGGTCTTGCAGTCTCTTCAGAGTGTGCTTTATCACTCAGAGATGAGGTGGATTTCAAAGCAGTACACAGTGGGCCTTCAGGTGCTGTCAATCTTGTGTTGATGGGGTATTTGCTTTTGTCTGTAAACTAAACAAGCCCTTCAGAACCTCAGTTAGCTTTCTATTTTCAATAAGGAGTTCCTTGTTCATAGTGCTAACAGAAGTGTTAGTTATGCTGCTAAACATGAAAACTGTCAAACTAGAGGCATTCAAATTCTTTTGCAGGAAGGTTACGTGAACCTGAAAATGTGAGACAGGTCTTAGTTAATTGAGAAAGTTGATTTTGCCAGTGTTGAGAGTGCACACCCGTGACCCAGCCTCAGGAGGTCCCGACGACATGTGCCCAAGGTGGTCAGGGTACAGCTTGATTTCACACATTTTAGGGAGACATGAGGCATCAATCAATATGTGTAAGATGTACATTAGTTCAGTCCAGAAAGGTGGGATGGCTGGAGGCAAAAACCAGGCGACTCGGGTCATAGGTAGGTAAGAGACAAATGGTTGGTTTTTTTTGAGTTCCTGATGAGCCTTTGTTTCAAATGAGGCAATCAGATATGCTTCTATCTCAGTGAGCAGAGGACTGACTTTGGACAGAATGGGAGGCAGGTTTGCCCTAAGCAGTTTCCAGCTTGACTTTTCCCTTTAGCTTAATGATTTGGGGCCCCCAGATTTATTTTCCTTTCACAGTTACATCATACTTCTCTCAAAGCAACCTCTGTTTTCCAGGCCTCTTTAGCCTTAGATGCATTTTTCATCTCCTCCCTTTTCTGGAACAAGAAGAGGAATCCTGTGTACAGAGGCCCTTATATCTTGGATACCAACAATCCCTGCTTCTATGCAGAACGCACTTAGAAAGCATGTGGATTCTGGCATATGTTCTACATGGCTCATTAATCATGTATGTTCTCTTTTTTTTGGTCACAATTCATTTTTATTAATAGAAAATAAACACTTATTCCAGTTTCAAAGCTGTTATACTTCAAGTTGCTAATTTTAAAAAAATGAATTTTAAGGCCGGGCACGGTGGCTCAAGCCTGTAATCCCAGCACTTTGGGAGGCTGAGACGGGCGGATCACGAGGTCAGGAGATCGAGACCATCCTGGTGAACACGGTGAAACCCCGTCTCTACTAAAAAAATACAAAAAATTAGCCGGGCGAGGTGGCGGGTGCCTGTAGTCCCAGCTACTCGGGAAGCTGAGGCAGGAGAATGGCGTAAACCCGGAAGGCAGAGCTTGCAGTGAGCTGAGATCCGGCCACTGCATTCCAGCCTGGGCAACAGAGTGAGACTCCGTCTCCAAAAAAAAAATAATAAAAATAATAATAAAAAATAAAAAATAATAATAAAAATAAAAATAAAAAATGAATTTTAAATAATCACTTAATCCTGCTTTGACTAAGACAATGAAATATGGCTTAAAAAAAAAAGCGTTCAGCACCATTTGCTCATAGGTCTTTCAGAGTTTGTTCTTAAAGTTTCTGGAACTTTCCTGTCTGTAAAGTATAGGAATTACTGAGCTCCATTGGAAAGCCTCTCTGGGACAGGCAATGGGGAGTTAAGCAGTCATCATAAAGGAATCAGTGTACATTCAGCATGGTGACTTGGACTACACAACAATCCCTTCCCCTCTATAGTAGCTCAAGAGAAACATGCTTCTAAGCTCTGAGGTATGAGGAGTCTCAGACTGTTATTTGCTGTTAGAATTGGTCTTCCCAGCTAATAACAGTAAATATCTGGCACAGATGCTATTGGTCCTTAATGTCCTGTGATTTTAGGAAGTAGTTTGGATTTAGTTCAATTTATTCAGAAATCAAACATGTTTAATTAGCTTCGCTACTCTAGCAGAGTAAGGGTATGCTGGTTTACTGTCTTTATAAAATATATATAATGTATAGGTAAATCATAGTCTTAAATCAAATACCTAGAATACTATATTATTTAAACCAATATCTATTTTAACAAAATGTTTATAACTAAAAACAGCTGATGAAACTAAATCCAAAGGTATGACAAAGAGGACTCAGCTCTGTGTTGCTTAAAGAACTTTTAAAAGGCATGTGCCCATAAAGTCACTCAAGGAGACTCCTCCTTACTATAGAATTCCTGTTGGTGCTGGGCCAGAAATGAGCACTTCTAAATATTTCAGAGAAATCCAAAGTGTTAAAAAGTATTTTATGCAAAAGAACGTCTTTCTGCATCAGTGAATAGTAATGCTCATCAGAATTTCCTAATAACACAAAAACAAAGCCAAGATACATTTGATCAGATGTCAAAGTAATGGGAGGTGGACTATTATGTCAACCTTAGTCAGAGCTCCTGCTGGCTTCTTCCAATACACTGTTCACCAATTTGAGTAGTGGACTTTGTGAGAGAATAATGTTTGATGGCCAGGACCTCTCTTGGGCATTTCTTCCTAAGTGGAATACACAACAGATAAGGGAGTAGGGGAGGTAATACAGGGAAGCTACTCTTTCCAGCTCAGAAGGAGTTGATGAAGCCCATATATGCATTCAAGAAGCCCATGGGATCCTCTAGCTGTGGATAGTGGCTAATGTGGTCATCCAGAATCGACACTGTGGACCACATTAGCATTTTCCTGTACAGCTCCAAAAACTCTGGATAGGAATTTACAGGATCCAATGGCCCATAGATAAAATGAATGGGGATAGTTACAGAGGCAAGAGCTCCCACCCAGTGCCTTCTGAACTTCTTCCGCTGATTGATGTACTGTAAGAGACTGTCAATGACTAAGTTCCCGTCATTGTTGCGGATCCCTGCCCACATGTCCCACAGCTCACTCTCAGAGGGCCGAGTATACGGCCCAAAGACTGGGGTGAGACCTCGAGAGAACACGAAGAAGTTCATCAGTTGTGTGAGGATGGGTGACAGCACACCTCCGTCTTTGAGTAGCTTTTGGAGAAGGAGTGGACGGTGAGTCTCAGGAAAGATACCTCCATTTGACAGACAGAGACTCTTTATGGTAAGCCGACCAGATCGATTCTGCTTGTACCTGTAGAGAAGCTCCTGAGCAACCGTACCTCCATAGTCATGAGAAAGAAGGTTGATCCTGCGGTTCTGGAGCCCCAGATGCCGCAAAAGTGCTTCCACGATGCTGGCCTGCTCAAATATGGAATAGTGATGTGGTCTCGGTTTGTCACTGAAGCCAAAGCCTAAGAAATCAAGGGCAATCACCCGATGAAACCTCAAGGTCAGACCTTCCCAAATCTTGTACCAATCGTAGCTGGATGTTGGAAAACCGTGTAAAAGCACAACTATCTCTGGACTTCCAACCACACCCACAGAGTCTTGGTAGAAGATACACAGTCCCTTGTAAGTGAAAAACTTACCTGAAGACTTCCATGAGTGAAGGGCAGGGGAGAGCTGAGGGGGTGGGATGTGCAGGTACACAGCAAGCAGGGGCACAGCCAACAGCCCCACCTGGACCCACCACTCCCTCATCCTGCCCCCCAGGACTGGTGTGGCCCAGGCACACGAGCCACACCCACCAAGGAGCGCTAGTTCCAGTCCTGAAGCGGGCTGCGAGGGTGCACGGGGAGATCACTCCTTCCTCCCCGCCTCTTACCTGATTCAGGTAAGACCTGGGCTACAGGACTCCATGTTTGGGAGAACCCATTGCCTGCATTTTCTCAAGAAGGATTCTAAAGAGCTTCAATTTGCTGGGAAGCTTTCTCCTCAGGTGGACTAGCAAGTGCAGAATCTTGCAGTTCTTTCATCTATTTATAGCTCAGAGAAGCCACCCAGATGCGGATGTGTGATTCCAAAGCAGAAATCACTCAAATTCATGAAGATTCTCCCTCTGCCCTTATAATGGAGGCATATCGTTAAAAGCACTTTGTTGAAGCTATGCTAAAGTGTTGGACATTTCAGTGGATAAACAAAACAATATAAACAGTCAAGATGGTTTTCTAGTTACGGGACTTGGAATACTCTACTTGAATTTAGCAGGGTTTAGGTATATGTGGATGTTGTCACTTCCTTCCTCCTCCCTCACTTCCTTCCTCATTTTCTCTGTCTGTATCTCTGTAATGAGGCCATGCATGTTACTGGGAAATATAGTAGATTTGGAGACAGGCGTGGGTTCCCATCCAAGGTCCAGCACTCACAATTGAGTGACCCCATACACATTATGTGAGTGTTCTAGCTCTTAGTAACTGAAGGATAACAACAAAGTAGAGAAAAATTATATAAGATTATATATAAATGGATTAAATTTTATATAAATTGTATAAGATTATATATAAATGGATGGATGGATGGCTAGATCGATGGATAAATGGATGGATAAATGGATGGATAGATAAATGGATGGATGGATGGATGGATAGATGGATGAATGAATAAATCGATGAATGAATAGGTAGCTTGATGGATAGTTGGATGGATGAATGGATAAATGGATGGATGAATGGATAGATGATATACAGATACGTAGATGGATAAATGGATGGATGGATGGATGGATGGATGGATAGATAGATGATACATAGATGAATAGAGTCTGCAAGACAATGCATAATAGGTCAAAGACTTTTTTCATTCTTTTTTTGTTTTTTCTTTTTTAGTGATGAAGTCTCACTTTGTCACCCAAGCTGGAGTGCACTGGTGTGATCATAGTTCATTGCAGCCTGGAACTCTTGGGCTCAAGCAGGTATTTGTCATCATGCTTAGATTTAAAAAAAAAAATTTTTGTAGAGACAGCGTCTTGCCATGCTGCCCAGGCTGGTCTCAAACTTCTGGCCTCCAGTGATCCTCACGCTTTGGTCTCTCAAAGTGCTAGGATTACAGAATGAGCCACTATTCTTTATTCAGTAAAAGTCTGTTTCACTGAGCACATTCTTTGGCCATCCCACTTGTAAATGCTAAGGATATAACACTGAATAAAACCGACAAACCCTGCAGTTGTAGAACTGATATTCTAGTGAAGGAGCCAAACATGAATCATAATATATAGAAGGCAACACCCGCCATAGAAGGAAATAAGGCAGGGAAGTAGGGCAAGAAATGTGACTGGGGTAGAGGTGTTTCAGATTTTAAATGGGTCATCAGGGAAGAACCTATGCAGAGGATGGCATTTGAATAGAGACCTTGAGTGGTGCTGGAGGCTGCAGCAGAGGTCCAGGGAAGAAGTATCACTATTGAAGTAGGCCCTGCCAGAGGCCTACTGCAATACACTGCAATAATTTCCATGTAAAGAGAAGCTGTTCTGCCTTCTTGTGAATGGGATGAAGTTACAAAGCAGGTGCAGTTCTTTATACCAATCCTTTTCCCACTTATCTTCCTCAGATGTTGGAGCACAGGGGATGAGTTGACCCAGCTGCTGTGCTCAGAAATCTACCAATCACCGTGTTTCCATGGAAGCCAAGCTTTCCTGACTGCTCCCAGGCAGTGATTGAGCATGGCAGGATTCTCAGGCAAGCCCACTCCTGGGAAATGCACCACTCCTGTCATGGGCTCCCCATTAGCTTTGCAGAAGCTTCTGCAGAACCTCGTGTGAAGTCTTGCCCTGCACTGTGTTCCCATCTTTCCCTTCTCCACTGGTGCTAGACATGCACTGAGGTCTGATGACTCTCCTGGACTTTGCTGGCTCCCTTCCCATTTTCTCTTGCAGAACTTTCCCTAATAAATTACTTACACTCTTGTTAGAGTTTTCTCAAATAAATCCAGACTTAGCATCTGCTTGGAATACCAGGATTGACACAGGCACCATTGAGGAACTGTAGGTGCCCAGCTAATGGCCAGCACTAACTGTTGGACCTTTGAGTAAGGCCAGCTTGGACCTTCTTGTGCAATTGATATGCCCATAAATTACAGTCATGTGAGATATTGAAGCCCTTGTGAATATTGGTAGGAATGTAACACAGTACAGCCATTGTGGAAAACAGTGTGGTGGTTCCTCGAAACATTAGAAGTACAATTGGCCAGGCACAGTGGCTCATGCCTGTAATCCCAGCATTTTGAGAGGCTGAGGCGGGCGGATCACCTGAGGTCAGGAGTTCAAGACCAGCCTGGCCAACATGGTGAAACCCTGTCTCTACTAAAAAATACAAAAATTAGCTGGGCGTAATGGCAGGTGCCTGTGATCCCAGCTACTCGGGAGGCTGAGGCAGGAGAATTGCTTGAACCTGGGAGACGGAGGTTGCAGTGAGCTGAGATCATGCCACTGCACTCCAACCTGGGACACAGAGAGAGACTCCATCAAAAAAAAAAAAAAAAAAGAAAAAAAATCACCATATGATGCAGCAATTCTACTTCTGGTTATATACCCAAAAAAATTGAAAGCAGGGACTCAGAGATCCTTGTGCAGCCACATTCAGAGTGGAATTATTTACAATGGCTAATACACGGAAACAACCCAAGTGTCCATTGCACATGAATGAATAAACACAATGTTCATTTAACACAATGAAATACCATTCAGCTTTAAAAATAAGGAAAATTCTGACACATGCTATATATAACCTGGATGAAACTTAAGGACATCATGCTAAGTGAAATAAGCCAGCCCCTAAAAGGCAAATACTGTATAATTCCATTTATATGAGGTACTTAGAGTAGTCGCAATCATATAGACAGAGAGTTGATTGGCAATTTCCAGGGACAGGGAAGACAGGAAAATGGGGAATTCTTGTTTAATGTATATAAAATTTAAGTTTCTAAAGATGAAAAGAATTATGGAAGTGGGCGGTAATAAAGGTTGTACATTATAAGTGTATTTAATGCTACCAAAATGTACACTTAAGAACGGGTGAGTTAGTCTGTTTTGCCATGCTGTAAAGGAATACCTGAGGCTGGTAACTTACAAAGAAAAGAGGCTCACACCTGTAATCCCAGTGCTTTGGGAGACTGGGGCTGGAGGATTGCTTGAGCTCATGAGTTTGAGACCAGCCTGGCAACATGGTGAAACCCTGTCTTTTCAAAAAAGACAAATATTAGCCAAGTGTGATGGTGCATGCCTATAGTCCCAGCTACCTGGGAGGCTGAGGTGGGAGGATGGCTTGAACCTGGGAGTTTGAGGCTGCAGTGAGCTATAATCACACCACTGCAGCACTCTAGCATGGGTGATAGAGCCAGGTCTTGTCTTCAAAAAAAAAAAAAAAAAAAAAAAAAAAGAGGTTTATTTGGCTCAAGGTTCTACAGGTTGTACATGCAGATTTTACATGCATGACACTAGCATCTGCTAGGCTTCTGGTGAGGCCTCAGGAAACTTACTCATGGTAGAAGGTGAAAAGAGAACAGGCAGGCACATCACATGGAGAGAGACGGAGAGAGAGGGAGGAAGAGAGAGAGAAAGAGAGAGAGAGAAGGAGGTGCCAGCTCCTTGAAACACCCAGCTCTTGTGTGAACTAACAGAATGAGAACTCTCTCATCACCATGCGGAGGGCACCAAGTCATTCACAAAGGATCCACCCACATGACCCAAACACCTCCTGCCAGACCTCACTTCCAACAATGGAGATCACATTTCACCATGAAATTGGAGGAGACACACATCCAAATCCTATTAGATGGTAAATTTTATATTTTATTTTAGCACAATTTTAAAAAAGAAAAAATAATTATAGCCAGATGAAAGAGCCCAGGAAAAATCAGTAAAGTAAACTTGCACCCAATGCATAGAAGTGTAATTGTTTTAAAGCACTAATGTTTGGGTGGCTTGTTACATAGCAAAGGCTAGGGACACAACACCAGAGGAAGACTTGGAGGATCCAGGAAAAAAGGAATAAACTAGCAGCTGAGGCAGACGTTGCAGTGAACTGAGAGTGCATTCCAGTCTGAGAGACAGAGGAAGACTCACTACAAAAATAATAATAATAATAATAATCGAACTCATGGTTCTGCAGGCTGGCTCAGGTATAAAGGGAAGATATGACCAACCCAGCACGTGCTGAGGATCGCTGCCTGGGTTCTGAGCTGAGCAAGCATTCCTGCGCCAGACTGTCTTTCCATAACCTTCTCCTGTCGACCTGATTGTTTAGTATAGTGTCATCCTATGCCTGCGTTCACACTTTGATTTAGGCCTCAGTATGTCCCACCATTGGATCCTGTTCTTGCCTCTAACTGGGCCATTTAATGTCCACCCATTCCTGCCTTACCAATGTATATTAAGACTTGGGCTTTTTAATTAAATATTCAGCTGGGCACAGTGGCTCACACCTGTAATCCCAACACTTCGGGAGGCCTAGGCAGGAGGATTGCCTGAGGCCAGGAGTTTAAGACCAGCTGGGGCAACATAGTAAGATCCCCAGGTCTACAAAAAATAAAAATACTAGCTGGGTGTGGTGGTGCATGCCTGTATTCACAGTTACGTGGGAGGGTGAGGCTGGAGGATGGCTTGAGCCCAGGAATTCCAGGCTGTAGTGAGCCAGCAGTGAGCCATGCAGCCTGGAACTCCTGGGCTCAAACCATCCTCCAGCCTCACTCAGCCTCCCAGGTAGCACTTGTACCACTGTGCACCAGCCTGGGCGACAGAGGAAGGCCCTGTCTCAAAAAATAAAATAAAATAAAATAAAATAAAATAAAATAAAATAAAATAAAATAAAATAAAATAAAAATATTAAGTGTTCACCCTCCTGCAACATCTTTTGCTGTTCCCTGCTGATCTCCTAAATCTGACCTGGCTCACCACCTCCTCATTCTGGTCCTAGGTTTCACCTTCTTACTCTACCCCTATCAGGTGCCCCAGCAAACCTGGCATCAAGAAATTGTCATCACAGCTGAACCTTGGGGCTGGAACCCAGCCTCGGTTGTCTTTCATTGTTTCCTCCCTCTTCTTCTTCTTTTTTTTTTTTTTTTTTTTCAGATGAAGTTTTTGCTCTGTTGCCCAGGCTGGAATGCAATGGCATTATCTCAGCTCACTGCAACCTCCCCACCTCCTGGGTTCAAGCAATTCTCATGCCTCAGCCTCCTAAGTAGCTGGGATCACAGGCACCTGCCACCACGTCCCCCTAATTTTTTTTGTATTTTCAGTAGAGACAAGGTTTCACCATGTTGGCCAGGCTGCGCTCGAACTCTTGACCTCAGTTGATCCACCCACCTCGGCCTCCCACAGTGCTAGGATTACAGACATGAGCCACTTTGCCCAGTCCTGAAGGCTGTCTTCTAAGGCCCTCCTGAATCCCCCACTGTTGGTTCCTGTGTTCTCACGGCTAACCTGCTTTCCAGCACATCAAGATGTCACTTACTGAGAATTTCAGCTTCTGCCAGTCAGTGCCAGGCAGCCTGATGCAGGCACCTCTCTCCGCCTGACCCTACAGAAGGGCAGCACTTCCAACACCAGTGGCTGCTTCCTCCAAAGGGTTACTCAGGACTTTCCTGGCAAGGGCGGATGATTATGCCTGTCACAAAATTTATTGCGAATCCTTGATGGAAGGCTTGCACCTGAAACTGTTGTCAAGTAGCAAGAATGCACTTGATTCATGGAGAGAGGCATTTTTTATTTAGGAAAAAAAGTAAATCCCTTTTCTGCACTCCAGTAAATGAAAAAATCCATACTATTAAATAGCACTAAGAAAAACTAGCTCTTAGAGGACTAACGAATACTTTCAAATCATGGTGAAACAAAGGCGTACAGAGGGCAATATCACCAATATAAGATACTCTTTTTTTTTGATGCTCTGTCATTCAGGCTGGAGTGCAGTGGTACGATGATAGCTCACTGCAGCCTCCAACTCCTGAGCTCAAGCATTCCTCCTGTATTAGCCTCCTGAGTAGCTGGGATTACAGGTGCACACCACCACGCCTGGCTATTTTTTGAATTTTTTGTAGCGACAGGATTTTGCCACGTTGGCTAGGCTGGTCTTGAACTCCTGACCTCAAGTGATCTGCCTATCTTGGCCTCCCAAAGTGCTGGGATTACAGGCATGAGCCACTGCGCCTAGCCCATAACACTTTTTGATCCTAAAAATCCTAAAAACACTGTAGGCACAAGCCACCAAGCTTAGCTAAATTTTTGTTTGTTTGTTTTATAGTAGAGACAGGTTTTCACTATGTTGGCCAGGCTGGTCTCGAACTTCTGACCTTAAGTGATCTGCCTACCTCAGCCTCCCAAAGTGCTAGGATTACATGCATGAGCCACTGTGCCTGGCCCCTAGAGATTCTAAGTAACGGGAAAGCTATTACTGCTTGCCTTGATGCATATCACTATATCACTTTTTTTTTTTTTTTTTTTTTTTGGTCACTCTGTCACCCAGGCTGGAGTGCAGTGGTGCAATCTTGGCTCACTGCAACCTCCACCTCTTGTGTTGAAATGATTCTCCTGCCTCAGCCTCCTGAGTAGCTGGGATTACAGGTGTGGATCCCAGTCCAGCTAATTTTTGTATTTTTGGTTCGCCATGTTGGCCAGGCTGGTCTCAAACTCTGGACCTCGGGTGATCCGCCTGCCTTGGCCTCTAAAGTGCTGGGATTACAGGCGTGAGCCACTGCACCCGGCCAAACTTGCCTAGTGCTCTTTAAGGAAGGTCTGTTATCTGTCAGAAGTTTTATGCTGTGACTGCTGCTTCAGCAGTGCGGTGGGGGCAGGAGGCATTTGAATTCTCCATGAGCAGTCACTGACATGGAAATTCATATATCATTGCAGGTGAGCTAGACAACCACACATGTAATGCAAAATACACACGTTCTACATAGAATGTGCTTTGTAATCCGGATGTTTCAGGGCAGTGTTATACTCAATTACATTTTCTTTCTTTCTTCTTTCTCTCTTCCCTTCTCTTCCTTTCCCTTCCCTTCTCTTCTCTTCCCCCTCTTCCTCCTTCTCCCCTTCCTCTCCTTCCCCTCCCATCCCCCTCCCGCCTCCCCCTCCCTCTCCCCTTCTTCTTCCTCTTCCTCTTCCTCCTCTCCTTCCTTCCTTCCTTCCTTCCTTCCTTCCTTCCTTCCTTCCTTCCTTCCTTCCTCCCTCCCTTCCTTCCCCCCTTCCTTCCCCTGTTTCTTTCTCCCTCTGTCCTTCTGGCTCTCTCTCTCTTCCTCTTTCTCTTTTTCTCTTTCTTCCCTTCTTTGCAACAAGGGTCTTACTCTGTCCCTCAGGCAGGAGAGCAGTAGTGTGATGGTAGCTCACTGGAGCCTTGAACTCCTGGGCTCAAGCAATCCTCCTGCCTCACCTTCCCAAGTAGCTGGGACTAGAGGTCTGCCACACATGCATGGCTTTTTTTTTTTTTTTTTTTGTGTAGAGATGAGGGGTCTCATTATGTTACCCAGGCTGGCCTCAAATTTCCGACCTCAGGTAATTCTTCTGCCCTGGGGTTCCAAAGTGTAGGGTTTATAGGCATGAGTCACTGCACTCAACCTACATTTTCTTATATACTGCTACTATATTAGAAATTCTGTATTTCTGGAAATAATGACTTAGTCAATCTAGTCTACAAAACTAACAAGTGAACAAGCTGAGATTTTCCAAAAAAGGAGTGTAATGGTGCCTCCTGTCCTCTGTAGATGTGAATGATGAAAGGGACCATGTACATTTCTTATTTATATGTACAGCAAATTTGACTTTTTCCATGTAATTTTGTATAACAGATAATATAATAGATAACATAAAAAGATTTTTTTTTTTTTTTAAGATGGAGTCTTGCTCTGTCACCCAGGCTGGAGTACAGTGGCATGATTTTGGCTGACTGCCACCTCTGCCTCCCAGGCTCAAGGAAATCTCCTGCCTCAGCCTCCCGAGTAGCTGAGACTACAGGCACCCATCACCATGCCCAGTGAATGTTTGTATTTTTACTAGAGACGGGGTTTCACCATGTTGGCCAGACTGGCCTCAATCTCCTGACCTCAGGTGATCCGCCCGCCTTGGCCTTCCAAAGTGCTGGGATTACAGGCGTGAGCCACCACATCTGACCAGAAAGAAATTTTATGTTTACATCTAAGACTTTGGAATCATTTAATAATGCTTTTGGCTACATGTAACGTGAAATCAAACTAATGGTAGCCAAAGCAAGAAAGCCATTACACTTTTCACATACCAAAAAGTTGTAGGTAGATTCTTCCAGGGTGGGTTCATCAGCTCAGTGGCATCAGGGTGCTGGCCTTTCTTCCTTCTTAATCCTTCCTTTCTTCCTTCCTTTCCTCCCTCCCTCCCCATCTCTGTTCCTTCCTTCCTTCCTTCTTTCCTTCCTTCCTTCTTTCCTTCCTTCCTTCTTTCCTTCCTTCCTTCCTTCCTTCCTTCCTTCCTTCCTTCCTTCCTTCCTTCCTCCCTCCCTCTCTCCCTCCCTCCCTCTCTCTCTCTTTCTCTTTCCCTCCCTCCCTCCCTCTCTCCTTCTCTCACTCCCTCTCTCCTTCCCTCCTCCCCTCCTCCCTTTCTTCTGTTCCTTTCCTTCCTTCCCTTCCTTCCTTCCTTCCTTGGTCTTGCTCTACTGCCCAGGCTACAGTGCATTGCAAGCAATCCTCCTGCCTTAGCCTCCGGAACAACCAGGACTTCTCTGCTTTCTCTTGGTTTTTCCTCACAGTCACAAGACAGTTGCTGCAGCTCCAGTCATCAACATCACACACAGGAATCTTAAACTGAAAGAAAGTATCTAAAGCAAAACTGAATTTTCTTCAGCAGGTTCCTTTTACACACCTTTTCCTTGAAAGGCAGAGAAGGAAACATTTTCAAGTTTTCCTTTTTGACTTCATTTGGTAGATTCGTGTCACATGTCCATGTGACAAGGGAAAGTTAGAAAGTTAGAATCTAGCTGTATTAGTCCATCTTCGTATTGCTCTAAAGAACTACCTGAGACTGGGTAATTTACAAAGGAAAGAGTTTTAATTGACTCACAGTTCTGCCTGGCTGGGGAGGCCTCAGGACACTTACAGTCATGGTGGAAAGTGAAGGGGAAACAACGCACATCTTACATGGCGGCAGGAGAAAGAGAGAGTGAAAGGGGAAGTGCCACTTTTAAACTATCAGATCTTGTGAGAACTCACTCACTGTCACAAGAATAGGATGGGGGAAACCACCTCCATGATCCAATCACCTCCCACCAGATCCCCCCTTCTACACATGGGGATTACAATTCAAGATGAGATTTGGGTGGAGACACAGAGCTAAATCATATCACTAGCAAAGAGAAGTTCTATATATACTTGTTGGTTGTGTCAAGCTGCTATCAAAAGGACTCCAACATAAAGTAACCTAAATAATCTAAAAGTTTCATTATTAAATACATATAAATTTCTTCTTCTTCTTCTTCTTCTTCTTCTTCTTCTTCTTCTTCTTCTTCTTCTTCTTCTTCTTCTTCTTCTTCTTCTTCTTCTTCCTCCTCCTCCTCCTCCTCCTCCTCCTCCTATTCCTCTTCCTCTTCTTCTTTGAGATGGAGTTTCACTCTTGTTGCTTAGGCTGGAGTGCAATGGAGTGATCTTGGCTCACTGCAACCTCCACCTCCTGGGTTCAAGCAATTCTCCTGCCTCAGCCTCCTGAGTTGCTGGGATTACAGGTGCCTGCCACCACGCTCAGCTAATTTTTTGTATTTTTAGTAGAGACGGGGTTTCACCATGTTGGCCAGACTGGTCTAAAACTCCTGACCTCAGGTGATTTCAGCCTGGTGTGGTGGCTCACGCCTGTAATCTCAACACTTTGGGAGGCCGAAGTGGGTAGATAACCTGAGGTCAGGAGTTTGAGACCAGCCTGGCCAACATGGTGAAACCCCGTCTCTACTAAAAATACAAAAAATTAGCCAGACATGATGATAGACACCTGTAATCCCAGCTACTTGGGAGACTGAGGCAGGACAATTGCTTGAATCTGGGAGGCAGAGGTTGCAGTGAGCTGAGATCGCACCAGTGCACTCCAGCCTGGGCAACAAGAGCGAAACTCCATCTCAAAAATAAACAAATAAACAAACAAATAAATAAATAAATAAATAAATAAATAAATAAATAAATAAAGTAGAAGTTTCCAGGCATGCATTTCAGGGTAACAGGAAGCTTTACTCCATGTAGTAGCTCCGGAATTCAGGCTGATGGCCTCAAAAGTTACTCTGAGTGTCACCTTTCCTGCCAGTGGGAAGATGGAAAGTATGGAAGTTTAAACCCCCGAATTTCCTTTTCAGTAAATGAGGCAGAAATTGCACATATTACTTTGTTTCCAGTTCCACCAGCAGGTCAGCCTAGTGAAACAGGGCTGGAAAATGCAGTCCCAAGCTGGACACAGGTCTGCTACAACTATAGCAATAGATGTGTAGAAGAGTTTGGTTGCAGCTTGTGTCTCTACCACACCATGACTGGCATAGACAAATTATGATTCATACCACATTGTGGATGAGCGACATTCCTTCTTGAGATCAAAGGATGAGATCCTACTACCTGCACTCAACATGGAGATTTCATTAGGAAAAAAAGTGAGGATTGGCTATAGGTGAGGTAATAAATAGTGTCGACTATATACTTTTCATATAATTAAACTGACAGTTGGGAAAACATAAATTTAGGCATTATGTCTCTGCTTTGGTTTTATTACTCTGTGTCTGACATGTTTAATTCTATGTGAGTTTTCAGGACCAGACTCTGTCCTCTGAGGACAAGGACTTTGTTGATGACATCCCTTTGCCCCCCACCTCTCCCTGTGGCTTCATGCTTGAAACACTGGAGGTGTCCCATGTTTGCTAATGGCCAGAATGTACAAGGTTGAGGTTTCCTGACCATAGCCCTGGGCACTGTATCTACCCACACCAAGGAGAACAAGGAGTTGGCGATCAGGGTGCTCCATGGTTTTAACCATTGAGCCAACTTAGACCAATGGTTGAGGACAGAAACAGAGTGATAGTAAAGTGAGCACACGTGGCTATAGTTATTGGAACATTGAGTTGATATCAACGTCCTCGTCCTCTGTGTTCTGAGTCAGTTCTATGCATAGGTATTGAAATTTTCTCTGCTTCCCACTCTCCTGCGGTGTATACACTTGGTACATTGCTCTGTATAACTCAGTTATGTTGTCAAAATAACTAACTGTGTATATATCACTTCTCTTTCCTTGAGAATTTAGGATCCTCAACATCAAGGGACATTTATTAATCTTACTTTGTTCCAGCATATTTTGTAATGCCTAGGAGGAAGGGTTTTTTTTTTTTTAACATTCAGAAAACTAAAAGAAAAAAGAGTTTGCTTATGTTGACTTAATACATCTTTCAAAACTCCTGACATGACTGGCCCATTATATAAATCTTACTCACCATGACTTCTGGGCAATACTCAACACTACTGAATTTATAGATTAAACACATATTTACTGAGCATCTGTTATGCACAATAAAGTCATCTACTACACAGCAGGGAGTAGTTCAAATGCAAAGTGACTCTGTGCAGCGAAGGCATTATCTAACACTCCTAATTATGGGAATATGGACCCTTTTTCTATTTAAAGTAGAATTTAGCTATTAGTGAGATGTTATGGGAATTTCTACGAAATAGTGAGCTTTCTACAATTAGCCATATCCAAGTAGATGGTGAATGATCACCTGAACAGAATATTACTCAAGGGAGGTAAAGGTCAGTTTCTGGAAAAGTCTCTTCCAAAACAAAGTTTCCATAATTATAAGGGGAAAAGGGTCATTCTTTGGCTATATTCTATAGGAACTAAACTTACACTACCTTGTTCAACCATTGGTAAAGACTTTGACCATTCTTAACGAGTTGAAATACCAAGATCATTTTTTTTTTGGAGACAGAGTCTCACTCTGTCACGCAGGCTGGAGTGCAGTGGCGTGATCTCGGCTCACTGCAACCTCCCTTTCCTGGGTTCAAGTAATTCTTGTGCCTCAGCTTCCTGAGTAGCTGGGATTTCAGGCATGTGCCACCATGCCTGGCTAATTTTTGTATTTTTTGGTAGAGATGGGTTTCACCATGTTGGTTTGGGCTGGCATGGTCCCGAACTCCTGACCTCAAGTGATCCACCCACCTTGGCCTCCCAAAGTGCTGGGATTACTGACATGAGCCACTGCACCCAGCCAATACCAGGATAATGTGATAGTGATAGTGTGTTTAGGGTCTAAGAATGCTCTAATTTTGTCCAATGCCCTAATCACTCATCATGGTGATATAGAAGTTAAGAAGAAATTACTTAGGCAGATAATAAGGGTACAGGAGTCCTTGATAAGGTTTTCCTTTTTAATGAAAAGCAGCATCAAAATCTTTTTTTTTTTTTTTTTTTTTTTTGAGATGGAGTCTCACTGTCACCCAGCTGGAGTGCAGTGGTGCGATCTGGGCTCACTGCAACCTCCACCTCTGAGGTTCAAGCAATTCTCCTGCCTCAGCCTCCTGAGTAGCTGGGATTACAGGCACCCGCTACCACACCTGGCTAATTTTTTTGTATTTTTAGTAGAGATGGGGTTTCACCATGTTAGCCAGGATGGTCTTGATCTCCTGACCTTGTGATCCGCCTGCCTTGGTCTCCCAAAGTGCTAGGATTACAGGCATGAGCCACCATGCCCGGCCTCCTCTTCCTATAAAACCTCTGCTCCTAAACTCCTCGTGTGTGTCCACGTCCTAAATTTCTTGGTGCAAGACGACAAACTGCAGGTATTTACTCCAGACAACAACGCTGCTTCAATGGTGAGTTTCAGAAGGAGATGTCCTCACTTGAGGGGCAAAGCCAAAAAAAAGAAAAGAAAAAAAAGAAGAAAAAAACAAAAACAACATGACTAAGAATAGCTGGACCTAGGTCCTAGACCCCAATTCAGAGCTCGGATAAGCTCTATTGAACAAGTTAAAACATTTTTCCTAAATTCTTAGGTATTAACTTCTTCACATTAGAGCCCAATTTCCTATACCTGCCAGTCCCAATGGAGAATCAGAGGACATATTCATGAAGATTGTCAGTGCTGGCTGGGCGCAATGGCTCATGCCTGTAATGCCAGCACTTTGGGAGGCCGAGGCGGGTGGATCACGAGGTCAGGAGATCAAGACCAGCCTGGCCAACATGGTGAAACCCCATCTCTACTAAAAATACAAAAAAAATTAGCCAAGTATGATGGAGCACGTCTGTAGTGCCAGCTACTTGGGAGGCTGAAGCAGGAGAATTTCTTGAACCTGGGAAGCAGAGGCTACAGTGAGCTGAGATGAGATCGTGTCACTGCACTCTAGCCTGGGCGACAGAGCGGGACTCTGTCTCAAAAAAAAAAAAAGATTGTCAGTGCTGGCCAGGTGCAGTGGCTCATATCTGTAGTCCAAGCACTTTGAGAGGCCGAGGCAGGTGGCTTACCTGAGGTCAGGAGTTCAAGACCAGCCTGGCCAACATAGTGAAACCCTGTCTCTACTAAAAATACA
The DNA here is from genome assembly GCF_043159975.1 of Macaca nemestrina. Classification (NCBI taxonomy): domain Eukaryota; kingdom Metazoa; phylum Chordata; class Mammalia; order Primates; family Cercopithecidae; genus Macaca; species Macaca nemestrina. The sequence goes on from NC_092128.1 coordinate 130,004,835, forward strand.
AAAATTTGGCTGGGTGCGGTGGCTCATACCTATAATTCCAGCATTTTGGAAAGCCGAGGCGGGCGCATCACGAGGTCAGGAGATCAAGACCATCTTGGCCAACATGGTGAAACCCTATCTATACTAAAATACAGAAAAATTAGCTGGGCATGGTGGTGCATGTCTGTAATCCCAGCTACTTGGGAGGCTGAGGCAGGAGAATCACTTGAACCCGGGAGTTGGAGGTTGCAGTGAGCCAAGATGCACCACTGCACTTTAGCCTGGGCAATAGAGTGAGACTCCACCTCAAAAAAATAAAAATAATAAGGAGACATTCAGAGGCTGCAACCTAGAAACACAACCTAGGGTTGGCAACAGGCAGACACTTCATCAAGTTGTAAAATGCATTCTAATGCAAAAGGAGAAGAATAGGTGGACAGCTGACAGGTACGCTGTGCCCTGGCTGTGCTCTGGAAGGCCCTGCTGGGCACATTTAACAGGTTGCAGCCAAGAAACAAGAGACGGGCCACATAAAGCAACTTTCTTCAGCAAATGTGGCCGGTCAGCGGGTTGCAATGCAATTCCCTGAGATTCTTCCCCTACTCTGAATGTGGAAGGGTATAAAGGGGAATGAAATAGTGTCCCTCCAGCCTGAGCTCATGGGCCAAGCCTGATGATATGGAATGTAGTAGATATAAATGCAAACTTCTTCACTTTAGTTCTAAAAACAATTGCACAAATATCAAACAGGGAACTCAGCTTTGACTCATTGGTTTTGACTGGCTCAACAAAGGTTTTTTATTCTGATGTTTAGTTGTGTAGAGACCTGCCTTATTGTCCATGGGCCAGAAAAGTTCAGATTTAAATACTATATTTAAAAGGAACACAGGCAGCTTACATATTGTTTAGAGGACATTAATAAATGGTATAGGAAATTGAACTAGCAAGTGACTAGTTTTTTAATCTTTAATATTCCAGGATTTCAAGTTTGTGAAAATATAGCTTAAAGGAATGTGGGGCCTGGCATAGTGGCTCATACCTGTAACCCCAGTGCTCTGGGGGGCTAAGGTTGGAAGATCACTTGAGCCCAGGAGTTCAAGACCAGCCTGGGCACATAGCAAGACCTCATCGCTACAAAAATTTTTTAAAAATAGCTAGGCCTGGTGGTGTGCACCTGTATCCCAGCTACTCAGGAGGCTGAAGCAGGAGGATCACTTGACCCCAGGGATTGGAGGCTGCAGTGAGTTATGATCATGCCACTGCACCCCAGCCTGGGCAACAAGCAAGATCCTGTCTGTAAATAAATAAATAAATAAAATAGAAATAAAAAATAAAGGGGCTTGGGGTTGTCGAATTCCTACCATATTCTAAGCACTATAGTATATGATGCTGTGGCTATGTTCTCCAGTTTGATCATTCTGGTCATTGTTCCCATTTCACAGACAAGGAAACCAGGGCTTTGAGAGGCTAGGCAGTTTTCCTACTCACGCAGCTAATGAACAGCATATCTTCTTTCTGCTCAATTCAATTCCACAACATCAAGCATGTCACATTCTGTGATTCTAAGATTCTTTGCTTTAATGGTCCTATAAATGATTCTTTTTTTTTTTTTTGAGACGGAGTATCACTGATACCCAGGCTGGAGTGCAGTGGCGCTACATCTCACTGTAACCTCTGCCTCCGGGGTTCAAGTGATTCTCCTGCCTCAGCCTCCTAAGTAGCTGGGATTACAGGCACACGCCACCATACCCAGCTAATTTTTGGATTTTTTGGTAGAGATGGAGTTTTGCAATGTTGGCCAAAGTGGTCTTGAACTCCTGACCTCAGGTAATCTACCCAGCTCAGCCTTCCAAAGTACTGAGATCATAGGTGTGAGCCACCATGCCCAGCCCCTGTGAATGATTCTAAAGTTGCAGTGTTCACAGACTGCATAGAATGGCTGTGCAGGAATAGAAACGTTGCAAAGGGGGACAGAGACTATGAGGTGGTAGAAGGAACAGAGAAATTACAAAAGTGGTCAGTCATTGGGTCCCCTGCCCCCCAAATGAAACATTCTCCCTCCCTCCCTCCCTCCCTCCCTCCCTCCCTCCCTCCCTCCCTCCCTCCCTCCCTCCCTCCCTTCCTTCCTTCCTTCCTTCCTTCCTTCCTTCCTTCCTTCCTTCTTTCCTTCCTTTTCTTTTCTTTCTTTCTTTCGACAGTCTTGTTCTGTCACTCAGACTGGAGTACAGTGGCATGATTTTGGCTCACTGCAATTTCTGCCTCCCAGGTTGCAGTGATTCTCTTGCCTCAGCCTCCCGAGTAGCTGGGATTACTGGCACGCACCACCACTTCCAGCTAATTTTTTGTGTTTTCAGTAGAGTCAGGGTTTCACCATGTTGGCCAGGCTGCTCTCGAACTCCTGACCTCAGGCCATCCACCCGCCTGGGCCTGCCAAAGTGCTGAGATTACAGGCGTGAGCCAACGCGCCTGGCTTTCTCTGCATTTCTGCCAAGCAGCCATGTGACCTGAGAAGAGCTCCCTTGTGAGACAGGATTTTTCTCATTTCCTGGCTCCTAATTTAATAGAAATGTCTAAACTAGTTGGCTGGCTCTGCCTGAAGTGGGTGGAGTGGGGACGAAAAGGTAGAATCAATCACTCCATTTGAAACTGCATCTGCTGAAAAGATGTCACGAAGAGGTGGGTAGGACCAGAATTCTGTTTACCCAAGCACTTCTCCTAGGAACCGCTGGCCCATTTTTTGTTTCTTGGCTGCAACCTGTTAAAGATGCCCAGCAGGGCCTTCCAGAGCCTGGCCAGGGCACTGAGTCCCTGCCAGCTGTCCACCGATTCTTCTCCTTTTACATTAGAATGCATTTTACAACTTGATTAAGTGCCTGCCTGTTGCCAACGCTAGGCTGAGTTTCTAGGTTGCAGCCTCTGAAAGTTTCCTTATTAAAGGCATTTACAAAATAATATCCTAGTAGAGAGCTGCCAGGAGTTATTTGAAATTCCAGTTATTTCCATGGGACAGTCAATGTCAGTTTTCCCCAGCTGGAATTCATTTGGCTGGAAAGCAGAGTCCTTGATACACACTTGTAAAAGTAATTTATTTAATATTTGTGGGGTTTTTTTTTTAACTTTTTATTAATTTTTTTATTTGTACAGATTCATGGGGTACAAATGTGATTTTGTTACATGCATAGATTGCATAGTAAGGTCAGAGCTTTTTGGGTATCCATCACTCAAATAACATACATCGTATACATTATCTGCCCTCCCTCTCACCCTCTCACCCTTCTCAGTCTCCATTTTCTATCATTCTACACTCTATGTCCATGTTTAAATATTTATAATGAAAGGAACCGCAATTGTGATTCAGCTCTGACGTGTGTGGCAGAGACCTTACCTGTGTCCTAGCTACAAACGAAAGCTGCAGAATCTATCAGTTCTTGGTCATTTGCAGTGCTAGATCTCAGGAGGCAGATGAGTTCTGCAATGAGCTCACACTTCCTTGGATGTTTAAGATCATTGCACAGGCTGAGCATGGTGGCTCATACCTGTAATCCCAACACTTTGAGAGGCTAAGGTGGTTGAATCACTTGAGGTCAGGAGTTTGAGATCAGTTTGGCTGATATGGTGAAACCCTGTATCTACTAAAAACACAAAAATTAGCCAGGCTTGGTGGCACATGCCTGTAGTCCCGGCTACTTAGGAGACTGAGGCACAAGAATCACTTGAGCCACAGAGACAGCGATTGCAGTGAGCCGAGATAGCGCCACTGCACTCGGCCTAGGCGACAGGGCGAGACTCCATCTCAAAAACCAAGAAACAGGCCAGGCGTGGTGGCTCACGCCTGTAATCCCAGCACTTTGGGAGGCCGAGACGGGTGGATCACAAGGTCAGGAGATTGAGACCATCCTGGCTAACATGGTGAAACCCCGTCTCCACTAAAAATACAAAAGAAAATTAGTTGGGCATGGTGGCGGGCGCCTGTAGTCCCAGCTACTCACGAGGCTGAGACAGAAGAATGGCGTGAACCCTGGAGGAGGAGCTTGCAGGGAGGCCAGATTGCACCACTGTTCTCCAGCCTGGGCGACAGAGTGAGACTCCATCTCAAAAAACAAACAAAAAAAGAAACAAAAAGATCATAGTATGAAATGATATGTCTGAGGCTTGAAAGAGGTAGTAAGGTTTTATTAACATCCTGACATTTAATCTTTCTCTAGTTTCCTAGTTAATATTGACAGTAAAGGCCAGGCATGGTGGCTCATGCCTGTAATCCCAGCACTTTGGGAGGTTGAGGCAGGCGGATCACCTGAGGTCAGGAGTTCAAGACCAGCCTGGCCAACATGGCAAAACTTTGTCTCTACTAAAAGTACAAAAATTAGCCAGGTATGGTTGCGGGCGCCTGTAATCCCAGCTATTCAGGAGGCTGAGGCAGGAAAATCGCTTGAACCCGGGAGGTGGAGGTTGCAGTAAGCTGAGACTGCGCCATTGCACTCCAGCCTGGGTGACAAGAGTGAGACTTTGTCTCAAAAAAAAAAAAAAAAAAAAAAAAATGCCAGTAAAATGAAGTGTTAAATAACAATTTTGCTTAAATAGATGCTATTGTGTGCTCAGAGTTTTGGCAGAGATCACAAAGGCCAAGACAGCATGAAATGTGTCAAAGACACAAACATCCTTAATTAAGGGCCCAGACCATGCTCAGGACATGCTAAGAGATGCCAAACCACTTCAGCCAGCACTGGTCCTGTGACAGGCTGCTTATATAGGAATGGATTAAGAAGGGTATGGAGGATTTCTCTGGAGAGACTTGTTAGTATGCCATATCTCCGCTCCCTATGGGAGCCTCAGGGCAAAAGAGGGGGCTAGAAGAAAGCCATCTGGGGGTATTCTGTGTGGCTCGGGGGTTGGAACACCATAGGGAACCAGGCATCTGACTCGCTTGTTACTGAGCTGCAGAAAGGGGCTTGCAGTCTCACACCTGGCTGTCAGTCAGAGAAGGAGCTCTGTCAGAATGGCCTGTATGTCTAGAGTCGGCAGCCTCCCAAAGTGCTGGGATTACAGGCATGAGCCACCACACCCGGCCTGAGTTTTTACATATGGGAAAACTGTTAGCACACACTGTCATGCCTGCTTCCTGCCACCTAAAAACATTCTCATGAGTCACTGAAGGGGTAAAATATTCTAACACTTAGGCCATCTTAGTCTCAATCTCACAATGTCCCTGTTGTACTCTTATAATGTTACATAACACTGGAAATGTTCTGTTCAGAGTGTTACATTCAATACCCTGTCACTGATTTCTTTTTTTTTTTTTTTTTTTTTTGAGACGGAGTCTCGCTCTGTCGCCCAGGCTGGAGTGCAGTGGCGCGATCTCGGCTCACTGCAAGCTCCGCCTCCTGGGTTTACCCCATTCTCCTGCCTCAGCCTCCTGAGTAGCTGGGACTACAGGCGCCCGCCACCGCGCCCGGCTAATTTTTTGTATTTTTAGTAGAGACGGGGTTTCACCGTGGTCTCGATCTCCTGACCTTGTGATCCGCCCGCCTCGGCCTCCCAAAGTGCTGGGATTACAGGCGTGAGCCACCGCGCCCGGCCGATTTCTTTAAGAAATATAATACGGTTTTATAGCTAGTGAAAGCACTGGTGTGCAGAAAAACATACTGTAGCCATATATTTTCTTTCTCATACCCTCAAATTTCTGGAGAAACATAGTCTGCCTATTTAAAAAGAAATGCAGAATTCTGCATTTGGTTGAAATAAGCCACTTTTTCATGTCAAGAGATTTTATAATTCCTGAATGTCATGTACAAATGGCAGAGAGTTACTCCCACAGCTCCCCTGCCAAGCCCTCTCCTGCAGTAGATGAGATGTATCATTCCTTTTCTTATCTTGTATACAGAGTTGGCCACTGACAACTTATAATAGCTCCAGCTGACATGGGTTTCTCATATCTGGCCAGACATTCATCCCTCTTTTCCTTTTCATATGTAGTGGTCTTAAGACAGGTATCCAAATTCGTTGACGTTTCTAGCCATCAGGTCCGGAACATGAGCTGATCTTAATGAATCACTTCTCAAAAATAAAATATTGCAGAAGTGATGCATGACATTCAGAACTAAATCATAAAAGACAATACAGCATCAGCTTGGAATCATTTGGAATCTTTGTTCTCAGAACCCAGCCACCATCCTGGATCTCAGGCCACATAGAAAAAACTCATCAGTGATCTGACCAAAGCATGGCTCAGACCACAACTAGCATCACCCATCAGGCATGGGAGTAAGGAAGCCTCAGCTATGGTTTGACTACAACTCCATGAGAGACCCTGAGTGAAAACTGCCCAGCTGAGCCCAGCAACATGGGAGATTATGAAACAGAATCACTGCTGTTGTATGCCACAAAGTGTATGGTGGTTTGTGACACAGCTGTAGGAAATCATCACACTATCAAGATGCACTATTAAAGATACTTTAAGAATGTTTGTGCTCTTTGAACACTGTTTCTGTTCTGGTCATACATCCTATAATATAGAACCCAAAATTTGGAAAAAATTGTTTTTGTTTTTGTTTTTTTTTTTTTTGAGACGGAGTCTCGCTGTGTCGCCCAGGCTGGAGTGCAGTGGCCGGATCTCAGCTCACTGCAAGCTCTGCCTCCCGGGTTTTTACGCCATTCTCCTGCCTCAGCCTCCCGAGTAGCCGGGACTACAGGCGCCCGCCACCTCACCCGGCTAGTTTTTTGTATTTTTTAGTAGAGACGGGGTTTCACCGTGTTAGCCAGGATGGTCTCGAACTCCTGACCTCGTGATCCGCCCGTCTCGGCCTCCCAAAGTGCTGGGATTACAGGCTTGAGCCACCGCGCCCGGCCAGGAAAAAAAATTGTTTTATAGAGATTTTTTAACAATAAAATATTGGGAAAAAAAGTTTCTCTATATTTGTACCACAAACCCATTCTAAAGCCATATAATGAGCTATGATGATGCCATTAAAAAATATATATATTTATATATTAAATATATAAATATATATAATATATATATTATATATATATATATATATATATATATATATATATATATATATATGCTTTAGGATTTCTGGTCTGGACAAATGACATATTCATAGCTTTCTGTTCCTCCCCATTAAGTACAACTGTAAACTCTGAAAACAATGTAAGAGGCAACCAAAGAAAAACTCTAAAAGGTGGAAAGAGGAAAGCAAACTGATTTAGTATCCCAGCACTGAAGGTAAATCACAGTAGCAGGGTGTCTTATGTCCCCCAACCCAGTACAAGGCAACTTAGACCTGTATTTCTCAACCTCCAACCAAACATCAGATGGCAGCCTGGGTAGACTGATTCTTTCCTGGGATTGAACTGAAGTCCTACGGGCCACACCAGGTGAGGATGGCATGACTGCAGGGGGGCTGATCAAGTGACCTGCTAATAAATGGCCAAGGAAATAACTGACTTTTGCCTTGGGCTAGAGACTCCCCCTCCCCATTGAGAGATATTGGGACAGAGAAGTGGCACTGGAAGAAGAGACCCTTCATAATAAACAACCCAGCTCAGAAAGCTCTTTTGCCTCCTGGACGTGAGACTATCCTTCACCACTTAGAGACGTTGGGGAACTGTGGGGAAACAGAAGGAGGAATCTAACCACAAGAAGTGTCTCTGGTCCAGGAAGCATTCCTGGACCCTCATGAGAAGGGGACATGCCACCAGTGCAGTACTCAGCCAGGGAAGCTTCTTCATGCCCAAGGCCTGAGACTCTTCTACCAAGAGACACTGAGTAGTCCATCCTGAGGAAGCCCTTTTCATCCCCTCAGGCAACACTGGCAAGAACAAGAGGGATCTCAGCAGCACCAGATAAAGCAAAAAGAATAAAATAATACCACAAAAGCTCTAAAACTCAAACTGTCATTGGAACCACAGCCCACAAAAGTAGGCCAGGACCCATGTCTAAACCTCAATAAGGTGGTATCCTGCTAAAATGAAAGATTAAAGCTAGACCCCAGAGTCTTCCAGTATAACAGACAAACTGGCTGGGATATTATAGAAAATCACTCATTGCATTAAGAACTATTAGAAAAAATGCAACCTGAATGAGAAAATACAGTCAACTGATAACAATAGTGATGTGAATCCACTGTTTCAATTATCTGATAAGGATTCTATAGCTGTTGTCATAAAAAATGTTCAGTTACCAGTGACAAATTTTCTTGAAACAAATGAAGAAATATAAATTCTCAGCAAAGAAATGGAAGTTATGAAAAGGAATATGTATTAGTTCATTTTCATACTACTATGAAGAAATACCTGAGACTGGGTAATTTATAAAGGAAAGAGGTTTAATGGACTCACAGTTCCGCATGGCTTGGGGGGGCCTCACAATCATGTTGGAAGGCAAGGAGGAGAAAGGCACGTCCTACATGGCAGCAGGCGAGAGAGAGTGTGCAGGGGAACTGCCCTTTATAAAACCATGAGATCTCATGAGACTTATTTACTGTCACAAGAACAGCATGGGAAAAACCTGCCCCCATGATTCAATTTCTTCCCACTGGGTCCCTCCCATGACACATGGGGATTATGGGAGCTACAATTCAAGATGAGATTTAAGTGGGGACACAGTCAAACCGTATCAGAATCAAACGGAAATTATAGAACTTAAAAATACAACAGAAAATAATTTGCTCAGTGGGCTCAATAGAGGAGTTGAGGCCGGGCGCGGTGGCTCAAGCCTGTAATCCCAGCACTTTGGGAGGCCGAGGCGGGCGGATCTCGAGGTCAGGAGATCGAGACCATCCTGGCTGACACGGTGAAACCCCGTCTCTACTAAAAAATACAAAAAACTAGCCGGGCGAGGTGGCGGGCGCCTGTAGTCCCAGCTACTGGGGAGGCTGAGGCAGGAGAATTGCATGAACCCGGGAGGCAGAGCCTGCAGTGAGCTGAGATCCGGCCACTGCACTCCAGCCTGGGCGGCAGAGCGAGACTCCGTCTCAAAAAAAAAAAAAAAAAAAAAAAAATAGAGGAGTTGATAAACCATAGAAAGTTGGACAAAGCATAGAATCATTTGGGTTTAAGGATAAGCGAATGAAATTTGTTCAGTTTGAACAATATACAGAAAACAGACTGAAAAAAATGAAAAGAGCCAGGGCCTCAGAGACCTATGGAACACTAACACAAGATTTGTTATTCATACCATCAGAGTCTTAGAAAGAGAGGGAAAACACAGTAAGACTAAAGAACCATTTGCAAAAACAATGAATAAAAACTTTCAAAATCTGGCACAAAGAAAAAACTTATAGATTCATGGAACTGAGAAAGCCCCAAACAGCATAAATACACACAAAAAAAAAATCATGCCAAGACACATCATAAATAATCTTCTGCAAACTAAAGACAAAATATCTTGAAAAAAGCCTGATAGAAACAACACATTACCTATAAGGGAATACCAACTATAATAACTGAATTTCACATCAGAACCCCTGGAGGCCAGAAAAAAGTGGCAGAATATTTTTTGAGTGCTGAAAGAATAGAAGTAACAGTCAAAAATTCTATATCCCGCAAAAGTATTCTTTGGCAAGGAAGGAGAAATAACATTCTCATAGTAAAGAAAACTTTTTAAAATAGTCCCTGACTTAAAGAACTGGCTAAAAGAAGTTCTTCATACTAAAGAAAATGGTAAAAGAAGAAATCTTAGAACATCAGGATGGAAAAAAGAACAATGGAAAGAGCAAATCTGGGTATATGCAATAGACTATTGTTTTCCTCATGAGCTTTGTAAATTATATTTGATGACTGCAACAAAAATCATGAAACCATCTGATACTCAGGACTGACATGTTAAAAGGTAGAGAAGGTAAAGGGACCCAACTGAAAGTAAGATTTTCATCCTTCACTTAAATTAGTGAAATTCTGGTACCCTTAGACCATGATAAGTCACATTATATATATTTTAATTTCCATAGCAACCACTTAAAATACTATACACAGCTAAGTGCCGTGGCTCACATATCCCAGCACTTTGGGAGGCCAAAGTGAGTGGAACATGAGGTCAGGAGATGGAGACCATCCTCGCCAACATGGTGAAACCCCATCTCTACTGTAAATACAAAAATTAGCTAGACGTGGTGGTGTGTGCCTATAATCCCAGCTACTCAGGAGGCTGAGGCAGGAGAATTGCTCGAACCAGGGAGTCAGAGGTTGCAGTAAGCTGAGCTTGCACCACTACACTCCAGCCTGGCAACAGAATGAGACTCCATCAAAACAAACAAACAAAAACACTATACAAAGAAATACAGTCAAAAACATTATAAATTAACTGAGATGGGATATTTAAAAAAACATTCAAGTGGTCCTCAGGAAAGTAAGACAAGAAAAGAAAAACAGAGGGAACAATCAGGAAAACAAGATATATTTAAGCACTAATGAGTCAATAATTACTTTCACTGAAAGTGGCCTTAACATAACATCAACAAAATGTAGACATTGGTAGGGTAGATAAAAACATTGTGACACAACTATACGATGTTTACAAGAAACTCACATCAAATCCAGACATAGGTAGGTCAAAAGTAAAAGGATGGAAAATATACAGGAAATAATAAAAGAAAATCAAGGGTGGCTATAGTACTCTCTGTTAAAGTAGACTCATAGCAAAGGAAATTACTACAAAGAGAGACATATCATTATTATATACGGTAAACAGATCAATTCTCAAGGAAGACTTACTGATCCCAAATGTGTATGGACCAAAGAACAGAGCATTAAAATCCATGAAGCATTGAATGATTATTTGCCTGGAGGAAGAAGTTCTTCCGTTCATCCCATCTGCTTCAGAACATATGCTCAAAGATTGTGAAGCAAAAGACCTCCAGGAGTTCATTCCTCTTACCACCCAGATTACGGCCAAATTGAAGACACAGGTATCCCCGTTTTCACCACAGATATTTATGCCCCTGCTTCATGCAATGTTTGAAGTGCTTCTCTGGCCAGCGGAAGAAAATGACTAGTCTGCTGCTTTAGAGAAGCAGATGTTGCGAAGGAGTTACTTTGCTTTCCTGCGAACAGTCACAGGCAGTGGGATGAGCGAAGCTATAGCAAATCAAGGTGCAGAAAATGTAGAAAGAGTGCTGGTTACTGTTATCCAAGGAGCACTTGAATATGCAGATCCAATTGCACAGAAAACATGTTTTATCATCCACTCAAAGTTGGTAGAACTCTGGAGAGATAAAGATGGACCAGTGGGATTTGTTGATTTTGTTTATAAGCACATTGTCCCCACATGTTTCCTAGCACCTTTAAAATAAACCTTTGACCTGGCAGATGCACAAACAGTATTGTCTTTATCTGAGTGTGCAGCGACACTGAAAACAATTCATCTAAAATGGGGCCCAGAATGTGTTCAGTATCTTCAACAAGAATACCTGCCCTCCTTGCGAGTAGCTCCAGAAATAATTCAAGAGTTTTGTCAAGCACTTCAGCAGCCTGATGCTAAAGTTTTAAAAAATAACTTAAAGGTGTTCTTCCAGAAAGCAAAACCCTAAGGACTGGATTTCCCTATGCCTACTAAGATCAGGAATTCCAGTTAGTTTATAAAGAAGTGATTTTGGCTGGGCATGGTGGCTCACACTTGTAATCCCAGCACTTTGGGAGGCCGAGGCAGGCAGATCATGAGGTCAGGAGATCGAGACCATCCTGACTAACACGGTGAAACCCCATCTCTACCAAAAATACAAAAAATTAGCCAGGTGTGGTGGTGGGTGCCTGTAGTCCCAGCTACTCAGGAGGCTGAGGCAGGAGAATGGTGTGAACTCGGGAGGCGGAGCTTGCAGTGAGCCGAGATCAAGCCATTGCACTCCTGCCTGGGTGACAGAGCGAGATTCCGTCTCAAAAAAAAAAAAAAAAAAAAGCGATTTTAGTGTGCCATTCACACTGGTCTTTTTCACATTGTTTTGAGCTTATTGCAGTATAAGTTTGGGGATTTTTCTGTAAAATGGGTGTAATTTTCCTAATACAGGTATGTAGCAACAAAAGAAGTTGCCTGCATGCTGGTCCAAATTGTTCTGTATAAAGATGCCCTTGAAAGACACAGAGTTATCTTAGAACCTTAATTCTTTTTTATTTGAAATTTTAAGTCAAGTCCTTTGTAAAGACCATGGCAGTAGAAAACAGTGCACTTTTTAAAAAATTACTGAATATAAAATGTTTGAAAATTTTCTTTATGTGTGAAGACACATGAAGTATGGGGGGAATACAACAATCAAAATTAGCCTTTCGTAGATAGCCATTTCATTGTTTTAAACTGTTTCGATGCCAATATGTATTCTACAAAAGAGAGTGGTTTTAGGCTCCAGTGTTACACTTTGTAAAATATATATATACACATACATTTTACGTAGTGAAATCTAAAAAATTCCCAAAAACCAAAAAACAAAACTTTTATTTTTTTCTTTTTTTTGAGAGGGAGTCTTGTTCTGTGCCCAGGCTGGAGTGCAATAGCGCCATCTTGGCTCACTGCAACCTCCGCCTCCCGGGTTGAAGTGATTCTCCTGCCTCAGTCTCCCCAGTAGCTGGGACTACAGGCACCCGCCTCCACGCCCGGCTAATGTTTTGTATTTTCAATAGAGACGGGGTTTCACCATATTAGCCAGGCTGATCTGGATCTCCTGACCTTGCGATCCGCCCACGTTGACCTCCCAAAGTTCTGGGATTACAGGTATAAGCCACCGCACCTGGCCAAAAAAAACTTAACTAAACATTATGTTTAAAAAGTGGTTGTGATAGTATGAGATAAATTGTTTGTAAAATAGCCGTAAGCTTAAAACGCTAAAATATTCGTGAAATTTACCTACAGCATGATTATACTTACATTAAACAGATTCAAATAAAGCAAAATACAAAGGGTATAAAATGTAAAATTAGGCTGGGGCACGGTGGCTCACTCCTGTAATCCCAGTACTTTGGGAGGCTGAGGCAGGTGAATCACCTGAGGTCAAGAGTTCAAGACTACCTTGGCCAAAATGTTGAAACCCTGTCTCTACTAAAAATACAAAAATTAGCTGGGGCATGGTGGCAGGTGCCTGTAATCCCACCTACTTGGGAGGCTGAGACAGGAGAATCGCTTGAACCTGGGAGGCGGAGGTTATTGCAGTGAGCCGAGATTGTGCCATTGCACTCCAGCCTAGGCAACAAGAGCAAAACTCCATCTCAAAAACAACAGCAACAACAACAACAACAACAAAAACGTAAAATTAAAGGAAGAGGCTGGGCGTAGTGGCTCAAGCCTGTAATGCCAGCACTTTGGGAGGCTGAGGCGGGTGGATCACGAGGTCAGGAGTTCCAGACCAGCCTGGCCAAGATGGTGAAACCCTGTCTCTACTCAAAATACAAAAATTTGCCAGGTACAGTGGCAGGCACCTGTAATCCCAGCTACTCCAGAGGCTGAGGCAAGAGAATAGCTTGAACCCGGGGGGTGGAGGTTGCAGTGAGCAGAGATCAGGCCACTGCACTCCAGCCTGGGCAACAGAGTAAGACTTTGTCTCAAAAAAATAAATAAATAAAATAAAAAAAACAAATGCTGCACATGGTGGCTCACGCCTGTAATCCCAGCACTTTGGGAGGCCAAGGTGGGAGGATCACAAGGTCAGGAGTTCAAGACCAGCCTGGCCAAAATGGTGAATGTCTGTACTAAAAATACAAAAATTAGCTGGACGTGGTGGCGGGCACCTGCAGTCCCAGCTACTCAGGAGGCTGAGGCAGGAGAATTGCTTGAACCCAGGAGGTGGAGGTTGCAGTGAGCCAAGATTGTGCCACTGCACTCCAGCCTGGGCAACAGAGTGAGACTCCATCTCAAAAAAAAAAAAAAAAAAAAATTAAAGAAGAATAGAAAAGTCAAAAGGAGGTAAAATACACTATGTTAAAACTTTTATTTTTAAAATGAGCATATCAGACTTTTATAATAGGAAAAACTTAATTTGATTAAATATATACTTTTAATCATTCTGATTCTTTTTGGGTTCCTGGAACTTGTAGCATTATCAGAATCACCTACTTTTCTCTTGCTTAAGGCTGCTTACATGGCTTCCTTGTAGATTTCTTCCCCTTTCCTCTGCAATGTACTTTGGACCTGTCTTGAAATTATCCATCTGTGAAGACACAGAATTTCAGATTTGCCTGCCTATGCACAGACATCAACACAGCAGGGAGGGTTCTCTAGGGAAATGCTGAAAGCAAATGGAGATGCTAGAGGAGTTTGGAGAAGATTGATTTTTACATGGACAGTTCCGGGTGCAATTAAGTTGTACTCAAAACCAGATAGGCTAGAAAATATTGGGGAGGTAAATGTGGTTCCATCCTTCAAACAAAGAATAGTGTTTCATATCTGGATAAAAGAAAACCATCAGTGAATTGCAAAATCATTAGAGGCAGAAGGCACATGAGAGACAGGTCACCATGTAGAACAATTCCAGGTGGCTCCATTCACATTTAGCCTATGTACGTGGCGGCCCCTGGGATTGTGCAGTGCGCACCTTATACAACTGTATGCGGGGATTCTGCTGAATCTAGTCATTACTACCCTTGCCCTTCCTCACACACAGATCTAGGAGGAGGATGTACAGAGATGTACAGAGGAGGAAAGGGAGGCCCAGAAGAGCAAAGCAAGTTGTTCAAAGCCACACAGCTAACCGCAGAACAAGACTAACATCCAGATTCTTGAATTTTAGAACAATATTCTTTCCTCTCTACAATGATGGCTGGAAAGGATATTGTCACTCAAAACAGCCACCTCCACCACAGCAGCAAGTTCATTCTTAAAAGCATTTGTTTCACATCCACATGGCGTAGGCTAAACCAGGGCTGTTTTTATAGCATCCCAAATTCTAAATTGAGTGCAAATTCTAAGCACACTTTTCTCACATATGAATTGACAACAATAATAGTACCTACCTCTTAGGATTCTTCTGGAGACAGACAAATTAATATTTGTAGAACTCTTAGAACAGTGCCTGTCATATAGAAAGTACTATATAGGTATTGGATATTATTGTTATTATTTCTATTAGCATGTATTTCTCCCCCATGGATATGCAAATTCTTCAAAGACCACATATGTTTTATCTGTTGTTCCATAGGACATGGCTTTGAGGAGTGACATATTAATGTTGTTTGATGATGGTTGGATGGATGAATGGATGGATGGATGAATAGATGAATCAATGGATGGATAGTTTAATGGATGGATAGATGGACAGATGAATGGAGAGATAGATGGATAAAAGAGTATGAATGAATGAAGGAGGATAGATAAATGGATGAGTGGTGGATGGATGGATGAAGGAGGATGGATGAATGGATGTGTGGTGGGTGAATGATTGAATTCAAGCTCTTGTGAGTAACACCAGGGAATGAGTATTTCATTGGACTTTTTTCATGAAGAATAAAGATATGACACCACTCACAAGTAATATGCGAATGCTTTCATTTCATTGAATTCTAGAACTGTCAAGGCCTTTGATGATTCATCTTACCCAACTTTTGGCTTGATGCAGGAAATCACATGACCAGCAGCCTGAACACACAGCTCTGGTTTAAAACTGTGGCAAAGTGAGAGCTCCTTCCCTAGGAGGCAGATAGTCCTGTGACTATACCAGTGTAATGATTAGCAAATTATTCTTAGGTCCATTCTTTTCTTTTTTTAGATGGAATCCTGCTCTGTCGCCCAGGCTGCAGTGCAGTGGTGCGATCTCTGTTCACTGCAAGCTCCTCCTCCCGGGTTCATGCCATTCTCCTGCCTCAGCCTCCTGAGTAGTTGGGACTACAGGTGCCCACCACCACACCTGGCTGATTTTTTGTATTTTTTAGTAGAGAAGGGGTTTCACCATGTTAGTCAGGATGGTCTCCATCTCCTGACCTCATCATCCACCCACCTCAGCCTCTCAATGTGCTGGAATTACAGGCATAAGCCACCACCCAGCCCTTTTCTTAGGTCCATTCTATTCCTTCAACTTACCTGCACCTCCTGGTGACATTAAGAGTTAGTCTAATTTCCCCACCACCAGGTTTTTTGTTCACTTGTTCAGCAAATATTTAGTGACCATACAATGATTAAAGAGTAAATATGGTTCCTGTTGTCTTGGAGTTGACTTTGCTATGGAAGAGACAGAAGAGAAAACAATTAGCTGAAAATTTAAGGACACACTATGGAAAGTGCTACAGAGGAAATGCACAGGGGGAACTGTTTAGACTAGGGCACCCCTGAATCTGCCCCGAGATGCAGAAGAGAGGAGGGGCTGCTGGTTTTCAGTGCTGCAGAGTCTTGGATCTTGGCTCACTGCAACCTCCACCTCCTGGGTTCAAGCAATTCTCGTTCCTCAGCCTCCCGAGTAGCTGGGATTACAGAAGTGTACCACCACACCTGGCTAATTTTTGTACTTTTATTAGAGACACGGTTTTACCATGTTGGCCAGGCTGGTCTCAAACTCCTGAAATCAAGGGATCCTCCTGCCTCAGTCTCCCAAAATGCTGAGGTTGCAGGCATAAGCCACCATGCCCATACTCCTATGCCCTTACTGTGGTCTTAACCCCACAATGTGGCAATACAACTAATCTCAAGAAGGAGGCTATATTAGAATCAATTCTTTATTCCTAAGATACCAATATCATCAGAGTCCATGTTATCATGTCTTTCTTCTCTGTTTACTTTTGCCACTAGGAGAACCAAAGATATGCATGACAATATCAGCAGTGGACTCTCATCTTTTTTTTTTTTTTTTTTTAGACGGAATCTCACTCTCTTGCGCAGCCTGGAGTGCTATGGAGTAATCTCAGCTCACTGCAACCTATGCCTTCTGGGTTCAAGCAATTCTCCTGCCTCGGCCTCCCAAGTAGCTGGGATTATAGGCACGTGCCACCAAGCCTGGCTAATTTTTTGTATCTTTAGCAGAGACAGGGTTTCACCATGTTAACAAGGATGGCCTCAATCTCCTGACCTTGTGATCCACCCACCTCAGCCTCCCAAAGTGCTGGGATTACAGGCATGAGCCACCACACCCGGTCTCTCATCTCTTTATGTGATGCAAACCCCTACATTCCCCTGACCTTCCAAATCCTTCCACTGTTTTCTCTGAAACAATGTGGCATCAGCCAAAACCCCTTCGTGTTAAAGCTGTCTGCCAATGTTTTTCTTAGCCTCTTGGTCTTACTAAATTTAAACCGTCGCCTGAGAGATGCCTGTGCAACCCTATCAAACAACAATGCTTTCTCCCCACCCAACATCCTACCAAATTATTATTATTATTATTATTTTGAGACGGAGTCTTGCTGTCACCCAGGCTGGAATGCAGTGGTGCGATCTCAGCTCACTGCAGCCTCTGCCTCCCAGGTCCCAGTGATTCTCCTGCCTCAGCCTCCTGGATAGCTGGGATTATAGGCACATGCCACCATGCCCAGCTAATTTTTGTACTTTTAGTAGAGACGTCATTTCACCATGTTGGCCAGGCTCGTCTCGAACTCTTGACCTCAAATGATATGCCCACTTTGGCCTTTCAAAGTGCTAGGATTACAGGCGTGTGCCACCGTGCCCAGCTGTACCCAATCATGATCACTGCTTCTAGGTTACTCCTTTCAGCCTCTCCATAAAGTCTCCATCTTTTGGGGAGCTTATTCTATAAGACCACACTGTTGGCCGGGCGCGGTGGCTCAAGCCTGTAATCCCAGCACTTTGGGAGGCCGAGGCGGGTGGATCACGAGGTCAGGAGATCGAGACCATCCTGGCTAACATGGTGAAACCCCGTCTCTACTAAAAATACAAAAAACTAGCCGGGCGTGGTGGCGGGCGCCTGTAGTCCCAGCTACTCGGAGGCTGAGGCGGGAGAATGGCGTGAACCCGGGAGGTAGAGCTTGCAGTGAGCCGAGATCGCGCCACTGCACTCCAGCCTGGGCGACAGAGCGAGACTCCGTCCATCTACAGCTCTGCAGGCTTCCCTTCTTCTTCGCTCTTGGAAGAGTTTAGTTTCTGGATTGACACCTTCCTCTCCACCAATAGTCCCATTGCGTTTTTTGGTTGTTTCTGCAACTATGCAAATGATCCTTCTAATCATTTGACCTTACAGTTCCTTGGTTTTCTCATCTCTGATGGTTGCTTTTGACCCACCTATGCAACTTGCAGCCTCAGGGATAGCCAAGATGCCATTGTCACTCACTGTAATTCTCCAAAATCTGGGTCTGACCACCACATCCCACCTTTTTGACCCATTCTTTCTAAAACCAACCCTCTAAGAGTCCTTCTACTCCACCCAGACATCCAATCCATTGATCCTCACACACAGACCACCCTCCTTGTGTTCTCTAGCTCATCTCCAGAGACACTCTTTTGCATGCACTCTCAACTTTTAGGCCCAAGTATTCCACCATTTTTTCTCCTTTCCTTTGTCACAATTGTCCAGTAAAACACCAAGCCTGATGAAAATCCAGCTCTGCATACTCCACTCTTGACCCTGAAAAGCTGAATATAGAAAGAGTAAACAAAACCAATCTTGCTAGTTGGTCTCATTTTTAAAATTAATGACCACAAAAGTGAGTCCTCCACCCTGCTTAGCAATCCCATAACAATTCCCTAGTCAACCCACTCCTCCATGATCTGGAGAAACAATTTCATCTTGTATTTTCTCAAACCTCT
Source organism: Macaca nemestrina (assembly GCF_043159975.1). Taxonomy (NCBI): domain Eukaryota; kingdom Metazoa; phylum Chordata; class Mammalia; order Primates; family Cercopithecidae; genus Macaca; species Macaca nemestrina. Next base: position 130,023,475 of record NC_092128.1, read on the forward strand.
GATTCACCCCACTTTCTTCCTCTTCACACTAATCCAGTGGTTCTCTAGCTTGAGCACACATCATCATCACTTGGAAGGCTCATTCTTTTTTTTTTTCTTTTTTCTTTTTCTTTTTTTGAGATGGAGCTCTGCTCTGTCTTCCCCAGGCTAGAGTGCAGTGGTGGGATATCAGCTCACGTCAACCTCTGCCTCCCAGGTTCAAACGATTCTCCTGTCTCAGCCTCTGGGGAGCTGGGATTATATGCACTCGTCACCACACCTGGCTAATTTTGTATTTTTAGTAGACCTGGAGTTTCACAATCTTGGCTAGGCTGGTCTTGAACTCCTGTCCTCAGGTGATCCTCCTGCCCCGGCCTCCCAAAATGCTGGGATTACAGGCATGAGCCACTGCACCTGGCCTTGGAAGGCTCATTCAAATGCAGATTCTGGAACCTCTTTCCAGGTTGTGGTTGTGGTTGGGTAGACCTGCAGTGGGGCCCAGGAATTCGTATTTCTAACAAATTCTCAGGTGATGCTGATACTGCTGGTCTGAGGACCACGCTTTGAGAACCACTGTACTAACCTAACCTCACATTTCATTGGGAAATAAGAAACAAACTGAAAAGGACCACATCATCTTCCTACTACGCATTACTACTATGCGTACGCAAGTGTACACATTATCTTTATGTCCACCCACATTCTCCCTTATTACAATGGTGGTGGATCTCTGCTCCAACCCACGGCCAATCTTCCTGTGCATTTGTCTTATCCCTTCTTGCCTACAAGATAAGAACCGTGCTTTTGCAATTGCCCTTTTGTTTTTTTCTCCTAAACATGCAAACATCCTGCAATATCTCCTCTTTGGGGAAACTCCTCACTTGATCTCACGTATTTATTTAGCTGCCAATTAATTTCTCTGCTTTTCCTTCAGAGCAAAATCCTCAGTAACTTTTTGTGTACCTCCAATTAGTCTCCATATTATTCTCTCTTGGACCCACCATGTGGACTTTCTTCTCCACAACTGAACCGAAACTTCTATTGTTAAGGTCGACAGTGGCTTCACGTTGCTAAATGTAATAGAAGTCTCAGTTCCCATCTTACTTAACAATGCTTGATGCAGCTGATCCCTCTCTCCTTCTTAACTTTCTTCCCTTGGATTCCAGAATACCACTTTCTCAGTTCTACCCCTCCTACCTAATTCGGAGGCTACTCCTTCTTAGACTTTTTGTTACATTCTTGTAGTCTTCCTGATTTTTTTTTTTTTTTTTTTTTTTTGAGATAGAGGCTTGCTCTGTTGTCCAAGTTAGAGTGACATGGCACAATCTTGGCTTACTGCAGCCTCGACCTCCTAGGCTCAAGCCTCCCAAGTAGCTGGGACTACAGACGTGCACCACCACACCAGGCCAATTTTTGTATTTTTTGTAGAAATGGGGTTTCCCGGGCCGGGCGCGGTGGCTCACGCCTGTAATCCCAGCACTTTGGGAGGCCGAGGCGGGCGGATCACAAGGTCAGGAGATCGAGACCACGGTGAAACCCCGTCTCTACTAAAAATACAAAAAATTAGCCGGGCGCGGTTGTGGGCGCCTGTAGTCCCAGCTACTCGGGAGGCTGAGGCAGGAGAATGGCGGGAACCCGGGAGGCGGAGCTTGCAGTGAGCCGAGATCGCGCCACTGCACTCCAGCCTGGGCGACAGAGCGAGACTCCGTCTCAAAAAAAAAAAAAAAAAAAGAAATGGGGTTTCCCATCTTGTCCAGGATGGTCTCAAACTCCTGAACCCAAGTGATACACCCACCTCAGCCTCCCAAAGTGCTAGGATTACAGGCGTGAGCCACCTTGCCTGGCCTCTTCAGATTTTTCAACACCATAGTGCCCAGGGCTCAGTCCCCACCTGCCTTCTCTCTTTTATATTCACTTCCACACAGGAGATTTCATACACCCTAAGGCTTTCAATGTCATATATATTCATTGATGGATTCTAAATTAATACCCAACCTCTCCCCAAAACTGCAAGTACTTAATGTTACCACTTATATTAACAGGTAGCTTTATTTTATTTTATTTATTTATTTATTTTTGAGGCAAAGTCTCACTCTGTCATGCAGGCTGGAGTACAGTGGTGTGATCTCGGCTCACTGCATCCTCCACCTTCCAGATTCAGGCAATTCTCCTGCCTCAGCCTCCCAAGTATCTGGGACTACAGGTGCGCACCACCACATCCGGCTAATTCTTGTATTTTTTTTTTTTTGACTCTTCACTGCTTCTTTATTATGATGTACCCACAGTACAGAACTTCTCACACATCCGTGAAAGGGGAAGGTTACATTTCTTTTTGGGGAGCACCTTCATTTTTGTTTCTGTTACCACCTTGAAGAAAGCAAATCATTTCCAAAGAAGAACATTTTAAATTCCAAGTGTTTAAGACTCAGCTTGCATTTTGTTGTGTTTGAAAAGGACGTAGTATGTTTTAGCCAGAGGTGGAAGATAGTTTTGTGACATCTTAAGTTTGATGTGGATCAGAAGTCTTCACTGTCTGGTTGAACAGGTCTATAATTTTCATATGCAATTTTTCATGTCAAAACTGTTTCACTTTTAACCTGGGAGGCAGAGCTTGCAGTGAGCTGAGATCACATCACTGCACTACAGCCTGGGCAACAGAGCGAGACTCTGTCTCAAAAATAAATAAATAAATAAATAAATGTTTCATTTTTACCTCTACTCACAAAGAGATGCTGTTTAAACACACACACACACACACACACACACACACGCACAGCTAAATTTAAAACCGATCATGAACCACAGCATTACTAACACAGAAAATGAACTTTCGCTGCCCTTTCCTGCTAAAACAATGAAATACTAAAATACCAAAAGATTTATGAAGCTAAAGTGAAGTCCTCAAACCAATAGCAACAGACATGTCATTCTCATTATACTTCAGTAAAAAATCAGACAACAACCAGAAAATGCATTGGTAATATATATATTTGAAAGTTCAGGCCGGGCGCGGTGGCTCAAGCCTGTAATTCCAGCACTTTGGGAGGCCGAGACGGGCGGATCACGAGGTCAGGAGATCGAGACCATCCTGGCGAACATGGTGAAACCCCGTCTCTACTAAAAAATACAAAAAAACTAGCCAGGCGAGATGGCGGGTGCCTGTAGTCCCAGCTACTCGGGAGGCTGAGGCAGGAGAATGGCGTGAACCCGGGAGGCGGAGCTTGCAGTGAGCCGAGATCCGGCCACTGCACTCCAGCCTGGGTGACAGAGCGAGACTCCGTCTCAAAAAAAAAAAAAAAAAAAAAAGAAAGTTCATCATTGATTCATGAGGTTTGGATTACAATTTATTTACAATAAGTGAGTTCAAAAACAGTAAAGAAAGAGGAAGGGAAGAGGGACGGAGGAAAAGAGAAGCTCAGAGAGAGAGAGAAAAAGAGAAAGGTGGGGGAAGAAAGGAGGGAGGGAAGGAAGAAAAGGAAATCTATATTCGTAGACATCATAATATGGGATGTTTATTTCCAAGAGAGATACTATTGCTGCTATCGTGCACAAGAAGCAGCACAAATTCACATTCCGCTAGATCACAATTTGCTCAACTTTCTCTCAAGATGCACAATTCTTCTTTTAGATTTTCAAAATTAAATATAGAGGAATATAAAATGCAATGCCAATATACCTACTACAAAAATCCTTTGTGGCTCATTTCTTAACTCCACTCAGAGAAGCAGCTGAGCCAGAATACGAAAATAAAAATATTGATGTGCAAATAAAACATCAGTGATCATGTCTGGTGCCACCGTTTTGTTACAGGTGACTGTCACCTTATGATAACATTGGTAATAGCATCAAAAGAGAATCTCTTCATTTCCTGGGCAGGTCAGTGCATCCAATTAAAAGGAAAAAAGGAAAACGAGGGAAAAAAAAACACCCCAAACCTCCCAAAACTCTAAACACTTAAAAATGCCAGTAACATCCATACATCCCTTTCCCATCCCACCCTCATCCCCACAAAAAATAAAAAAGCTTTTAAAGCTCTAAATATACTTTTTTTGTTGTTTCTTTGCATAGTGTGATTGAGCCTAAGCCTATACATTTAAGTATAGCAGGTGCAATTACAAGCAAGTCCTGGCTCTGCACCCTGGACTATCCCACGCATAGGAGGTACAAAATAAATTAAACCCTTTCATTTGGGCAAACAAGCCCAAGACGAAGGAGCATAACCCTGCTTGTGAGTGTCCAGTGGCATCGAGGGTATTATTTATTTCTTATTTTTTTATTTTTTCTTTTCTCTTATAAAAAGCAGTCAAATGTTAGGGAGAGCAACATATAATAAAATTCAAAAGGACAAAAACTCAACACTGAAGGAAAACAACTGAGGATACTTGCACAATGAGAAAAAGAAATGCATGCTTGATTCAAAGCATGAGATGGGAGAATTCACTCACATAATTGTTCTAGGCCCACAGCCTAAGGCCTCAGCATCCTTCTAAACCACAGGGTTGTGTGTATTTTTCTCTTCCAAAGACACTCTTAATCCTATCCCTGAAACCCATATGGTAAGGATAAAGTTGGAGTGATCATCACTCGCTAACTACAGTATTTGCTATTTTAAAACTTATGTTTATATATAGTTCTGGAAATTATGAAGCAAACAAAATATAACACAAAGATGCATTTGTCACAATTAACTCAAGTTGCAGCAACAGCAGAATTGTGGGAATGGGCAGAGAGAGAGGGCTGCTGCAAATGCAGCAAGTAAGTCCTGAAATATGTCACATAGTGCAACAGTCAGATTACCTCAGTTACTCTGTGTCACCGCACACAACATGACTAATGTTGCATTGTCACTTTCCATTAAAAAAGAAAAAGACAATGTTCCTTCACAGAAGTTGCCCTATGAATTTTAGACATATAGCTTTAATTGATTCTTTAAATATGTCTAAAATTTGGCTTTATTCTTCTCAGTTTGGAATGATCAACATACAAAATTGATATCAGGGAGGAGAGCTGTAAGTGTTCACCTTTACTCTCGAAGACAGGGTAAGGAGCAAAAAAGGATCCCGGCCTTTCTCATTTCAAATGACTGCATTTCCTCCCAATGGGCAGAGATTCTTCATAAATCTGTGATTTTAATGTCTTCTACCGAAAAAGATGAATTAACAGCAAACAAAAGTTTACACCATCAAAAATAGATATAACGCGGAGTTGAACCTAAAGGGCTAAAATGACAAGGACTAAAAAGAAGAAGATTCGTTACAAATTTATTTTTTATCACTTTGTTCCAGCATTTTTAAAGTCAGTTGTTTTGTCTTTGGCAGCCTCTGCCAACCTTACAGTGAATCCCCATCAATTTTCTTTTTTAAAAAAAAATCTATTAATTCCATTAAACCATGTTGTGTCTAGTGTTGCATATGACTTTTTTTTTACTGCTGGTTTTTTTTTTTAAGGAATTAACGGTGCCAGTTTTGTTTTTGTTTTTGTTTTTTTTATTTTACAAAGTTACTGAGATAACAATATCCATAAATAGCTGACTCTCACGTACACACTGTGACCTGATAATCCTGAAAAACTTTATGGGAGAGAAAGTCAGCAGCTTTTTTTCCTTTTTCTTGAAAACAATAAAACTTCACATTCTACTTTATATTTAAATGTAAGGAAGAAAATATACAAGCCCATATTTATATTGTATTTCAACGCATGAACACAGAATCAGCTCTATACCATGAATACTGCTGGAAGTGATGGTTTAGGATTACCAGCTCACTGCTGCCATGTCCATAACAAGCAAATGCATCCTGGAAATAACTCAAACATATATCTTTCAGTATGCAATAATGCAACTGCATTAGGTAAGTACATACTGTACACAAGTTTTATTAGCAGTTTACCTACCCTAGAACATCTCTGGTATATGTGTTCAATGATACATGCAGCTAATACTGGTAGGTACTGAAATCTGTGATGTCCCAGTGCCTGTTTTCAAAGGATTCAAGCCATTGATTTGGATTCACCATAAACTGATGCATGAATTCAAAATTCCCTTCCCTACTATGTTTATCACCTCTTCTCTTTTAACTCCTAATTTTAAAACTAAAGGAGTACCAGGACTACCTGGTTACTGGAAAGATGTTCACCCCAGTAAACAGAACTTTTATCAGGGACCTTTATAATTCATGACCCCATTCCACGTGGACATTCAACTCAGGAAGATGTGCAAAAGAAAAAGATGTCAAATTACAGTCAAGTTATCCAGAGGAGGATGTTACACAAACTTATAAGGAAATGACAGTCTTTTTTTCTTCCTTTACTATAAATACATTTAACAGCTTAGCAGAAAGACAAGCTAAATTTAAGATTGTTCACATTTGAAAATTGTATCATACTCTCTGCGAGTGATAAAGAACTCCCAATAATGGAATTTTAACATAGCAATTTCATTAACAAATCTTTGAAGCCCGATTTTTTTAAGAGGGTTAGAACAGTGATTATGTTTGCAAAGTTTTGAGAAGTCCATCTGCTGTCCAAACTGTGGATTGAAGTCCTTATTTTTTTTCCTTTACTTAGAGACAGGTATATACAGTGCTGTTGTAATAATGAAACAAATGCAAAATCTACTGTAAAGTTGCACAATACAGAAAACTGTTGCTCCATCTTCTGCTACATAAATGTGTGACTCCACCAATTAGCAATGTTACTGTCATTGTTTTTGTTAAGTTGGAATTATTCCGTCACATCTAAGACCTCTCTTTAACTCCAGATCTTCCAATTTTTTCCACAATTCTTCAGCTCCTTTTCTTTCTTTTTCTCACGCTGACGATCTGACTTGTATGTGGCTGTCAGCTCGTCAAACACGGTGCTGTTCATTTCTTTTTTTTTTTTTTTTTTTTTTTTGAGACGGAGTCTCGCTCTGTCACCCAGGCTGGAGTGCAGTGGCCGGATCTCAGCTCACTGCAAGCTCCGCCTCCCGGGTTCACGCCATTCTCCGGCCTCAGCCTCCCGAGTAGCTGGGACTACAGGCGCCCGCCACCTCGCCCGGCTAGTTTTTTGTATTTTTTAGTAGAGACGGGGTTTCACCGTGTTAACCAGGATGGTCTCGATCTCCTGACCTCGTGATCCGCCCGTCTCGGCCTCCCAAAGTGCTGGAATTACAGGCTTGAGCCACCGCGCCCGGCCAAGTGCTGTTCATTTCTATAAATGCCTTCAACACATTGTACACCAACGCCACAATAGCCGGATTCTAACGTTCTTTCAAAATCCTGTAAAGCCTGGAAAACATGATGCGAAGGATGACGTTAGAGTTTTCTTCTATCAAACTCATGATGAATTCATTATTCCAATACTAGAGTGCTCTTCCTGCCACCTGAAAATGAGGGCTGGATCCACACTTGGTGATTTGTTTGAACAAAGGTTCTTGGATTTTAACACATTGTGAAGGTTCAATCACATCCAGTATTTCTTCCAGTTCCCTAAGGAACATGACCCTTTCTGACTACATGTTTTAGACCAAAACTTCATTAACCCCCTGATAACTGGTTCTGTGAGTGAAGGATCTTTCTCCAGAAACTGCACTATACAATATGCCAGCTGTGCATGGCAGAGTGAGAAGCTCCTGACAGTGTGTAAGGGGACCAATACTTTCACCGGAAACTGTGTTCTGCCTTAAGAGGTAAAGCAAAGCCATTGATAATACTTTCTAGTATTTCCAGCAGTTCAGCTACACCATTGAAGTGTTCTGTTTCATAAACAAACCTTAGGAAAATATTGTTAATCTGTTTTCAGATAAATGCTCTAAGACTGAGAAACTTGCCATAAATTCTATGTTAAGACTGTTTTAAAGTAGTCCCATTCCCGAGGGTCTTCGCTGTCAAATAGCTCCAGAAGTGTGATCATCAGGCAATTTTCCAAGCAATCTACTTATTAATCCTCCCGAGGAGGTGTAGTTTTGTCCCCCTTTTACAGAAGAGGAAACTGGGGCACATAAGGGTTAATGAATGTGCCCATGGTCTCACAGCTAATAGGTGGTAAAGCTAGAATTTGAACCCCAGCAGTTAAGGCCAAAAGTCCATGATCTCAACCACTACACTATACTACCTACTGATATTCCAAATACCATTTTTGTATTTTTAATAGAGATCGGGTTTCACTATGTTGGCCAGACTGGTTTCGAACTCCTGACTTCGTGACCTGCCTGCCTCGGCCTCCCAAAGTGCTGGTATTACAGGCGTGAGCCACTGCACCCAGCCCATTAACAGGTATCTTATTCCAAAAATAAATTCTTGATTTCTTTCCCCAAACTTAACTCCTGCCCTAGTCTAACTTATCTTCAATGGCACCTCCAGCCTTAAAGTTGCTCAGACCAACCTTGGAGATGTTCTAAATTCTTCTCTCTCACTCTGTAGAACAAAGGCGTGAGCAAATCCTACCTATTATTACATGTGAAATGTATCCAGAATCCAACAATGTCTCCCCATCCCATCTCAACCATCCTAGACCAAGCCATCAGCATCTCTTTTTTTTTTTTTTTTTTTGAGACAGAGTCTCACTCTGTCACCAGACTGGAGTGCAGTGGCACTATCTCGGCTCACTGCAACCTCCGCCTCCCAGGTTCAAGTGATTCTCCTGCCTCAGCTTCCCGAGTAGCTGGGACTATAGGCGTGTGCCACCACGCCCAGCTTTTTTAGAAGAGACAGGGTTTCACCATGTTGGCCGGGATGGTCTTGATCTCTTGACCTCGTGATCCGCCTGCCTCAGCCTTCTAAAGTGCTGAGGTTACAGGTATGAGCCACCGCACCTGGCCTATCACCTCTTTTAATTGATCTTCCTGCTTTTACGTCTGTCTTCCCATAGTCTAACCCCTCATTGCATGATCTGGTCCCATCTATTCTCTAACTGTGTCTGTCACTGCTGTCCTACTCTCTCACTCCGATCCAGCTGCACTCATATCTTAATTGTTCCTGGGACAAGCCAAGCGTGCGTTCACCTTGAGGTCTTTGAAATGCCTCTCCATCTGAAATGCTGTTGAGTTGCAGGTGATCACTTCCATTTTCATGGTTCTCACCTTACGGCTTCCTTGCCAAGCTTGTCTAACTCACATTATTTTGTTGTTGTTGTTGTTCTGTTTTGTTTTAGGCTTTTGGTAGCCTGAAGTCATGATTTTTAGTTTCTGTCTCTAGTGATAAGTGGAAAAGAGGGATAAGGAAGGGGTTTTAGTGACCCCACAAGAAACAGAAACTAAGAACCCATAACAGTATTTTCTCCCTTGGACACCCTTGCTTCCTTCTGCTGTAGTAGAGATAAGAAAATTAATGGCAGGGAGAATGCTGGGGCTCTCCTCCAGATATGGGGAGGTGCCAAAGACTTATGTTTATGCCTCCGCAAAATTCATAGGTAGAAACTGAATCCCTAAGGGGATAGTATTTGGAGGCAGGGCCTTTGGGAAGTGATTAGGTCATGAAGGCGGAGCTGTAGTGAGTGGGATAAGTGCCCTCATCAAAAATGCTTGAGGGGCCAGGTGCAGTGGTTCATGCCTGTAATTCCAGAACTTTGAGAGGCCGAAGTGGGCAGATCACTTGAGGTCAGGAGTTTGAGACCAACCTGGCCAACATGGTGAAACCCCGTCTCTACTAAAAATACAAAAATTAGCCAGGTGTGATGGTACTTGCCTGTAATCCCAGCTACCAAGGAGGCTGAGGCAGGAGAATCACTTGAACCCAGGAGGTGGAGGTTGCCTGGGTGACAAGAGCGAGACTCTATCTCAAAAAGTAATAAAAAAGAAAAATGCTTGAGGGGATGAATACCCCGCACTCCATGATGTAATTATTACACACTGCATGCCTGCATCAAAACATCTCATGTACCCCATAAATATATATACCTATTATGTACCCACACAAATTAATGCAAAGTATCCTCTCATTCCTTCTGCCATGTGAGTACATAGCAAAAATACAGTTTTCTATTAATATAAATCAGGAATTGGCTCTCACTAGACACCAGATCTCACCTTACCACTTACATTAACAGGTATCTTATGCCAAAAGTAAATTCTTGATTTCTTTCCCCAAACTTAACTCCTTCCCTAGTCTACCCTATCTCCAGTGGCACCACCAGCCTCAAAGATCTCAGCACCACCAGATCTCACCCTTACCACTTACATTAACAGATATCTTATGCCAAAAAAAAATTCTTGATTTCTTTTGATAAATCAGAAGAGAGGCCAGACACCTTGATCTTGGACTTCAAGCTTCCAACACTGTAAGAAATAAATTTCCCTTGCTTGTAAGCCACCCAGTCTATGTTACTTTAGTATAACAGCCAAATGAAATAAAACAGGGGTGACTGTGGAAGGCGACCCTGGTGGGGAGTCTGCCATCATGAGATTGAGGGCTATATCACTATCCATGGAGGCATCTGGGGCCTAGAATACTATATAAGTCTATTTTGTCATGAAGAGTTTTGAGACATAGTCCCTATGTGGCCCATAAACTTAACAGAACTTCTTTTTTTTTTTTTTTTTTTTTTTTTGAGGTGGAGTCTCATTCTGTCGCCAGGCTGGAGTGCAGTGGTGCAATCTCAGCTCACTGCAGTCTCTGCCTCCTGGGTTCAAGTGATTCTCCTGCCTCAGCTTCCCAAGTATCTGGGATTACAGGCACCCACCACCACGCCTGGCTGATTTTTTTTTTTAATTTATTTTTTTTAGTAGAGACAAGGTTTCATCATTTTGGCCAGGATGATCTTGATCTCATGACCTTGTGATCTGCCCGCCTCGGCCTCCCAAAGTGCTGGGTTACAGTCATGAGCCACTGCACTCGGCCCAGAACTTTTTTAAAATTTATTTTACTCTAAGTTCTGGGATACCTGTGTGGAACATGCAGGTTTGTTACATAGGTATACATGTGTCATGGTGGATTGCTGCTCCTATCAACCCATCATCTAGGTTTTAAGCCCCGCATGCGTTAGGTATTCGTTCTAATGCTCTCCCTCCCCTTGCCTGCCACGCCCCAACAGGCCCCATGGGTGATGTTCCTCTCTCTGTGTCCATGTGTTCTCATTGTTCAACTCTCACTTACGAGTGAGAACATGCGGTGTTTGGTTTTCTGAGTTCATGTCCCTTGCAGGGACATGGATGAAGCTGGAGGCCACCACTCTCAGCAAACTTATCAGAACTTTTTATCTCCTACATCGTAGTTGCTAATATTTCTTAAGCTCTGAATTCCAAACTGAAGAATTCAGAAATTAAGAATTTCTTATTTTTATTCTTTGTTATAGTTATTTGTGGACAAAGCTTATTTCACATTTTGGACTGTAAGCATCTCAAACCTTAGATTTTATAGCTTTATCATCTCTTCTATTTCTACAAGCTACAGAGTAGGTCCAGGCTGCTAGTTAACATTTAGGGAGCACTTCTTATGCGCTAATGTGTAAGTGGTTTGCAAACACAGTTGTGCTAATTTCCCTCCCTTTATGCATTTTCCTTTGCAGTATGAATCTGCAGCATTTTCCCCAAGTAATGGAGTCAGTTTCCCCAACCATGGCATCTAGGATGGCCTTGTGGCTTAGTCTGACCAAGAGCATGTGACAGACATTATGCCTAGACCTCAAGAATCCTTGCATATTTCTTTTCTTTACTTTTCTTTTTTTTTCTCTTTTCTTTTCTTTTCTTTTCTTTTCTTTTCTTTTCTTTTGTATTTCTAGATGGAATTAAGCTCTTGTTGCCCAGGCTGGAGTGTGGTGGTGCTATCTCAGTTCACTGCAACCCCTGCCTCCCAGGTTCAAGAAATTCTCCTTCCTCAGCCTCCTGAGTAGCTGAGATTACAGGCGCCCGCCACCATGCCTGGCTAGTTTTCAATATTTTTAGTAGAGACGGGATTTCACCGTGTTGGCCAGGCTGGTCTCAAACTCCTGACCTCAGGTGATCCACCCGCCTCGGCCTCCCAAAGTGCTGGGATTACAGGCATGAGCCACCACACCCAGCCCTGAAACCTTGCATATTTCTACAGTTTCCTGGAACCCTGAGCAGTCTCCATTTGAGCAAGCCCCAACTAGCTTACTGGAGGATGAAAGCCCACATGGAGCAGAGCCATGTCCTTCCAGCTTGAGGTCATCCAAGATCAACCAGCCCAACTGGCCCAGCAGCTGACTTCAGACACGTAAGCCAGCCTAGCTGAGCCTCATCCAAATTATAAACCAACAAAAGGCAAATAAATAGTTGTTGTTTTAAGTCAAGAGTTGGCAAACTATGGCCTGTGGACCACATCTGGCCTGTCTCCTGTTTTTGTCAATATTATTTTGTTGGAACAGAGCCTCACTCCTTCCTTTATGTATTATCTATAGTTGCTTTCATATGATAACAGATCTAAATAGTTGCAATGAACACCATATGGCCTGCAAAGCTTAAAATATTGACTCTCTGTCTCTTCACAAAAAAAGCCTGCAAACCTTGCTTTAAGTCACTAAGTGTGGGAGTGGCTTGTTATGTCCAGGAACTAAACCATGTACTTCAAATTATTATCTGTTTTATTATTATTATTATTACTATTTTGAGATGGATCTCACTCTGCCTCCCAGGCTGGAATGCAGTGGAATGATCTTGGCTTGTCACAACCTCCACCTCCTGGGTTCAAGCGATTCTCCTGCCTCTGCCTCTCGAGTAGCTGGGATCATAGGCATATGCCACCACGTCCAGTTAATTTTTATGTATTCAGTAGAGATGGGGCTTTGCCATGTTGGCCAGGCTGGTCTGGAACTCCTGACCTCAGATGATCCACCTGCCTCGGCCTCCCAAAATGCTGGGATTATAGGCGTGAGCCACCGAACCTACCCTATTATCTGTTTTAATCATCAGTTTAACTCACTGAGGGTTGATCATGCCCATTTTACAGATAGAAAACTGAGGCATAGTGAAGGCAAAAAATTTGTACACAGCGGGGTCAGGAGAAAACCCAAATATCCTGGCCTTACAGCCTTATGACATTGGCATTAAAACTGTGTTAAATAATGTTCAATAGAAGAGTACCTGTCTGAGTGAATACAGAGCTGAATAACTGCTCAGGTCTGGTCAGTTCTTATGAGGAAGGAACATGGATAGTAACAATCCTTGAATCAGTGGTATATACTTCTGGACACAAATGATTCCTCATGGAAAGGGTTAGACATTTCCGCCATCCGGACCTTACGAGTTCCTGACAAGTCTTTTACATATGTATCCCTAATGGATGGCTCAGAAAAATCACTGAAATACATTATGTGTGGGAAAGAGGAAGGAAGAAAATAAGTAAGTGGGGTGGAGTGTCAGGCGTTCGAACCAAGAGTGACTCCATTTTGAACAGGGGCTGGGTAAAATGAGGCTGAGAGCTGCTAGACTGCATTCCCAGCAGGCTAGGCATTCTTAGTCACAGGATGTTTATGGTTAAGGGAACAGGTTAATATTGTTTGCTAAACAGACTGAGGATTTAACAGACCCAGGAAATGGCCTGATGTCTTGATATCAAAAGCATGATTTGTTTAAGAATAAGTTTTGCAGCTTGGCCTGCAATCCCAGCACTTTGGGAGACAGAGGTGGGCGGATTGCTTGAGCCCGGTAGTTTGAGACCAGCCTAGGAAACCCTGTCCCTGTGAAAAATAAAAAAATTAGTCTGGCATGATGGTGCACCTTGTAGTCCTAACTACTTGGGAGGCTGAGATGGGAGGATCGCTTGAGCCCAAGAGGTTGAGGCTGTAGTGAGTTTGATCACACCACTGCACTCCAGCCTGCGTGACAGAGCAAGACCCTGTCTCAAAATAATAATAATAATAAGAACAGAATGAGTTTTGCTTTAAATATAGTAATACAGATCTTGCAGAAAACAGTAGTTACAGAAAGACGAGAAACCTTTATCCCAGCACCTTGTAGTAGAGCACACCACCCCGTGAGTTTTTGACATTTTTATCTTATATTTGAGCAAACATTGTAACTAAGGTGGGCGCGTTCTTCCTTTTGCTTTTGGGAATGTCCTGCTCTGTCTGTGGAGCAGCCATTCTTTTATTCCTTCAGGTTTGTTTTTTTTTTTTACGGAGTATTGCTCCTTTGCCCAGTCTGGAGTGCAGTGGCACCATCTCAGCTCACTGCAAGCTCTGGCTCCTGGGTTCACACTATTCTCCTGCCTCAGCCTCCCGAGTAGCTGGGACTACAGGCGCCCGCCACCATGCCTGGCTATTTTTTCGTATTTTTAGTAGAAACAGGGTCTCACCGTGTTATCCAAGCTGGTCTTAATCTCCTGACCTTGTGATCCACCCGCCTCGGCCTCCCAAAGTCTTGGAATTACAGGCGTGAGCCACCGCACCCGGCCTATTCCTTTACTTTCTTAATAAACTTGCTTTCCCTTTACTCTGTGGACTCACCCTGAATTCTTTCTCATGTGAGATCCAATAATTCTCTCCGGGGGTCTGGATCGAGACCCCTTTCTGATAATAGGGGGAGAAGATGGAAGACGTGGAGGTGAAGGAAAGGAGAAAAGAGAAGGTTTAGAAAAGGAAGGAAAAGCAATTCAAATTCTATTGAGGGTAGAGAATCTTCCATTTGTCTCTGACAACCACTGATACTCATTCCGAATGTAGCATTAATCTGTCTACGCAAAGGCTTGGAGGATCATCAGGGCTCACTGTTGAACAAGGTAAAGAAACTGCAGCCTGTCTTCTATCTAAGTCCTGGTGTTTACTGGCCCAACCTCTTCCAGAGTGGGTAAGGGGCCTGCTTGGTGAGACCCTCACAGCTTCCCCCTTTCTCAAGAATAGGAGCATGTAGACAGTGTGACACTACATCCAAGACAGAAGCGAAATCCTCTTGGCTTTCTCAGCATCCTTCCCCTACCCCCAAGTATGCTGACACTATTCAATAACTCACACTGACTTTTGAGGAGGAAAAAAAAATGTAATTGTTAAAGTGTAAATCCCCTTAAATGCTAAGATCAAAAGGAAAGTTTCCACCCAGTGACATGAAATTAAATATGCAGACGTGCCCCACTCTGATTCATGAATGCTTACGCACTTCTAAATTGTTGCCAGCAAGATCAGGGCCTAAGAAAATTAAAACCATTATGCCTCAAAAGGATACATGATTTTCACAGTTTTCTAACATGATTTCCTGTCGTGCAGAATTTTGTGTTTTCCCATATTCCCCTCATGCCTCTATACTGATGTTCAGGACTGAACAGAAGCAGCTTTGCAAACATCCTTCGGTAGAGAATTCCCACAGGCCCAGCCTGAGGTGAGCATAGAAACAGACAGCAAGGCCTAACATTGTCTTACTGCTTTATGTTCAGCCAGAGGATAAATGTCCCCTTAGACAAAGTACCCTGAGGGTAGTCTCAGGCTGGGGTTGAGTAGAAGGCAGCATTGTAAGTAAAGTTACAATGTAACTCAAAGTTATGAGGTGTCTCCATTTACATCAGGGTGACTTGCACAATTTATTTAGCTTCTCTATGCCTTAATGTCTTCTGTTGAGTTCTCCCAGAAGTAGACTCGGAGACAAGTATTTTAGCACAGAAAAATACAGGAAACACCAGTAGAAGACTGGGCAGAGAAGGAAAGTATACTAATAAAGCCACTTACCACTGTGGAGCCTACCAGGGAGTGCTGGGTAATGGTGGAGAAATTCTGATATAGAATTCTCTGTGTCCCCACCCAAATCTCATGTCTAACTGTACCTCTGGTGTGGGAGGAAGGACCTGGAGGGAGGTGATTGAATCATGGGGGCAGACTTTTCTCCTTGCTGTTCTCGTGATAGAGTTCTCACGAGATCTGGTTGTTTGAAAGTGTGTAGCACCTCCCCCTTCACTCTCTTTCCCTCCTGCTGGCCATGTGAAGATATCCCTCCTTCCCCTTCACCTTCTGCCATGATTGTAAATTTTCTGAGGCCTCTCCAGAAGCAGAAGCCTGTAAGCCTTAATGTCTTCAGTTGGGAACCTTGAGCCAATTAAACCTCTTTTCTTTACAAATTACCCAGACTCAGTAATGTTTTTATAGCAGTGTGAGAATGGATAATGCAAGTTCACTTAAATGCTTTCTCTCCCAGGCCTGGTGCGGTGGCTGATGCCCGTAATCCCAGCACTTCAGGAGGCCACGACGGGGAGAACATCTGAGGTCGGGAGTTCGAGACCTAGCTGACCAACATGGAGAAACCCCGTCTCTACTAAAAACACAAAATTAGCCGGGCATGGTGGCGCATGCCTGTAATCCCAGCTACTCGGGAGGCTGATGCAGGAGAATCCCTTGAACCCAGGAGGCAGAGGTTTCCATGAACTGAGATCGTGTCATTGCACTCCAGCCTGGGCAGCAAGAGTGAAACTCCATCTCAAGAAAAAAAGAAAAAAAAAGCTTTCTCTCCCAAGAGGCAAGGAAGTTGGAAATATATCTAACTCACATTGGACACTGCCTGAGGTTATTCACAGGGAATAGTAATACTTCTCTTTGCCTGGTAGAGCAACCCTCCTGGCATCAGTAAAGGCCCCCAGGAAAAGAGACACAGGTACTAGCTATTGTAAATTATCCAGAGTCCTTATAAGTTGTAAGATCTGAAGGAAATGCCCGCCATCTATATTCTCAGCCACACTTAGTTTCTTAATCTGCAAGATGGAATTAATAATAGTACTTACTTGATGAGGCTGTTGCAGAAATTCATTGAGTTGCTATACGCAAATCACTGAGAACCCAGCTGGGCATATAATAAGCATTTTATTGCATGGCATTATTGTCATCTTTTTTTTTTTTTTTTGAGATGGAGTCTTGCTCTGTTGCCCAGGCTGAAGTGCAGTGGTGCAGTCTCCACTCGCTGCAAGCTCCGCCTCCCAGGTTCATGCCATTCTCCTGCCTCAGTCTCCCAAATAGCTGGAACTACAGGCACCCGCCACCACGCCTGGATAATTTTTGTACTTTTACTAGAGATGGTGTTTCACCTTGTTAGCCAGGATGGTCTCGATCTCCTGACCTTGTGATCTGCCCGTCTTGGCCTCCCAAAGTGCTGGGATTACAAGTGTGAGCCACCGCGCCCGGCCTATTGCCATCATTTTTACTTCTATTACTGCTACTGCTTATACTACTTGTGCTTTGTTGATATGAAAGTCCACCATCAGGGAGCACTGTAGTGGAAAAGGTATTAGGCCAGGCATAGCCTTTAGTTCTCTGGCCTTGGGTCCTTCATTCGTGATATGCAGTTAAGAATACCTAGGCAGTAGGGGTGTTAAAGATTGAATAAATGTGAGAACGTACCTGTTGCTAAATCTTCCTCAAAGCATTATGGACTCTCAGAGCCAGAAGAAGATCATCTCTCCTGTGCTCCTGATATGCTGGGATCTGCCACATCACTGGCAACAGGTGGGCGTCCAGAATCTGCTCCAGGATTTTTGAAAGTCCTGACACCCTCCCAATCTTCTTCTTTGTAACATGCACACTTTGGCCTGTGTCAGTTTACTGGCCTACATCAGGCCAGCCCTCTTCCTGAGACAAAATCAATCAATCTTTCTTTTTCTTTCTTTCTGTCTTTCTTTCTGTCTGTCTGTCTTTCTTTCTTCTTTCTTTCTTTCTTCCTTCCTTTTCTTTCTCTTTCTCTCTCTCCTTCCTCCCTTCCTTCCTTCCTTCTTCCTTCCTCCCTCCCTCCCTCCCTTCCTTTCCTTTCCTTTCCTTCCTTCCTTCCTTCCTTCCTTCCTTCCTTCCTTCCTTCCTTCCTTCCTTCCTTCCTTCCTTCCTTCCTTCTTTCCTTCCTTCCTTCCTCCTTCCTTCCTTCCTTCTTTCCTTTTTTTTTTTCAAGGTCTCACTCCAGTGTCCAGACTGGAGTGCAGTGCAGTGAACATGGCTCACTGCAGCCTTGACCTCCTGAGCTCAAGCAATCCTCCAACCTCAGCCTCCCAGTATCAGGGACTACAGGTTCATGCCACCACGCCCAGCTAATTTTTGTATTTTTTGTAGAAACAGGATTTCACCACGTTGCCTAGTCCAGTCTCAAACCCCTGGCCTAAAGTGATCCTTACACCTTGGCCTCCCAAAGTGCTGGGATTACAGGCATGAGCCATCACACCTGCCCAGGAACAGAATATTGACTGTTATTTTAAAAGAATTCAAGAAGTGTGCTTGAATTCATGATCAAGCAGCTCACCAGCTGGGAATAATATAATGCCAATTTTTGGAGTAATGGGTATATAAATCAGGATATAGCCATAGAACAGAATACTATGTAGAAAGCGAGAAAGAATGAAGTATTCCTTTATTTATTCTTAAGGAAATACCTCTAAGCATAACATTGAGAAAGAATGAGGTATTCCTTTATTTCCTATTAAAGAAATAACTCTAATCATAATGTAGAGTGATAAAAGCAGGTTCTATGCTATAATAACATTTAAATAATGCACATGAAATATAGCATATGTTAATTATATAGGAATGTTTATATGCATTCCATATTGCAACAGTTAATTTTAAATATCACATGGCTAGGCCATGGCTGAATACTATCTTACATGTTGCTGTAAAGGCATTATTTAGTTGAGACTAACATTTAGATCAGTGTACTTTGAGTAAAACAGGTTATTTTCCATACTGGGGTGGGCCTCACTTAATTAGCTGAAGGCCTTAAAAGAAATAAGGTTGACCTCCCCCAAGGAATGAGGAATTATGCCTTCAGGCTTTCTTTGGACTCAAGGTGCAACATCACTTCTTCCCTGGGTCTCCACACTGATGGGGGGAGCTACCCTGTCTGCATATTTTGGACTTGCCAGCTTCCACAATTGTGTGACCCAATTCCTTACGATAAATCTCTCTCTCTTCTCTCTCTTTCTGTCCTTCTCTCTCTTTCTCTCTCTCTCTATATATACACACACACACACACAAATATATATAGATATATACATGTATGTATACATACACAAATTTATGTATACACACATATTACTTACCAATTCCTTACAATAAATCTCTCTCTATTCTCTCTCTTTCTTTCTCTGTCTGTCTCTTTATATATGTCTGTGTATGTATACATACATATATAGAGATATGTATATGTAGATATGTATACATACATATATTTATGTACACATATATGCATATCTACACATATATGTATATATGTATATAGGTGTATATATACACGTGTATATACGTGTCTATACACCTGTATACATGTGTATACATATAGAGAGATATATACTTGTACATATACATACATAAATCTATGTATACACACATATTCCTTACCATATGTGTACATCATGTATATAGACACATATATATGTGTATATATATGCACACACATATATATACACACACACACACATACACACACACAAATGCTCACCCATGCACTTGCACGTACACACACACTTCTCGAATTGGGTAGGGAAGGAAGGACAGTAGGGACTAGGGACATTTTAGACTTAACTGAATTGTTTTCATTTTTTAACAAAGAAAACTTATGCAAGCATTAATTTTGCAATTAAAAGGCATTCAAACATTTTGCTGCAGGCACTGACCAATATCCCCTGTGAAATGTCACTAATGTCATGTTACCCCTGTTAATGTTCTAAAATTACACTATTTCTGTTTTCTGCTTTCCTAGTTACCTGTTGCACTGTTTTTGATCTCTGCATTGTTCCACTGTCATCTAACTTTTTGAAAAACTCATTTTGTTTGCTTTTCTTCCAGGTCCTGGCTGCCTGTCCTGGCCGTACAATCATATCCACCGCTAACAGGCCTCGTTCCTCTTTGTAACTGCAGGTCCGCTCTGAACTGTCTATTTTCTTTCATGGACATAGAAAGATGAGATGCGTCAGCGCCTTTGCAAACATGAAAGCCTAGCCAGTGAAGTGCTGAGTGCTGGAAGCTTTGCCTGGGAATGAACAGGTAGAGAAACTGGAGCTCTGTGTCAGATGAAGTGACTCAAAGGGACAGAATGGCCGTCTTTAGACAGTTTAACAGCTTTCATAAGGAAGAGGAATCAGGACTCACTTCATGTGGTGTGTGGTGCCAAATCAACTGGGTAAATGTTCCCAGGAAGCAGATTTCAGCCCATGATGAAGAAGAGCTTTCTGGCACGTGGAAGAACTCCACAGTGGAACGGGCTGACACTTCGGAGTGAGCTTCCTATTACAAGAGGTATTCCAACCAGATAGATGTATCATTCTCAGGTTCCTGCCCTCACTGTAAAGTAAAATTAGATAGCCTATTAGGGCATTCTAATAGTATGAGTCTCAAGAAACACTAGTTCTGTAGTTTGGGTCATACCAAGATTTTGGTTAGACCATGGAAAAGAAGGAAATTTGATTTTGTGTTTTCCAATCAATTATTGGGCAAAGAATCAAGACATCCAGTGCCTGCAGTAGAATTTCTGGGCTTGACGCTTGAGATGGTTTGACTCTGTGTCTCCACCCAAATCTCATCTCAATTTGTAATCCCCACGTGTTGAGGGAGACACCTGGTGGGAGGTGATTGGATCATGGGGGCAGTTCCCCCCTGCTGTTCTTGTTATGGTGAGTAAGTTCTTAAGAGATCTGATGGTTTTCTAATGGGCTCTTCCCACTTTGCTCTTGTTCTCTTTCCTGCACCATGAGAAGAAGGTACTTGCTTCTCCTTCGCCTTCCGCCATTATTGTAAGTTTCCAGAGGCCTCCACAGCCAGTCAGAACTGTGAGTCAATTAAACCTCTTTCTTTTATAAATTACCCAGTCTTGGGTATTTCTTTATAGCAGTGTTAGAATGAACTAATACAAGGTTCCACGAAGGTTCTACACCACACCAAATTTGATTAGTCATTGGGACATTATGCAAAAAAAAAAAAAAAAAAAATTCTCTTGACGGAAATAGTATGGATCCAGAGTAATCTACAATAAAGGGATGATCTGATAGAATTAGCAAATGTTCCAGTCTCTTTACTGGTTTCCTAAGAAGTCCCCTTGAGTTCTTGGAGCATGTGACTCATTGGAGCATCTGTGGAATCCATTCCTTTGCTTTGACATACATTCGCGTTGAATTTAGAGAGCTCTGGCTTTGCTAGTACTGGTCTAGACTGAAGGCAAAAGGAGAATTGATGGTTGTAGTTGGTTAAAGTCAAGACAGAAGGCTGGAGTATCAAGGGCACTCCCCGAGCTGGGAGTACAAGGACCTTGTCAGTCTCCTTATCTCATCCCTCACACGGAGCCTGCTATTGAGTAAGTATGATTCATGCTTCCATTTGAATGAGAAATGAAGCCTGAGGAATGTGTGATAGCCAGGGGTGGCAACGCCTTCCCCTAGTCCATCGTTTCTTGCAGCTCATTATGGTGGTTCCCCAAATGGAAAACTCTCTGCTAATGGCAAACCACATTCTGGCTCTTTCCCCAACCAGAGTAAATAGAGGGAGCCAGCTGTCTCATGTGATACCGCGGACTCTGCCATTGTGTCAGCCCACCTGGGCACTGCTATTATATTTCTGTTTCATGGAACAAGTTAAATGGTGGGAAGTTGCCCGGACTGAAAGGGCCCCAGGGCAGAAAGGAGCAAGCAACATCAAAGCATTCCTTGCTCACTCAGTGACTTTCAAATGTACTTCAAGCAGGCAGTCATGCCACTCTAGCTAAGCAGGGGGAAGATGCAGGGAGGATGCTCTGGCTCTTGCAATTAAGCATACTGGAACCCTGTGGCTCAGGCTTGTGTCATGGGAGGAAGGCAGGACTAAGTGACTCATTTATGGCTTGGCACTTATGTGTTCAGCCAAGCAGCTGGTGCCTGGAGATAAGAGGTTCAGCAAGCTCAGGTGTGGTTCTGGCCGGTGTCTGTGACCAGGAGACAGACAATACTCAGAATCATGATTGTTGAAGGTGGGCTGAGAGCAGACTCCAGTTCTCTGGGAGAGTCAAAGTATGTCTAGCAGACCTCATCATTAAGCAGACTGCAATCCAGGCAGAGCATATATTCCTGGAAGGCACCTGTAGGGCTGGGCAGGAAAGCTAAGCTGGAAGCCCAGGTATACTGAACTCATGAAATCTATTGAGCACCGGGATGACAGGGGGTTCATGCCGGTATATCTGACGCGTGGGGCCAGTAACTCCACGAATGCCCCCTGTCCCTCACTCAGGCAGGGGACATCCACATGCCTTGCTTAAGGTCATTTCAGGGCCCAATCAACACTGAGACTATAAATAAGGGACTAGGAACTCCAGGCAAGAGGGACCCAGGGCTATAAGATTGTTCAGAAGTCAAGGAAAATTGGATCATCCTCTAACAGGACACATCTCTACTCCAAATGGGCAGCAATGGCAACCCCCGCAATGCAACGTGGTGTTGCAGAGGGTCGATCGTGGCTGCTTTCCATCCTGGGCCTGTGGGACGGACCATTAAATGAACACGTTGCCAACTAAGGATTTTGTTGTAGCATTTTATTGATAAAGAGAAAAGACTAGCTCACGGACTCTAGCTCACGAACTCTCTGTGTGGATCCAGCAGACAGCCCAGCTCCCCACTTCCCACGGGTAATTGCCTGCTCCTAATTGGGTCTGAAAGCAGTGAGTTTGTATTTAAAGGTAGGAGTACAGAACTCTTTGTATTTTTTTCAAAGGCCTCATGGAGTTTAGGGCTATGTGTAGCTGTGGCTTAAAGAGCCAGATGGCTTCTCCATGCAACCCAGGTCCTGCACGTAAAGCTCTGTGTCCTGGGCAGAAAGTATCACTTCTCAGAGCCTATGCTTCTTTACTTATAGATAGGAAACAAAAGAATTACTGATACATGCTACAACATGAATAAATATTTTAAAAATTATACCGATGGAGCTGGGCGCGGTGGCTCACACCTGCAATCCCAGCACTTTGGGAGGCCAGGGCGGGTGGATCACAAGGTCAGGAGTTTGAGACCAGATCATGCCACTGCACTCCAGCCTGGGCAACAAGAGTGAAACTCTGTCTCAAACAAAACAAAACAAAACAAAATGAAACAAAACAAAATAAAACAAAACACCCATTGTTCTCTTTATAAACTTTTTCTTTTTTTTTTTTTTTTGAGACGGAGTTTTGATCTGTAGCCAGGCCGGAGTGCGGTGGCATGATCTCGGCTCACTGCAACCTCCGACTCCTGGGTTCAAGCGATTCTCCTGCCTCAGCTTCCGAAGTAGCTGGGATTACAGGCATGTGCCGCTACGCCCAGCTAATTTCTTTATTTTTAGTAGAGACGGGGTTTCATCATGTTGGCCAGGATGGTCTTGATCTCCTGACCTTGTGATCTGCCCACCTCAGCCTCCCAAACTGCTGGGATTACAGGCATGAGCCACTGCCCCCTTCCTGAAACTCAACTCTTAACCACTTGGGTCTGGAGAGTTTGTGTTGGTTTTATTTTGCCTTACCTTGACTTCTTACTTTTAACTCCCAGTTTTTGTTTTCTAATTTTTATTTTATCATATGTAGTCTCACTCTAAGTTGTCTCAGATCGACACGAAATGAGGCAGAGTACAAAATAAAGAAATAAACATAATTGAATAAAGTTGCTTTTTAATAACAACATAACTCATTTATAGGTGAAAAGATACTGAAAATTTGTCTGTTAAGTAATCTGTTGTGTGCAGAATCTTATATTCCAGCTGACTTTCATTATAAAACAGAAAATGTGTCCCTTCAGGAAAAAGAGTTCTAGTCCCAAAATGTTATAAAAATTATACTTTAAAATTGCAGCATCTATGTAAATTCACATATTTTAAGGCAAATAAGTATGCTATTGTGAGTTATTGAGAATAATATGCAAAGGAAGTCACAAAATACAAATGCAAAATAATTAGAATTGCTTTTATGTCTTCATGAAATGACTTAAAGCTTGCAGCCTTGCAGGAAAAGAACATGAGTTTTCCTAACAGGAGACACCACTCTTTGAGTCTCCACGTTCACCTTTCCCTGGAATCCACTGAAGCGGGAATTCTCAGATCATGGGCAAACTTATCCTTTCACTTTTTGACATCCCTGCAAGTCTCTGATGTTGTTGTTGTTGTTTGTTTTTGAGACAGGGTCTTGCTGTGTTGCCCAGGCTGGAGTACAGTGGTGAAATCATAACCCACTGCAGCCTCGACCTCCTGGGCTCAAGTAATCCTCCCTCCTCAGCCTCCTGAGCAGCTGGGACTAGACATAAGCAACCATGCCCAGCTAATTATTTTATGTCTTTTGGAAGAAATGGGGTCTTGCTATGTTGCCCAGGATGGTCTCAAACTCCTGGTCTCAAGCAATCTTCCTGTCTCAGCCTGTCAGAGATCCTAGATTACAGGTGTGAGCCACTGGGCCCAACTCAGGCTCCTGTTGTTATACGTCCATCAATACTGGTATTTCCAATCAATTTCTTTTTAAAACTTAAATTTATTTAGAGAGGAAACAGTTTAAATAATATACAGTGTGTGTGAATTCATGTGTTTGCTATTTTCCTAAGGTGCATTAAAATCAATTCAAAAGTATTTAAAAAAATAGTATGGAACTGGGCACAGTGGCTCACACCTGTAATCCCAGCACTTTGGGAGGCTGAGGCAGGAGGATCACCTGAGGTCAAGAGTTTGAGATTAGCCTGGTCAACAGGGCGAAACCCCATCTCTACTAAAAATACAAAAATTAGCTGGATATGGTGGTGTGTGCCTGTAGTCCCAGCTGCTCAGGAGGATGAGATGTGAAAATCGCTTGAATCCAGGAGGTGGTGGATGCAGCCAGATGAGATCATACCACCGCACTGCAGCCTGGGCAACAGAGCGAGACTCCAACTAAAAAAAAAAGTATAGTGTGTTACCCAAAAACTCTCTCTTTCACCCCATGTTGCCCATGGAGCAGTGGTGGGGTGCTCTTTCCTGGGCGATGAGTCTGCACTGGGCTGCTCCCAGCCCTTGGAAGTAGATTAACTAGGCTGAATGGAAGAGGAAACCTGGCCACAGCGAGATATGCTTGTCAATGGATCAGCAGGGAGAGGAGGAAGACTCCCCCCAGTTAAAGAGAAAATGAGGCTGGCTGGGTGTGGTGGCTCACGCTGGTAATTCCAGCACTTTGGGAGGCTGAGGCAGGCAGATCACCTGAGGTCAGGAGTTTTAGACTAGCCCGGCGAACATGGTGAAACCCCGTATCCACTGAAAATAGAAAATCAGCCAGGTGTGGTTGCGCACACCTGTGATCCCAGCTACTTGGGAGGCCGAGGCAGGAGAATTGCTTGAATCCAGGAGGCAGAGGCTACAGTGAGCCGAGATCACACCATTGCACTCCAGCCTGGGCAACAAGAGTGAAACTCTGTCTCAGAACATAAATAAATAAAAATTTTAAAAATAAAAAGAAAATGAGGCAAGGTGGGAACACTTTTGCTGAAACATATGCAAGAAAGTCTTGTTGAATGATTGCTGAGCAAGGATGTTAAGAAAGATCTTCAGGAAGCTTGGGGTGAGGACTCCTCACTGTCACATGGTCACCATTAGCTAATAGCTCACCCCAATTCTTTCTTGTTGTGATGTAGAAATGACAGGTTCGTTTCCAACAGTCATTCCAATAGAAATCCAACAGTAACTGCAATTGGCTTTTATTTTATTATTTTTATTTTTATTTTTTTGAGGTAGAGTCTTGCTCTGTTGCGAAGGCTGGAGTGCAGAGGCACGATCTCGGCTCACTGCAACCACTGCCTCCTGGATGCAAGTGATTCTCCTGCCTCAACTTCTCGAGTAGCTGGGATTAGAGGCATGCACCACCATGCCTGGCTAAAGTTGTATTTTCAGTAGAGACGGGGTTTCTACTGGTCAGGCTGGTCTCAAACTTCTGGGCTCAAGCAATCCTCCCACCTCGGCCTCCCAAAGTGCTGGGATTACAGGTGTGAGCCACTGTACCTGGCCAAAAATGCAGACTCTTGAGCCCTATCCCGGAGGTATGGTCCTCCAGAGATTATAATGGGTGCGAACACTGAGAACCACTGTTCTAAAAGAAACCCTGTTGTTGTATAGTAAACAGAGGGTGAACAGCAAGGAAACCTGAGATCTACTCACAGATCTGTAGCCAATTAGCTGTGACCTCAGACCAGAGCCAAGTTGCTGTCACCTGGAACAGGGGAAAAGGCCTGGATCTGAGCAAAAGTTCCCAGCCTTTAATCACCTGAGAACCTTTTTATTTATTTATTTATTTATTCATTCATTTTTGAGGCAGGGTCTCACTCTGTTACCCAGGCTGTAGTGCAGTGGTGCGATCTCAGCTCACCACAACCTCTGACTCCCAGGTTCAAGTAATTCTTTCACCTCAGCCTCCTGAGTAGCAGGGACTACAGGCACACATCACTACACCTGGCTAATTTTTGTATTTCTAGTAGAGACAGGGTTTCGACATGTTGGCCAAGTTGGTCTCAAACTCTTGACCTCAAGTGATCCGCCCATCATGGCCTCCCAAAATGCTGGGATTACAGGTGTGAGCCACTGCACTCGGCCTCTGGGTAGCTTTTTGAATTCTGATGCTGCTACACCAGAGTCCATCCTTTATGATTCAATTTATATTAAGTTGTAGAATAGGCCAAAACTAATTTATAATGGGAAAAATCAGATCAGTGGTTGCCTGGGGGGAGGGTGGGAGTGGATCGACTGAGAAGGTATAAAGGGGAAGTTTTTTTGGGATGATTGTGATGTTCTGTCTTGAGGGGAATATGGGTTACATGGGTGCATGCATTTGTTAGAATTTATTGAGTGGTACACATAAGATTTTTACATTTTACTATATGCATCAAAACATTTTTTTGTAGAGACTGGGGTCTCACTATGTTGCCCAGGCTGGTCTTGAACTCCTGGGCTTCCACCTTGGCCTCCCAAAGTGCTGGGATTTCATGAGCCACCATGCCCAGCCCAGAATATTTGATTATTTTCTTTCATGCTATGTTATTATTTAAAGCCATGATTTAGAAGATGCTCTGTCTCTGGTCTGGGATGCAAGTTTATTCATTGGAAAAGTATGATCTACATTGCAACATGATCCTCAGCAACACATTGAAGCAAAAAGGAAGAGACTTATGTGCCTTCTCTCTTCTTTGTTGGAGACAGAGTCTCGCTCTGTCACCCAGGCTGGAGTGCAGTGGTGCCATCTCGGCTCACTTCAATCTCTGCCTCCTGGGTTTGAGTGATTTTCCCACCTCAGCCTCCCGAGTAGCTGGGATTACAGGCGTGTGCCACCATGCCCAGCTAATTTTGTATTTTTAGTAGAAACGGGGTTTCACCATATTGCCCAGGCTGTTCTTGGACTCCTGAGCTCAAGTGATCCACCCGCCTCGGCCTCCCATAGAGTTGGGATTACAGGCGTGAGCCACCGCACCTGACTTATATGCGTATTTTATGTCCAAAGAAAAAATGACTATAAATAAATATGAGAGTCTTGTTATAATATGTGTGCTGAAGTGTTTAGGGGTAAAATGTACTAATGCCACAATTCATTTTGAAATGCCTCCAAATAGAATGGTTTGAGGGATGGATAGTTGAATAGATTATATGATAAACTGAGCATAATGAAATGTTAATTGTAGACTTCAGGGGTGGGTATGGATGTTCACTGCAAAATTCTTTCAACTTTTCATTAAGTTTGAACATTTCTTTAAAATGTTAATTAATTTATTTTTTAGAGACAGGGTCTTGCTCTGTTTCCCAGGCTGGAGTGCAGTGATGTGATCCTAGCTCACTGCAGCCTTGAACTCCTGGGCTCAAGGGATGCTCCCTTCTCAGCTCCCAGGAAGCTGGGACTACAAGTGTGCTCCGCCGCATTTGGCTAATTCCCCAGGCTCGTCTCAAACTCTTGTCCTCAAGTGAGCCTCCCATCTCATCCTCCCAAAGTGTTAGGATTACAGGTGTAAGCCCCACACCGCAGGCATTTTTATAATAAAACATTGAAGGGAGATTCTGATGCTGAGACCCTACACTCACATGTGTTAATGGGATCTTTCCTCAATTAAATATTCTATCATTGGAAATTGATACATTTCTTGTCAAGGGCAACAGTTGTTAAGCCATTCACGTACACATATTCCTGGGAGAAGTGACACTGTGGGAGATTGGTTTTTTTTTTTTTTTTTTTTTTTTTTTTTTTTTTTTTTTTTTACCCCTGAAAATGAACTTATCGAGGAATACATTCATGATCTCTCCACAGGTTCTAATAATGGTGGGGGAGAGACCTGGGTTCTGCACCTGGCCTTGTTGTCGTGGTTACTGTTGCTTTCAGACGATGGCACCTGTTCTCCAGCTGTCTGGACTTGTATGTGCTTTAGCCATATATGGCCACCAGGGAGAGAAGTCACCACACAGTTGCCTGGAGCGCCCACACTCTTCAAACTCACAGCTTGAAATGTCACCTGTGGCCATCTGAGGTCACCCACAGTTATTTTCTCTCTCTCTTTCTTTCTTTCTTTCTTTCTTTCTTTCTTTCTTTCTTTCTTTCTTTCTCTTTCTTTTCTTTCTTTCTTCCTTTCTTTCTTTCTCTTTCCTTCTTTCTTTCTTTCCTTTCATTCTCTTTCCTTCTTCCTTCCTTCTTTCTTTCTTCTTTCTTTCATTTTCTTTCTTTCCTTCTTTTCTTTTTCTTTTTTCCTTCCTTCCTTCCTTCCTTCCTTCCTTCCTTCCTTCCTTCCTTCCTTCCTTCCTCCCTTTCTTTTTCTCCTTTGCTCCTTCCTTCCTTCTTCCCTCCCTCCCTCTCTCCCTTCTTTCCTCTTTCTTCCTTCCTTCCTTCTTTCCATCTTTCCTTCTATCCTTCCTTCTTTCTCCCCTTCTCTCCCCTCTTCTCCCCTTCCGAACAGAGTTTTGCTTTTGTTGCCCAGACTGGAGTGCCGTAGTGCAACCTTGGCTCACTGCAACCTCTGCCTCCTGGGTTCAAGCGATTCTCCTGCCTCAGCCTCCCAAGTAGCTGGGATTACAGGTGCCTGCCATCATGCCTGGCTAATTTTTGTATTTTTAGTAGAGACAGGGCTGCCCCATGTTGGCCAGGCTGGTCTCGAACTCCTGACCTCAGGTGATCCACCCTCCTCCGCCTTCCAAAGTGCTAAGATTACAGGTATGAACCACCTCTGCTGGCCATCCATGGCTATTTTCATCATGCCTCGCTTTCCCCTGTTGGTTCAGTCACCCTCAAAGGACAGAGCCTCTGTGCCATGAGCCCTTCCCCCAGATCTATGCATTGCCTAATATGACTGGATTCTCCTCCTCATCCAGCTCCTCTGATGACATCACTGGCTCTGGAGCCGCCACTCAGCCTCTTGCAGGAGGGTCCCCTCCCTCCAACCCTGCTGGCCCCTAAGGATCCCAATTCCGCTGGCACCGTCTGGTGCAGGGTCTCTTTTTTCTCCTATACTGCACGTACCACGGAATCTAAAGTAAGGTCTATATCCTCCATGTTTCCTGTGGTCACATCCAAGACATTTCTCTTCCAAAGGCAGCGGAGTCACTTGCTGTCCCTCTCGGTGACTGCTGTCTGCTGGTCTTCTGCTTGCACCTCCTCATCCATTGAGGACTTGGGCTCCCTGTTGACTGTGTTTTCCATCCTTCTTGCCGTCTCGTAGAGGGGTTGCTCCTTGGCAACATTCCCCCAGGAGGTTTGCAACAGCAATTTCATACAAGATGTTGGCATCGTCACCCAAGTGGACACGCCAGGCTACTCCCCAAGGGTGATGTCACCCACATGGACAGGCCAGGCTACTCCCCACCTCTCTGGGCACCAGGACTGCTACAGCTCCAGTGAGCTTTTCCAGCGTGCCTCTCAGCCACCTCTCCCTGTCTGTGGTCACACCTAGGACCCTCCATCACCCAGAAAGGAGACTTCAGACCTCCCCGCTGACCTCTCCTCTCTTGTTCCAGAACTCTCCACTTGGCCTCACCACCTCACTGTCACTCTCTCTGTAGCCACTGCCTTCCTTAATCATGGTTCATAATTAAAATCAACTCCTGGAAGGCAAGGTGGTTCACGCCTGTAATCCCAGCACTTTGGGATGCCAAAGTGGGTGGATCACTTGAGGTCAGGAGTTCGAGACCAGCCTGACCAACATGGTGAAACACCCGTCTTTACTGAAAATACAAGAATTAACCAGGTGTGGCGGTGGGCACCTGTAATCCCAGCTACTGGGGAGGCTGAGGCAGAAGAATCGCTTGAATCCGGGAGGAGGAGGTTGCAGTGAGCTGAGATCACACCACTGCACTCCAGCCTGGGTGACAGAGGGAGACTCCATCTCAAAAAAAAAAAAAAAAAAAAAAAAAAAAATCAACTCCTTTGTCTCTCTCTCTCCTGACTTTGTTCCCCTCAGCAAGGGTGACATGAACGGGCTGGATCTTTTGCATCTGCACCTGGACAGCCAAGCATCACTGGGAAAGCACACACTCAGCTGAACTTTTACTTTTATTTATTTATTTATTTATTTATTTATTTATTTATTTATTTATTTTAGAGACAGCTTCCCACTCTGTCATGCAGGCTGGAGTGCAGTGGTGTGATCAGAGCTCACTGTAGCCTCTACCTCCTGGGTTCAAGCGATCCTCCCACCTCAGCCTTGCTGGGAGCTAGGATCGCAGACGTGCACCACACCACACCCAGCTAATTTTCTAATTTTCTGTAGAGATGAGGTCTCACCATGTTGCCCAGGCTGCTCTTGAACTCCTGGCCTCAAGCAATGCTCCTCACCTCAACCCCCCAAAGTGCTGGGATTACAGGTGTGAGCCACCACGTCTGGCTGTACTGCCCAGGCTGGAGTGCAGTGGCGCGATCTCCGCTCACTGCAATCTCTGCCTCCTGTGTTCAAGTGATTCTCCCACCTCAGCGTCCTGAGTAGGTGGGATTACAGGCGCCCACAACCATGCCTGGCTAACTTTTATATTTTAAGTAGAGATGGGGTTTCACCATGTTGGTCAGGCTGGTCTTGAACTCCTGGCCTCAGGTGATTCACCCACCTCGGCCTCTCAAAGTGCTGGGATTACAGGCGTGAGTCACTGTCCCCAGCCTGGCTGGACTTTCACTTTAAGTTCAGACTTCAAGTGGTCTGCCTGGCAACCCCTCTACATTCCCCCAGGAGGTGTGCAACAGCGGTTTCATACTTCCTCTCTCTCTCTCCTCAAACCTCCTGGGCTTGCTTCCTGCCCTCCCTTCTGCTCAGCTGAAGCTCACTTCTCTCACATTATTAGAAGGCTTCAGAGTGGATATTCTTATCTTCCCACCACCCACCGACTGTGTCTCTGTTCCTTCCACTGTCACTGTGTAATAATTGACCTTCTGTAATCCCAGCACTTTGGGAGGCTGATTGGGAGGCTGAGGTGGGAGGACTGCTTGAGACCGAGAGCTTGAGACCAGCCTGGGCAACATAGTGAGACTCCATCTCCACAAAAAAGTTTAAAAATTAGCAAGGGTCTGTGTGCGGTGGCTCACACCTGTAGTCCTAGCACTTTGGGAGGCTGAGGCGGGCGAATCACCTGAGGTCAGGAGTTCAAGACCATGCTGGCCAACATGGTGAAACCCTGTCTCTACAAAAATACAAAAATTAGCAGGGCTTGGTGGTGTGTGCCTATAATTCCAGCTACTTGGGAAGCTGAGGCAGGAGGATCACTTGAATTCGGGAGGCAGAGGTTGCAGTGAACCGAGATCATGCCATTGCACTCCAGCCTGGGTGACAGAGCAAGACTGCATCTCAAAACATTTTTTAAAAAATTAAAAAAATAAAAATAAAAGTTAGTAAGGCGTGGTGGTGTGCGCCTGTGGTCCCAGCTACTCAGGAGGCTGAGCTGGGAGGATCACTTGAGCCCAGGAGTTCAAGGCTGCAGTGAGCCATGATTGGGTCACTGCACACCAGCCTGGGCAATGGAGTGAGACCTTATCTCTTAAAAAAACAAAAAGAATTGTCCTTTCGATTTATGAAGCTGCTGCCCGGCCTCAGCTGTGGTTCCTACTCCTTGTGGCTTTCCCAAGCTTTTCTTGTCTACCAGAAGCTTTCACTAGAGGGTAGAGGACTGGCTCTGTAGTTGGGGACCTAATTGGCATTTTGTTTTCTGTAAAGAGGAATTTTTCTAATTGCCACTTAGCAGGGAGCCTGACTAGGGATGGAGTCTGGGGTCTTTAGTATTGGTGCACCCTCCTGGGGACCCCGCATCTTTGGTCCACGCATATTCACCTTGGGGTGACATCCTGGAATTAATGATCTCTTACACATCACAGCACCTCGAAGCTCCCCCAGCCACATCCTCATCCAGCCTCTCACTCTGATGCCATCATTATCTAGGGACACCTCCGCATAGGCCCATACCATGTCCCAAGCTGCTCATCTTAATGACATTTGTGCTCTGGGAGGTGGAGGTGCCCTGGGGTTCCTCACTAGGATCGTGGGCAGGCGAGCTGGGTAGAAACATGGAAGGTGGTACAGCAGTGAGACGTGACAGGCTAGATGAACACATAGCATCATTAAAAAAATCTAGTGTTGGCCTCACACCTGTAACCCCAGCACTTTGGGAGGCTGAGGCAGGTGGATCATTTAAGGTCAGGAGTTCATGATCAGCCTTACCAACATGGTGAAACCCCATTTCTACTAAAAATACAAAAACATTAGCCAGGCCTGGTGGTGCATGCCTGTAGTTCCAGCTACTCAGGAGGCTGAGAATTGCTTGAACCTATGAGGCAGAGGTTGCAGTGAGCCGAGATCATGCCACTGCACTCCAGCCTGGGTGACAGAGTGAAACTCCATCTCAAAAAAACAAAACAAAACAAAACAAAACAAAACAAAACAAAACAAAACAAAGCAAAACAAAACAAAAAAAGCCTAGCACTGCCTGAAAACAGAAAGCAATGCCATAAGGCCACAGCTCATTGCCATTTGTGTACATTAAAATACTCATGTACAAAATAACAACACAGGTGTTTAAGAACACATTTAGGCCAAGGGCAGTGGCTCATCCCTGTAATCACAGTACTGCGGGAGGCTGAGGTGGGAGGATCGCTTGAGGCTGGGAGTTTGGGACCAGCCTGGGCAATATAGCAAGGCCCTATCCCTACAAAAAATTAAAATTTAGCGGAGTATGGTGGTGGACACCTATGGTCCCAGCTACTCAGGAGGCTGAGGTGGAAGGATTACTTGAGCCTGGGAGTTGGAGGCTGCAGTGAGCTATGATTGCATCACTGCACTCCAGCCTGGGTGACAGAGTGAGATTTAATAAAAGTGTATGCATTGAACCCATTGGAATGTTATCTGTTGGAGGAATGGGAATAACTGGGAATCACACAATCAGACAGACAGACAGACAGACAGGAGTGGGGCCTTGCATGGGGCCATGATGCTGTGGCCTGTGGGTCTAGGTGGGGGAATGTGATGTACCCTGTCCTCCCCCTAGGCCCCATCCATCCTGTCTATCTCAGTTGTCCTTACCTGTGGCTCTCATGCTCCCCTGCAAAGGCCCATCGTGGCTGCAGCTTCCAGCTTCCTCAGAAGCAAACATTATTTGGTAAAAGCCAAGAGGCCAGGCCGTGCACGGTGGCTCATGCCTGTAATCCCAGCACTTTGGGAGGCTGAAGGGGGTGGATCACGAGGTCAGTAATTCGAGACCAGACTGGCCAACATAGTAAAACACTAAACTCTATTAAAAATACAAAACAACTAGCTGTTGTGGTGACGTGTGCCTGTAATCCCAGCTACTCAGGAGACTGAGGCAGGAGAATTGCATGAACCCAGCAGATAGAGGTTTCAGTGAGCAGAGATCGCACCATTGCACTCCAGCCCAGATGACAGTGCGAGACGTCATCTCAAAAAAAAAAAAAAAAAAAAAAAAGCCAAGAGGCCATTCTTTATTGGGACCACACCTGAAGTCTCAACCATTACAAAGAAAAGACACGGCCCTGGTCTCCCACTCCTCATTACTGCCTATTTGGATATTTCCCCATTTCCTTCTGGTAACATTTGGGACCATCCTACCTATAGACACAGAGACGCTGGCTTGGTTCCTGAATTCCTAAGGTCTGGTTAGCCCGCTCTTGTGGAGCCAGATGGGCCAGCCGGGTCCCGTGTGGGTGAGGACACTCTTTAGGAGAAGGATGGGGCCCACCTGCCTGTGACGTGGGACCGAGAGGGGGTGGTTTCTTACTGCCCGGAGCCCCAAAGATAGTGAGAGCTGGGCCTGGCAGAGTCTGGGGGCAGCTTGATTCTTCTTGTTGGTGGTCCCTTGTGGTCTGCACCAAAGAGCTTCCCCAGAAGAGTGATGTGCTGGTGAACCCGCACCTGCTTGTCACCCCAAAATGCCAACTTGTAGCATGCTGCTGGCTTCTTTTTTTTCTTTTTTTGAGTCAGAGTCTCCCTCTGTCACCCAGGCTGGAGTGAAGTGGTATGATCTTGGCTCACTGCAACTTCCACCTCCCGAATTCAAGTGATTCTCCCTCCTCAGCCTGCTGAGTAGCTGGGAATACAGGTGCCCACCACCATGCCTGGCTGATTTTTTTTGTATTTTTATTAGAGACAGGGTTTCACCATGTTGGCCAGGCTGGTCTCGAACTCCTGAACTCAAGTGACCTGCCTGCCTTGTCCTCCCAAAGTGCTGGGATTACAGGCATGAGCCACTGTGCCTGGCCCACTGACTCTGCCTTGTTAATTCTCCCATCATGCTGGCTCCAAGCCACCCACACGGTTCCACCAAATGGGCATCTGGGAAGAGATGCATGCAGTTGGCTTTTGGGGTATTGGTGGGCTACTGCCCCACCCATGGCCTGCTGAAGGTGGCAGGAGCAGAGGGTACTGGATGGTGAAGAAGGGAGAGGTGGGCTGCACCTCCCCAGAAGCAGACAAGTCAGTGCTCTGGCCAGGTTATTTCTTGTTAGAGTGACTCTCATTTAGGCTACACTTGGCTGGGTGTGGTGGCTCACACCTGTGGTCACAGCACTTTGAGAGGCGGAGGTGGGAGGATTGCTTGAGCCCAGGAGTTTGAGGCTGCAGCGAGCTATGATGGCATCACTCCACTCCAACCAGGGTGAACAGAGGAAGACCTTGTCTCAAACAAAACAAAACAAAACAAAACAAAACAAAACAAACATAAAAAGCTGGTTGCAGTGGCTCATACCTGTAATCCCAGCACTTGAGGGTCACTTGAGACCAGGAGTTCAAGACTAGCCTGAGCAACATAGCCCAACTCTAAAAGGAAAAAACAAAAGCTAGACTGGAGGAAAATGCTTAGAGAGAAAGCTGTGTTCTCTGACCCTCACGAGGAAAGTTGAAGTTTTCTCTCCTTTTATGTAGAAAAATCCACTGGGATGTGACATTCTCATTAGACTGTAGTTTAAACAGGATGGGCTTCTGTTTGCAGGTGAGAACTTTAGTTTTCACAGCCAGGGGACAAATGTCAGACCCTTTCATGGGATTAATCTGAAATTTGGAAAATCACTGTCATTTTTATACAAATGAAGCCCGGGTGGTTCTCTACAGAACTTTCTAGTTAGAAAAGAGGGCAAAAGTCTAATCTTTGAATAGGAATTTCCTGTTTCTTGCAGGTGAATTAATCGCTTTCTGCCTTGGGCTCTTTACAGAATACTGATGACAAGCTGAGAGGAAGGAGGGAAAAAAATCTTGTAAAAAATGAGGAATTTTTAGTTGCAAAAAGAAAAATTATGCCCGCTAAGTGAGAAAGATGTGAATTGGCCTTAAAAAGAGCAAAAATGAATGTTACATGGCAGCTTTGTGCTGAAAGTGGGCAGGCGGCCTTGGTGGCCGAAGAGGAAGACTGGGGGGTGTGGAGGTGATGGATCCTTATAGAACCTTCTAGAAATTCTGTCCATTTTAACTTTTTTTTTGAGACAGAGTCTCACTCTGTTGCCCATGCTGGAGTGCAGTGGCATCATCTTGGCTCACTGCTACTTCTACTTCCTGGGTTCAAACGATTCTCCTGCCTCAGCCTCCCAAGTAGCTGGGATTATAGGTGCTTGCCAACATGGCTGACTAATACTTGTATTTTTAGTAGAGATGGGTTTTCACCATGCTGGCCAGGCTGGTTTTGAACTCCTGACTCCATTTTTTTTTTTGAGACTCCATCTCAAAACAACAACAACAAAAAACAATATCTCCCCGTTGTCTTCTGCCATGATTGGAAGCTTCCTGAGGCCCCCCACATAAGCAGATGTGCCTGACATTTTTCCTGTACAGCTTGCAGAATCTTGAGCCCATTAAACTGCTTTTCTTTATTAATGACCTGGCCTCAGGTATTCCTTTAGAGCAATGCAAATAACATTTATCACAGCCCTCTTTCCTTGCAGGTGAATTAATCGCACCCGATCCTTGTCACAGGCTCTACGGTTGGGGGAACTCACACTGGGACACTGGGGGGTCCCCTCCCAGCATCACCACTGCCCTGCTGTGTGGCCCGATTTCCTGGGTCTCTGGAATGTGTTAGGCTCTCAGTACCTGGAGAGAATCGAGGTCTGTTTGTCTCACATCTCAGGCTGTTTAATCATCATAATGTCATCTCTCTATAGCCCTGTCACTGAGAGGTTACTGTACCTCCCAGTCCACCAACGTCAGGATCAGCTGTGAGATGAGAGCAGAGGTGATTTGTGCTGTGTTAGAGTAGAAACTTCACAAGCCATTTTCTCATCCTGCCATGAGCCCTTCTCCTCTGCCGTGAAACCAGCACATTCTAGATCAGGGCCGCCCCTTTAGTCCTGGTTGTAGAAT
The DNA here is from genome assembly GCF_043159975.1 of Macaca nemestrina. Lineage (NCBI taxonomy): Eukaryota > Metazoa > Chordata > Mammalia > Primates > Cercopithecidae > Macaca > Macaca nemestrina. The sequence goes on from NC_092128.1 coordinate 130,060,068, forward strand.
AAGGATTACAGGGAGAAAATTCACTGCTGATCTGCAATTGACAACTATGGTGGTGAGAAACACACCTCCCTGCCTATCTTCCTCCTCCCATTCCTTCCTTCCTTTTTTCCATCCTTCCTTCCAGCCTTGCTTCGTTCCTTCTTTCCTTATTTCCTTCCTTCCCTCATCTTTCCTTCCCTCCCTCCCTCCTTCCATCTTTCTTTCTTTCTCTCTCTTCTCTCTCTTTCTCTTGCTTTTTTCTTTCTTTCTTTTCTTCTTTCCTTCCTTCTTCCTTTCCTTTCTTTCTTCCTTTTTTCTTTCCTCTTTATTTCCTCCTTCTATTCCTCCTTCCTTTCCTCCCTACTTAGTTTTCTCCTTCCTCCCTGCCTCCCTTTCTTTCTTCTTTCTTTCATTTCCTGCTTCCTTCCCTCTTTCCCCACTGAGATTTCTGGGGCTATGTGTTACTGCAGCATAACCTAACCTTTCCTGACTGATACATCAGGAAATAGAGCAATGCCCTCATCTGGCCTCATGAATCTCCCCCTCTCTGATACAGCCCCTAAGGAAGAAAGTGTCTCTAGCCTGGGGTCCCAAATCCCAGTGCTGAAAGTCTGTGATGCAGGCTGGATCCTACAGAGCCCCCTCCTTCCTCAGGTTCAGGAATTGGGGATAAAAGCCTCATGATTCAAATCCACCTGCCCCAGAGGATGCAAACAGAGAGGAAGAGAGCGAGACAGAATAATACTGGTGCCCAGTACCTAAGACCTAATGGCCTGGTCTGCCAGCCTGGCTGCCCCTTGAGAGACAAGAGAGCAAAGTGGAGGGGCTGGCTCCAGAGGCTGATGAGGAGGCATGGCCTGTGTGACCTGTGTGCCATCATCCCTACATTGTCCCCACCTGCTGCTAAAATACAGTAGGAACTTATGTCAAAAGAGAGCAGAATATATGGAAAACACGAGAGCCCTCTGAGGCACAGGCACCTATGCACTAGCAAATGAGCCCCAAACCAGACCAACTCCACGCAGCAACCTCTCCCCTCACACACACAGGGCTGGGGTCATGTTAGGGAAGATTCATGAGTGAGTTTTCACCCTAGGAGACAGTAGTGAAAACCGTGTTTGCAAAACTGCTTTGTAAATACTAAAACGTCTGGCTGGGCACGGTGGCTCATACCTGTAATCCCAGCACTTTGGGAGGCCAAGGCGGGTGGATTACTAAGGTCAGGAGTTCAAGACTAGTCTGGCCAACATGGTGAAAGCCTGTCTCTACTAAAAATACAAAAATTAGCTGGGTGTGGTGGCGCATGCTTGTAATATAAGCTACTTGGGAGGCTGAGGCAGGAGAATCACTTGAATCTGTGAGGTGGAGGTTGCAGTGAGCCGAGATCACACCACTGCACTCCAGCCGGGTCGACAGAATGAGACTATCTCAAAAAGAAAGAAATAGTAAAACATCTCCTATATCATAGAATCCACCTAAGCACCCATCAATGATAGACTGGAAAAGAAAATGTGGTCCATATACATCGTGGAATACTATGCAGTCACAGAAAATCATGAGATCGTGTCCTTTGCAGGGACATGGATGGAGCTGGAGGCCATTATCCTCAGCAAACTAATATGGGAACAGAAAACCAAATACCACATGTTCTCACTTAGAAGTGGAAGCTGGCCGGGCGCGGTGGCTCAAGCCTGTAATCCCAGCACTTTGGGAGGCTGAGGTGGGCAGATCACAAGGTCAGGAGTTCAAGACCAGCCTGGCCAACATGGTGAAACCCCGTCTCTACTAAAAATACAAAAATTAGCCAGGCATGATGGCAGGTGCCTGTAATCCCAGCTACTTGGGAGGCTGAAGCAGGAGAATGGCGTAAACCCGGGAGGCGGAGCTTGCAGTGAGCTGAGATCCAGCCACTGCACTCCAGCCCGGGCGACAGAGCAAGACTCCATCTCAAAAAAAAAGAAAAAAAAAAAAAGAAGTGGAAGCTAAATAATGAGAATACATGGACAGAAAGAGGGGACCAACATGCACTGGGGTCCATTGGAGGGTGGAGGTTGGGAAGAGGGGCAGGATCAGGAAAAATAACAAATGGGTATAGGCTTAATACATGGGTGATAAAATAATCTGTACAACAAAACTTCATGACACAAGTTTACCTAGGTAAAAAACTTGCACTTGTACCACTGAACTTAAAAGTAAAAAAATAAATAAATAAAAGAGATGGGAGGAGAGGCCTTAATTCTAAGGCCCCAGGGAGGGTTAATTCCAACCTTAGGGAGGGTTCATCAGTCACATCTTGCTTTACTGGATGCTGACTTCTTAGGGCAGGTGCTAATTGTGAGATTTTTTTTTTCTTTTTTTTTTTTTTTTTGAGAGAGTCTTGCTCTGTCACCCAGGCTAGAGTGCAGTGGTGCGATCTGGGCTCACTGCAATGTCTACCTACCAGGTTCAAGCGATTCTCCCACCTCAGCCTCCTGAGAAGCTGGGATTACAGGTATGCGCCACCATACCCAGCTAATTTTTTATTTTATTTTCAGTAGAGACCGGGTTTCACCATGTTGCCCAGGCTGGTCTCAAATTCCTGACTTCAGCTGATCTGCCTGCCTCAGCCTCCCAAAGTGCTGGGATTACAGGCCAGAGCCACTGTGCCCTGCCTAATTGTGAGATTTGAGAAAGACCCTCTTTCACATCAACAACAAGCTGGTAGATGTTTTTCCCAAATCGTTGTTTCTATGGACCGGGCAGATGGAAGAATTTTTCTAAAAGGTCCTCCCATTGGCATTGAACCAGCTGCGTCTGATGCCTCTGGGGCAGAGGCTGCTCTGGATCCAAAATCTCACCTTCGCCGCTCCCTAGCAACAAACGGAAACACAACCTCCTAAGGCTTGAGAGAGAAGCCAGTTGCAGCCATAAACTCCATTTAAAGCATTCTAGGGGATGAGAGGACCACGGAGGAGAAGAGGGTTGCCAAATAAACCAGAGTTATTCTATTCTATTTTCTTTTCCTTTTTTTTTTAAACTTGAAAACAGAAAATCACTGCTGACGTAAAAATCCTAAGCCTGTACTGACCACAAGGTCCTGTCTTCCACCAGGAGGAGGAGAGGGGAGGTTTGGAGATCACGGGGTCATTATGGGCCCTTCCAGGCCAGGCCTCCAGCTTCGTTGGTGGAGAAGTTTATTTTCCCTTTTCTCATTCATTTTCAATCTTGCCTATCTCCAATTTCTTTCTGAGCATTTCTAATGTTCTCTCTCTCTCTCACTCTCTTTTTTTTTGTTTTGTTTTGAGAGGTAGTTTCACTCTTGTTCCCCAGGCTGGAGTGCAGTGGTGCAATCTCGGCTCACTGAAACCCCGCCTCCTGGGTTCAAGCAATTCTCCTGCCTCAGCTCCCCGAGTAGCTGGGACAACAGGCATGTGCCACCACACCCAGCTAACTTTGTAATTTTAGTAGAGACTGTGTTTCACCATGTTAGTCAGGCTGGTCTTGAACTCCTGACCTCAGGTGATTCACCTGCCTCTGCCTCCCAAAGTGCTGGGATTACAGGCATGAGCCACCATGCTCAGCTGCTCATATTCTCTTTTCTGATCCTTCCTTTTTTTTTTTTTTTTTTGAAACAGCTACTCCAGAGGCTCTGTTGCTCAGGCCGCAGTGCAGTGGCTCAGTCACAGCTCACTGCAGTCTCCACCTCCTGGGCTCAAATGATCCTCCCACTTCAGCCTCCCAAGTAGCTGGGACTACAAGTGTGCACCACCATGCCTGGCTAATCTTTTTTTTTTTTAATTGTAGAGATGGGGTCTTACAATGTTGCCCAGGCTGATCTTGAACTCCTGGCCTCAAGTGATCCTCCTGTCTCAGCCTCCCAAAGTGTTGGAATTACAGGTGTGAGCTGTTGTACCCTGCCGTCTTTTCTGATTCTAATTCATTCTGATAACTTCCTTTCCTTTTTAGAAATTTAATTTCCTTTTAAAATTTTATTTTTATTTATTTTAGGCAGGGTCTTGCTGTGTCACCCAGGCTAGAGTGTAGTGGCATGATCATGGCTCACTGCAGCCTCACTCTCCTGGGCTCAGGTGATCCTCCCATGTCAGCCTCCTGAGTAACTGGGAGTATAGGTGTGCGCTATCATGCCCGGCTAATTTTTCTATTTTGAGGGTGGTAGAGACGGGGTCTTGCTGTGTTGCCCAGGCTGGTCTCAAATTCCTGGTCTCAATAGATCCTCCTAGCCGGGTGCGGTGGCTCACACCTGTAATCCCAGCACTTTGGGAGGCCAAGGCAGACAGATCATGAGGTCAGGAGGTCGAGACCATCCTGGCTAACATGGTGAAACCCCGTCTCTACTGAAAATACAAAAAAAAAAAAAAAAAAAAAAATTAGCTGGGTGTGGTGGTGGGCACCTGTAGTCCCAGCTACTTGGGAGGCTGAGGCAGGAGAATGGTGTGAACCCAGGAGGCAGAGGTTGCAGTGAGCAGAGATGGGGCCACTGCACTGCAGCCTGGGTGACAGAGCGAGACTCTGTGTCAAAAAAAAAAAGAGAGAGATCCTCCTGCCTTAGCTTCGTGAAGTGCAAGAATTATGGGTATGAGCCTCCGTGCCCAGCCTCCTTTTGTAATTTGTAATTTTAAAAGTTTGTTTTTAATAGACAAGGCCTCGCTCTGTTATTCAGATTGGAGTGCAGTGGTGCGATCCTAGCTCAATGCAGCCTCAACCTCCTGGGCTCAAGCAATCCTCCCACCTCAGCCTCCCATGCAGCTGGGACCACAGGTACACACCACAACACCTGGCTTAGAAAGTTGATTTCTTGATCCACTCCCTTCACTTTTGCATCCTGGGATTGTTTACTGACACAATGAAATGCTAATGTTATAGCAAAGTTGCCAGAAAACAGAGAAGATCCCCTGTCCCCTGTACTCAGCAGCCCCAGGATCTGTGGCTACAGGAAGGTGGACTGTGGCCTAAGCCCCTGAAGGCCCCTGTGGGTGCTTGGGTGTCGGGGCAGCTCAGGTCCTGGTGGGCTGGCTCAGCAGGAGTCAGAGGGCGTGGAGAGGTCCCAGCACGAGGGAACCCCTGGTCAGCATCGAGCCCCTCATGCCTAGAAGCTCAGGGCACACCGGGAGGTGGGTGCACACCTTGTTCTTTGCAGAGAGGCATGAGGAGGGGTGGGGACAGAGAGGAGCTGGACACCTTGGGAGCTGGCTGGTACCTGGGGTGCTTGCAGTTATTCTAGAACCCTCTGCAGTAAGTACCACCCTTATTTCTTTGTTGCTCTCTCCTCCTCCATTTATCCCCCAAGCCTTGATGGGAAGCTTTGGGGAGGCTCAGTCGGTGAGCCACGGATCTAGGAGAAACTCTGGGGTCCTCTTCACTCCAGCCTGATAGGTTCCCTTCAAGGGGCATGTGCTCATTCATTCATTCATTCATTCAGGGGATATTCCTTCTCACCCTTCTGTGTATCAAGCAGATCATTTAAGCCCACCGACTCTGGGGCAGACTGTCTGGGTTCAAACCCTGGCTTCACCACTTACAAGCTGAGTGACTTCAGGCAAGTGACTTAACCTCTCTGTGCTTCGGTTCTCTCTGTGAAGTGAGAATAGCAATAGTAATATCTTATTCATGAAGATTAAATGAGGTAATCTTGTAAAGCATTTATAGGAGTGCCTGGCATACAGTAGACATGATATGGGTGTTTGTTCAATGAAAATACGCTGTTTTAGGTGCTGAGAAAAACAGGGATGTCCCGGACTCGACAGAGGCTTCATGTAGGGGGGCAGAGACAAACAATAAACATGTGAACAAATAAATGATCAAGGCCAGGTGTGGTGGCTCATGCCTGTAATCGCAGTACTTTGGGAGGCCAAAGTGGGCAGATCACTTGAGGTCACGAGTTCAAAACCAGCCTGGCCAACACGGTGAAACCCCGTCTCTACCAAAAATACAAAAAAAATTAACAGGGCGTGGTGGCGCATATCTGTATTCCCAGTTATTTGGGAGACTGAGGGAGGAGAATTGCTTGAACCCCGGGGGTGGAGGTTGCAGTGAGCTGAGATCATGCCATTGCACTCCAGCCTGGACAACAGAGCAAGACTCTGTCTCAAAAAAAAAAAAAAAAAAAAAAAGATCAAATTGAAGAGTCATGAGGAACATTGAACCAGCAATAGGATAAAGTGTACGTAGCAGGGGGAGGCTGGGGTGGAGGAGTGTTATTTTAACCAAGGAAGTCAGGGAAGGTCTTACAGGGCTGGGGAGGGACTACACAGAGTCCTAAATGATGACAACGATCAGCTGTAGAAAGACCAGAATGGGCCAGGTGCAGTGGCTCACATCTGTAATTCCAGCACTTTGGGAGGCCAAGGCGAGAGAATTGCTTGAGCCCAGGAGTTTGAGACCAGCATTTGCAACATAGTGAGATCCCACCTGTCTCTACAAAATGTTAAAAAATTAGCCAGGTGTGGTGGCATGTGCCTGTAGTTCCAGCTACTCAGGAGGCTGAGGCAGGAGGATTGTTTGAGCCCTGGAGTTTGAGGCTACAGTGAGCTGTGATTGCACCGCTGTACTCCAGCCTGGGCAACACAGCATGACCCTGTCTCAAAAAAATTAAAAGTAAAATAAAGATTAGAAAGGCAAATTCCAGGCAGCAAGAACAGCTTGTGCAACAGCTTGTGGATTGGAAGACAGGGCAGGGGCCTGGGGTGAGTGCAGGACAGAGAGACAAAGAGAAGCAGGCCCAGGTCCCATGGAACCCAAGGATCCCAACAAGAAATTGAGCTTCTTTTCCAATTACAACAGGAGACTGTGTTAGTCCCCCAGGTCTGCAGCAGCAAGTGACCACAAACTTGGTGGCTTCGAACAACAGAAATGCATTATCTCATCATTCTGGAGCCCAGAATTCTAAGATCATGGTGTTGGATGGACTATGGTCCCTCTAAAGACTCTAGGAGAGGATATTTCCTGCCTCTTCCAGTTTCTGGTGCCCCCAGGCATCCCATGACTTGTGACTGTGTCACTCCAATCTCTGTCTTTATCATCACGTGGACTTCTCGCTGTGTGTCTCAGTTTTCTCTTCTTTTAAAAAGATTTTTTTTTTTCTTGTAGGCATGGGGTCTCACTATGTTGCCCAGGCTGGTCTCAAACTCCTGGCCTCAAGCAATCCTCCTGCCTCATCCTCCCAAAGTGCTGGGATTATAGGCCTGAGACACCACCTGAGCCCAGCCATCTTCTCTGTTTTTTTTTTTTTTTTTTTTTTTTTTTTTTTTTTTTTTTATGGAGTCTTGCTTCTGATGCCCAGGCTGGAGTGCAATGGTGTGATCTCAGCTCACTGCAACCTCTGCCTCCTGGGTTCAAGCGATTCTCCTGTCTCAGCCTCCAGAGTAGCTGGGATTACAGGTGTGGAGCACCACGCCCAGCTGACTTTTTTTATTTTTAGTACAGATGGGGTTTTGCTATATTGGCCAGGCTGGTCTCGAACTCCTGACCTCAGGTGATCCATCCACCTCAGTCTCCCAAAGTGCTGGAATTACAGATGTGAGCCATCACACCTGGCCCATCTTCTCTTCTTAAAAAGACACTAGGCTGGGCGTGGTGGCTCACACCTGTAATTCCAGCACTTTGGGAGGCCAAGGCGTGTGGATCACCACAGGTCAGGAGTTTGACACCAGCCTGGCCAACTTGGCAAAACCTTGTCTTTACTAAAAATACAAAAATTAGCCGGGTGTGGTGGCAGTAGCCTGTAATCCCAGCTACTTGGGAGGCTGAGGCAGGAGAATCACTTGAACTCAGGAGGCAGAGATTGCAGTGAGCTGAGATCATGCCACTGTACTCTCCAGCCAGAGTGACACAGAGAGACTCTGTGTCAAAAAACAAAACAAAACAAAACAAACAAACAAACAAACAATCTTTGGATGTAGGGCCCAAATCCAATATGATATCATCTCAAGATGTTTAACTTAATTATATCTGCAAAGACCCTATTTCCAAATAAGGTCACATTCACAGATACCAGAGGTCAAGTCTTGACCATATCTTTTTGGGAGGCACAATTCAATCTGCAACAGAAGGTACTGGTAATTTATGAAGAGGACTGGCATGATCTCATTGCTGATAGAACAGATCTCACTGGCTGCTGTATGGCGATTAGGCTAAAGTGGGGAGGTGGGAGATGGGGCCATTGCAGGAAGCTGGGCCAGGGATGATGGTGAGAAAGAGAAAAGTGTCACAGACTCATGGACTCTCACGGCTGGGCCTGGGTATTCTTCCGTTAGATGTAAATGATTTCACAGATCATCAGTGTCAGGGAAGGCCACTCTGTGGCCATGACGAATCGAGGTAGTAGTCAGACCCCCTCTGAAATCATGTCTGAAAACCAACAAAATGTGGACAGTGTCTGAGCCACAGCATTGACCAAACATGCCTCATCGAGGCTAGCAGCAGAGACTGAGCCTTGGAATTTTCCTTTTTTTTTTTTTTTTTTTTTTTTTTGAGATGGAGTCTCGCTCTGTTGCCAGGCTGCAGTGCAGTGGTCTAATCTCAGCTCACTGCAACCTCTGCCTCCCAGGTTCAAGTGATTCTCCTGCCTCAGCCTCCTGAGTAGCCGGGACTACAGGCGCGCACCACCACGCCCGGCTAATTTTTGTATTTTTAGTAGAGATGGGGTTTTGCCATGTTGGCCAGGCTGGTCTTGAACACCTGACCTCAGGTGATCCACCCACCTCAGCCTCCCAAAGTACTGGGATTAAAGGCGTGAGCCACCATGCCCAGCCTCTTTTTTTTTCTAAATCAATCAAGCCTAAGCAACATGGCGAGACCCCGTCTCATTTCTACAAAAGATATAAACAATTACCTGGGCATGGGGGCCTGTGTCTGTAATCCCAGCTACTCATGAGGCTGAGATGGGAGGACCGCTTGAACCCAGGAAGTCAAGGGGCTACGGTGAGCCATGATCATGCCTCTGCACTCTAGCCTGGATTACAGAATGAGACCCTGTATCAAAAAAATAAAAATGGGCTGGGCATGGTGGCTCATGCCTATAATCTCAGCACTTTGGGAGGCCGAAGAAGGTGGATCACTTGAGGTCAGGAGTTTGAGACCTGCCTGGCCAACATGATGAAATCCTGTCTCTACTAAAAATACAAAAATTAGCCTGGCATGGTGGTGCACTCCTGTAATCCCAGCTACTTGGGAGGCTGAGGTGGGAGAATTGCTTGAACCCAGGAGGTGGATGTTGCAGTGAGCTGAGATTGTGCCACTGCACTTCAGGCTGGGCAACAGAGTGAGATTCTGTCTCGAAAATAAATAAATAAATAAACAAACAAAGAAAGAAAGAAATACTCACAATTCTAGCCTTGCTCCATTATTCTCATCTTCTAGATGAGAATGATCAAGATGGTCATGTGTGGTGGTATTAGTACTATTACATGTACTGATAGTACATGTAGTATCAGTACTCTGGGAGGCTGAGGCAGGAGGATCACTTGAGCCCAGGAGGTTGAGACTGCAGAGAGCTACAGTTGTAGTTGTGCCACTGCACTCCAGCCTGGGCAACAGAGCAAGACTCAGTCTAAAAAAAAAAAAAAATTACCAAGATACTCAATTGTGGATACCGTCTCATACTAGTCAGAATGGCAATTATTAAAAAGTCAAGAAACAACAGATGCTGGTGAGGCTGTGGAGAAATAGGAACACTTTCACACCATTGGTGGGCATGTAACTTAGTTCAACCATTGTAGAAGACAGTGTGGCGATTCCTCAAAGACCTAGAAGCAGAAATACCATTTGACCCAGCAATCCCATTACTGGGTATATTCCCAAAGAAACAGAAATCATTCTATTATAAAGATACATGCACACGTTATGTTCATTGCAGCACTCTTCACAATAGCAAAGACATGGAATCAACGCAAATGCCCATCAATGACAGACTGGATAAAGAAAATGTGGTACATATGCACCATGGAATACTACACAGCCATAAAAAGGAATGAGATCATGTCCTTTGCAGAGATATGGATGGAACTGGAAGCCATTATCCTCAGCAAACTAATGCAGGAACAGAAAACCAAACACTGTATTTCTCACTTATAAGTGAGAGCTGAACAATGAGAACACATGGGCACAGGGAGGGGAACACCATACACTAGGGGCTGTTGGAGGGGCAGGGGAGGGAGAGCACAGGATAGACAGCTAATGCTTGCGAGGCTTAATACCTATGGTTCCATAGGTGCAGCAAACCACCATGGCACACATTTCCCTATGTAACAAACCTGCATGTTTTGCACATGTATCCTGGAACACAAAATAAAATTAAATTTAAAAAAAGAAAAAAAAAGGTGCTCAATTGTGGAATGACCTGGTTCTTAAGAGCACACAATCCAGAGCAAAGCCTTGCTTCCTTGAGCTATTTTCCAAAACATACAACACCAGCATGAATCCTAAATACATCCTTACTGAGGTGCCCTAGGGGTGTCCATGGTCTGTGTGCTCTTCTTGTATGGCATCAATAAACCCACTTTGTTCAGCTGTCAGTGTGTTCCTGGTGGTCTTGGAGGGGCAGGGCCAGCTTCATGCGTGTGGACCTGTGCAATCCACAGAGTCAGGGATGTAGAAGGATTAATCCCTGGACCAGATTAATGCTTGGATGCCACCATATTGAATTCTTTTAATTCTTTTACAGACAGGGTCTCTTTCTCTGTTGCCCAGGCTGGACTGCAGTGACGTGATCACAGCTCACTGCAGCCTCAAGCTCCTGGGCTCCAATGAATCCCCTGCCTCAGCTTCCTGAGTAGTTGGGACTACAGGTGCGGCCACCACGCCCAGTTAATTAAAATACTTTTTTTGTAGAGATGGGGTCTTGCTATGTGGCCTAGGCTAGTCTTGAACTCCCGGGTCGAGGCCACCATGCCCGGCTTGAAATTCTTAATAATTTTTGTACAGGGGGCTCCCTGTGTTGGTTTTTCACTGGGCCCCAGAAGTTCCACAGGGAGTTCTGCTGAAGGGCAGGGCCAGTGGGTAACATCAGGGTCATCGTGGAAGAGGATGTGAGAAGTGGGTGAATTCCGGATTTTTTGGCTAGGATCCGTAAGACTGGCTGATATTGGGGATTTGGGAGGGAAAAAGCAGGGAAGAGAGAGGAATCACTCCTGCATGTGGGCTGGGACTTGCGCAATGAGCGCCCTTTATCCAGATGGGAAACATTGGGTAAACAAGTCAAGCAGATTTTAGAGTGGGCAGGTGGGGTCAAGAATCTGTTTGGCGAAAATAAGCTTCCTATCAAATATTATAAAATAAGGATGGGATATTACATTAAAAAGAATTGCTGACTAGCCAGGTGTGGTGGCTCATGCCTGTAATCCCAACATTTTGGAAAGCCAAGGTGGGAGGATCACTTGAGGCCGGGAGTTTGAGACCAGCCTGGGCAACATAGCAAGACCCCATCTCTACAAAAAATATTTAAAAATCAGCCGAGCATAGTGGTGCGTACCTGTAGTCCCAGCTACCTGGAAGGCTGAAGCTGGGGAGGACTGCTTAAGCCCAGGAGGTATAGGTTGCAGTGAGCTATGATTATGCTGCTGCACTCCAGCCTGGGCCACAGAGTAAGGTCCTGTCTCCTAAAAAAAAAAAAAAAAAAAAAAAAAAAAAAATTGGGCCAGGTGCGGCGACTCACACCTGTAATTTTAGCACTTTGGAAGGCTGAGGCAGGTGGATCACCTGAGGTCAGAAGTTTGAAACCAGCCTGGCCAACATGGTGAAACCCCATCTCTTCTAAAAATATAAAAACATTAGCCAGGGGTGGTGGTGGGCACCTGTAATCCCAGCTAACTGGGAGGCTGAGGCAGGAGAATCGCTTGAACCTGGGAGGTGGAGGTTACAGTGAGCTGAGATCACGCCACTGCACTCCAGCCTCCAGACAGGGCGAGACTCTGTCTCAGAAAAAAAAAAAAAGTGACTCAATTTGTACTACAGTTTTGCAAGATGCTACCACTGTGGGGAAACCAGGTAAGGGAGTTCATGAGCTCTCTGTATTATTTCTTACAACCGCATATGAATCTACAATCATCTGAAAATGAAAAGTTCAATTTAAAAATACTGGTTTCCCAGAAGATCAGGACGTGAATGGAGCAACAGGCGGCTCGGGGCAGGTGTTACTCATTTTTTTTCATCAGTTCTCAAATCTGCAAGGAATTTGGGGGCAGCACACAGAGGCGGACACAGTTGGAAACAGTGAAGGGACTGTTTGTGGTGTCTTGGGGGACGGTGGCAGCAGCTCTGGCACCTGAGCGTCTGTCCTTCCTGGTGGTCTGGTGGTGAGGGCTGATGGGGTGGACAGCAGCTCATCTCTTGGAGGCCCTGCCAAGTAAAGGGGTGAACTTGGCTCTAGAGGACAATGTCCTTGGGTCTGAGGACATTGACTTCAGCGCTCACCTCCTCTAGTAATTTCAGGTTACTTTGGCAGTGGGACAGACACAGGGGCACGAAACCATGGGTAGGAGAGGAGGTCAGCATAAGCCCGGTTGGTGTTCACTTTCAAGTTTTCCTTCATTAGAGTCAGGCTTCCAGCGGGGAGAAGAGCATCTCATCATAAGATATTTGCAGATGTATTCATGGAACTGCCCACATATCTGGATGAGGATATATGACTTGCCCCCTGGAGGAAAGAGTTAAATGAATCGCTAAAGCACAAAATGTTCCTGTAAAATTGCTTCCATATTTTATTAGATGCAGATGAGCATGAATTATTGTGAAGCCAACAGGGGAGTTTGCAAATTTGGTTCTGCCTTTTTCCATCAACAACCCCCCCTCACCTAGATGGTTATGGAAGGACTGGTTGAGGGATGCTGGTTTGGGGTTGGACCATTGAGTAAAGAGCTCATTCGCTTATTAATTCATCCCATCAGATGTTTATGGGGCACCTACCGTATGTCAGGGAATGCAAGTGCAATTACAGCTTGCAGGTGTCATTCTTGTTGATCAACCTTCCAACGACACCACCAAGGTCCTTCTGAGATGCGCCATTTTTGTTTTACAGGTTATGCTGGGGATGGCTTTTGGGGGAGGAAGCTTCCTTTTGAGCCTCTCAGAGTGCCACTGTCTTATCTATGCCATAGAAAAGAAGGCGCATTTCACCTACGCCTCCAAGGTCAGAAATGCAAATTAACATTAATTCCACTTTCCCACAATCTCCCCGTTTGCATCAAGGTGTGAAACTCCTTGGGGGGAAAATGGACACAATTGTGCAAAATTGGTTTTCTAGCTGAAGAGATCTGATGAATTTCTTATACTCGATGTGACTCTGTCAATTTATTTTTCTATCTATCTATCTATTTATTTTTGAGACAGAGTCTCTCTCTGACACCCAAGCTAAAGTGTAGTGGCACTATCTCAGCTCACTGCAACCTCTGCCCCTCTGGGTTCAAGCAATTCTCCTGCCTCAGTCTCCTGAGTAGCTGGGATTACAGGTGAGCGCCACCACGCTAGGCTAATTTTTGTATTTTTAGTAGAGACGGGGTTTTCCCCTGTTGGCCAGGCTGGTCTCAAACTCCTGACCTCAGGTGATCCACTAGCCTTGGCCTCCCAAAGTACTGGGATTACAGGCATGAGCCACCACACCTGGCCACTATTTTTTCTTTTTAAAAAAACTTTTGGCCAGGTATGGTGGCTCATGCCCATAATCCCAGCACTTTGGGAGACCGAGGTGGGAGGATTGTTTGAGGCCAGGTGTTTGAGACCAGCCTGGGCAATATAGTGACACTCCATCTCTACAACAAATAAAAAATTAGCCAGGTGTGCTGGTGCGTTCCTGTAGTCTCAGTTAGCTGGGAGGCCGAGGCAGGAGGGTCACTTGAGCCTGGAATTCAAGACCAGTTTAGGAAACATAATGAGACCCCATGCCTGCAAAAATTACAAAAAATAGCGAGGTGTGATGGCACAAGCCTGTATTCCAAGGTATTCAGGAGGCTGAGGTGAGAGGATCATTTAAGCCCAGGAGGTTGAGGCTGCAGTAAGACATGATAGCACCACTGCCCTTCAATTTGGAAACAGAGCAAGACTCTGTCTCAAAAAAATATATTTATTTATTTTTGAGATGGAGTCACTTTCTGTCGCCCAGGCTGGAGTGCAGTGTCGCAATCTTGGCTCACTGCAACCTCTGCCTCCCAGATTCAAGCGATTCTCTTGCCTCAACCTCCACTGTAGCTGAAATTACAGGCGCGTGCCGCCACACCTGGCTAAGTTTTGTATTTTTAGTAGAGATGGGGTTTTGCCATGTTGGCCAGGCTGGTCTCGAATTCCATACACCAGGTGATCCACCTGCCTCGGCCTCCCAAAGTGTTAGGATTACAGGCATGAGCCACCACACCTAGCCAAAAATTTATTTGTAAGTTTTTTCATTTCAATAGCTTGAGGGGTACAAGTGGTTTTTGGAGACATGGAAGAATTGTATGGTGGTAAAGTCTAGGATTTTAGTGTATCTGTCACCTGAGTAGTGTACTTTGTACTCAATAAGTAGTTTTTCATCCATCGCCCCCTAACATCATCCTGCTTCTTAGTCTCCATTGTCTGTACTCTGTAAGTCTTTGTGTAGCTATAGCTTAACTCCCACTTACTGGTGAGAATATGCAGTATTTGGTTTTCTGTTCCTGAGTACTTCACTAAGGATCATGGCCTCCAGTTTCATCCAAGTTGCTGTAAAAGACATTATTTCTTTTTCTTTTCTTTTCTTTCTTTCTTTTCTTTTTTTTTTTTTTTTTTTTGTTTTTTTGAGGCAGGGTCTTTCTCTGTCATCCAGGCTGAAGTGCAGCAATACACGGCTCACTGCAGCCTTGACCTCCCAGGTTCAAGCAATCCTCCCACCTCAGCCTCCCTAGTAGCTGGGACTACAGGTGTGCACCACCATGCCCGAATACTTTTTAAATTTTTTGTAGAGGTGGGGGTCTCACTATGTTGCCCAGGCTGGTGTCAAACTCCTAGCCTCAAACAATCCTCCTGTCTTGGCCTCCTAAAGTGCTAGACCTTCAGGCATGAACCACCTCACCCTGCCTCTATTTCATGTTTTCTTTTTTTTTGCAATGGAATCTTGCTCTGTCACCCAGGCTGGAGTGCAGTGGCACGATCTTGGCTCACTGCAACCTCCGTCTCCTGGGTTTAAGTAATCCTCCCACCTCAGCCTCCCTAGTAGCTGGGACTACAGGCACATACCACCATGCCTGGCTAATTTTTGTAGTTTTAGTAGCGATGGGGTTTCACCATGTTAGTCAGGCTAGTCTCAAACTCCTGGCCTCAAGTGATCCACCATCTCAGCCTCCCAAAGTGCTGGGATTACACTGCGCCCGACCTCTTTATTATTTTTTTAATGGCTGAGTAGTATTCCATAATATATACACACCACATTTTTCTTTATCCACTCATCTGTTGATGGGCTCTGCCAGTTTGATCCCAGCTGGACATCTGAGTGGCCCGGCTGCCCCTTAGCATCCCGTCCCAGGGTAGAGGCACTGGGGTTGAAAGAATGCATATGTTGTATTTCTCAGCTTTCCTTTAGAGACTGGGTATAGCAGAAAGGCTTGTAGGATCACTGGAAGCTGGAGTGACTGGAGTCTTTCACAGGTCCTGTCTGTCCCCACAGAGGAGGGAGTGAGGGTTGTGAAGAGCTTGTCTCTGCTGGCTTTGGCCTGAGCTGCTGGTAGGAGCAATGGCGGCTGGCCCCATGGCCTGTGGGTGCTTGCTGGGTTGAGGGGTGGCGTGTAGGCCCTCAACCCTTCCCGGAAGGGCTCCTAGGGCTGTCAGGAGCACAACAAATTGACATCTAGAGACTGTGGAGTCTTTTTTAAAATTTTTTTAATTTTTAACAATCAGACAGAGTCTCTCTCTCTGTTGCCCAGGCTGGTGTGCAGTGGCACGATCTCGGCTCACTGCAACCTCCACTTCCCAGGTTCAGGCGATTCTTCTGCCTCAGCCTTCCAAGTAGCTGAGACTACAGGCATGTGACCACACCTGGCTAATTTTTGTATTTTTAAAAAATTGTATTTATTTATTTATTTTGGAGACAGAGTTTCATTCCTGTTGTCTAGGCTGGAGTGCAGTGGCAAAAGCTCAGCTCACTGCAACTTCCACCTCCCGGGTTCAAGCGATTCTCCTGCCTCAGCCTCCTGAGTAACTGGGATTACAGGTGTCTGCCATCATGCCTGGTTAATTTTTTGTATTTTTAGTAGAGATGAGGTTTTGCCATGTTGGCCAGGCTGGTCTGAAACTCCTGACCTCAGGTTATCCGCCTGCCTCGGTCTCCCAAAGTGCTGGGATTACAGGTGTGAGCCACCACACGCAGTCCTGGAAGCTGTGGAATCTGCCGCAAGGAGAATTCCTGAGGAAAACCAGAGGCTGCATTGATGGCCCTTTGCCTGCGTGGCCACACGGGATTCTCACAGCAGCCCAAAGAATGGGATTGGGCAAAGGAATTGTCCTGGCCTCCAATTTAGGGGCAGAGAAACAGCTCAGCAAGACCCAGCACTCATCTCTGATTACCCAGTGAATTGTGGAGATTGGATTTCCACTTGTCATACTGCCTTTACGTCTGCTTTTCCGAGAGAAACTGTGCATTCAGCCCCTTTCAAAGGCAGAAAAGTGCTGTTGAAAAATATACCAGGGGCCAGGCACGATGGCTAATGCCTGTCATCCCAGCACTTTGGGAGGCCGAGGCGGGTGGGTCACCTGAGGTCGGGAGTTCAAGATCAGCCCGGTCAACATGGTGAAACCCCGTCTCTACTAAAATCACAAAAAATTAGCTGGGCGTGCTGGCAGTTGCCTGTAATCCCAGCTACTTGCGAGGCTGAGGCAGGAGAATAGCTTGAACCTGGGAGGCGGAGGTTGCAGTGAGCTGAGATTGGGTCATTGCACTCCAGCCCTGGAGACAAGAGAGACTCTATTTTGAAAAAAAAGAAAAAAGAAAAATATACCGGAGAGGCCAGGCATGGTGGCTCATGCCTATAATCCCAGCACTTTGGGAGGCTGAGATGGGAAGATTGCTTGAGGCCAGGAGTTTAACACCAGTTCGGGAAACATACTGATACCTTGTCTCTTAAAAAAAAAAATTAGCTAGGTGGTGGTGTGCACCAGTAGTCTCAGCTACTAAGGAGGCCAAGGAAGGAGGATCACCTGAGCCCAGGAGTTTGAGACGGCAGTGAACTATGATCACTATCTTGCCAGTACACTCCAGCCTGGGCAACAGAGGCCCCTGTGTAGGAAAGGGCACCCTTTGCTGCATCTCTCTCTTTTTTTTTTTTTTTTTGAGACGGAGTCTCACTCTGTCGCCCAGGCTGGAGTGCAGTGGCCGGATCTCAGCTCACTGCAAGCTCCACCTCCCGGGTTTACGCCAGTCTCCTGCCTCAGCCTCCTGAGTAGCTGGGACTACAGGCACCCGCCACCCCGCCCGGCTAGTTTTTTGTATTTTTTAGTAGAGATGGGGTTTCACCGGGTTAGCCAGGATGGTCTTGATCTCCTGACCTCGTGATCCGCCCGTCTTGGCTTCCCAAAGCGCTGGGACTACAGGCTTGAGCCACTGTGCCCAGCCTTTTTTTCCTTTTTTTTTTTTTGTTTTTTTTAAGAGATGGGCTCTCGTCTTGGTCAGGTTGGTCTTGAATTCTGGGTTTCAAGCAGTCCTCCCACCTCAGCCTCCCAAAGTGCTAGTGTTATAGGCATGAGTCACCATGACTGGTCTGCATCTCTTTTCAGGTTAGTTAAATTGTGGAGGAGAATGACCCAGAAAATCTAGAAGTTTCTTCTTCTGCAGTCTGAGGGCTGCAGTTTACAATCAAGCCAGGCAGGCACATAGTCTATCTGCCCTTCATTCCAAATCTTGGGTGCCTGGATTCGTTAGAAATTTGGAAAACAGGATGGGAACAGTGGCTCATACCTGTAATCCCAGCACTTTGGGAGGCTGAGGCGGGCGGATCACAAGGTCAGGAGTTTGAGATCAGCCTGGCCAACAAGGTGAAACCCTGTCCCTACTAAAAACAAAAATTAGCCAGGTGTGGTGGCATGCACCTGTAATCCCAGCTACTTGGGAGGCTGAGGCAGGAGAATCACTTGAACCTGGGAGGCAGAGGTTGCAGTGAGTTGAGATAGTGCCATTGCACTCCAGCCTGGGCAACAAGAATGAAAACTCTGTCTCAAAAAAAAAAAAAAAAATGTTTTTTGAAAACAGAATTGGCTAGAAACTGGAATTCATACTTATTACTCCCAAGATGCAGAGGGCTCAGGGGATGGGTGGGTAGGGGGAGTACTGGGTGTCTGGTTCTCATTAGTTGAGAGATCATCAGGAGCACCCCCCTGGTTGAAACTTTCAGATTTATACTAAAAAATAACAAGAATGTCTACGGAGTAGAATAAATGTGGTTGCATTTTGGCTTGAAGAATTGAGGATCCTTCCGGGACAGGTTTTACACGTGACTTCTCAACCTGGTCTTTTGGATATGTCCTGGTCTCAGGGTCAGAAGATCCGGGCTAGAGTCTGGCTCTGCCATCTCTCTGCCGTGGGACTTCAGGCAAGTCCCTGTTGTGAAGCTACAATGTTTTCCCTCTGTAATGGCGGGAGTGAGTGGCATTTGCTTTATGGACCATTCAGGGGCATGTAAAGCTCACATTAAATGAGATGATCTGTCTTCTCACTTTGATTTTCATATCACTGCGCAAGTATGGATTACTGTTACCAACCAGGTGGGAGGGTGTCAGAGGAGACAGGAACAAATGTCTTCTAAAATCCAGGTTAGGCCAGGCACGGTTGCTCATGTCTGTAATCCCAGCACTTTGGGAGGCTGAGGCAGGTGGATCACCTGAGGTCAGGAGTTTGAGACCAGCCTGGCTAACATGGTAAAACCCCATCTCTAAAAATACAAAATCAGCCAAGCGTGGTAGCACACACCTATAATCCCAGCTGCTCTGGAGGCTGAGAAAGGAGAATTGCTTGAACCTGGAAGGTAGAGGTTGCAGTGAGCCAAGATCACACCACTACACTCCAGCCTGGGTGACAGAGCTAGACTCCATCCCCCCCCCCCCAAAAAAAAAAGGAAAAAACAACAACAAAAAATAAAAATAAAATCCAACTTGGGCTTGGGAAATCTCTTCTTTTTCTTTCTTTGGTCTTCGTTGCTCTCTTCCTTTCTTTATTTTCTCTTTCTTTCTCTCTTTCTTTCTTTCTTTCTTTCTTTCTTTCTTTCTTTCTTTCTTTCTTTCTTTCTTTCTTTCTTTCTTCTTTCTTTCTTTTTTAAAATTCTTTCTTTCTTCTTTTTTTTGACAGAGTCTTGCTCTGTCCCCCTTGCTGTAATGGAGTGGCATGGTCATAGCTCACTGCAACCTCCACCTCCCGGGTTCAAGCGATTCTCCTACCTCAGCCTCCCGGGTAGCTGGCACTATAGGCATGCACCATCACACCCGGCTAATTTTTGTATTTTGTTTTAGTAGAGACAGGATTTCACCATGTTGGCCAGGCTGGTCTCGAACTCCTCACTGTGCGATCCACCCGCCTCAGACTCCCAGAGTGCTGGGATTACAGGTGTTAGCCACCGCTCCTGGCCATGCTTGGCTAATTTAATTTTTTATTGTTTTCAAGACATGGGATCTGGCTTTGTTGCCCAGGCCGTTTTCAAACTCCTGGTCTCAAGTGAGAAGCCTCCCACCTGGGCCTCCCGAAGTGCTGGGATTACAGGCATGAGCCATGTGTCTGGCCACTGCCTCCATTTCTGAGGTGGACAGTTTCACTGCCAAGATGAGCATCTGGCTGGCCTTCATTTGTTAAAGAGCATCTCAATAGAAGGGGAAAATGGATCCCCGAGGCCCACCCATTGGTAATGGTTGAATTAAGTCTGAACATTCAGACATGGTGGGCCAGGTGCTTGTCAGAACCCCTTGGAAGCAAGAATGGCTGGGTAAATCAGGATTTTGTTGCAAGATGGAGTTGGTCCTGGCTGGGCACAGTGGCTCATGCCTGTAATCCCAGCACTTTGGGAGGCTGAGGCAGGCGGATCACAAGGTCAGGAGAACAAGACCATCCTGGCTAACATGGTGAAACCCCGTCTCTACTAAAAATACAAACAATTAGCCAGGCATGGTGGCGGGCACCTGTAGTCCCAGCTCCTTGGGAGGCTGATGCAGGAGAATGGCGTGAACCGGGAGGCGGAGCTTGCGGTGAGCCGAGATTGTACCACTGTACTCCAGCCTGGGAGACAGAGCGAGACTCCATCTCAAAAAACAAAACAAAACAAAACAAAATAACAAAATGTAGTTTGTCCCGAATTCTCACTGTTAGAGTCACAAACTGGGGAAGAAAAATAACCCTTCCAGCAGCCCCCAGGATCAATGACTAAAGTGCAGTGGGCAGGCCTGGGGAGCCGGGAATGATGCAGGTGTACCCAAGCTCTGAAGGCAACCTCTACAAGCCAGTGCCAGTGGGTGGGGGCAGACAGAAATCCTCCTAGAACCTGTTGGGGCTAGAGGGAGTTGCCATGTCCCCAGCATGCTTCCGGGGTGGTGGGGGCATCAGCAGCAGCATCACTGGATGGTCTGTTCTCCCATCCTCTGGTGTTTCACAGACCCACCATGAATGAGACAGACTTAGTGACCACTCAGGGGCTGTTCAAAAATCTGGGCATACTTTTTTCAGGTCTGGAAGCAAGAAACATCCCATGGCTGACAGTCCCCACCAGGGAAAGGAGAGCTGTATGAAGCATCTTCCTCTTTACCCGGGCACAGATCCTGGGGGCTGGAGAAGGAGTGTTGACACCAAGGGACTGGCATCCCCTGAGATGCCAAACTCGCCACCTTCTGGGAGGAAATGCATATAATGGATACATGCATGTTTGGATATGTGCACATAATGAGTACACATGTTTGAATGTGTGCATTGTGTATATATGTGTGTGCATTTGTGTGAGTCTGTGTGAGTGCATGAGGGAAGGTGTGGGATATATGAAGCCACCCTGATGGAGTTTGGTGGCATTCTAGAGGCCCCTGAGAGGAACGGCAAATGTGCACATGAGTGTGTCTAGGTGTCTGTGTGTGAGTAGGATGTGTGTGTCTATGTGAGTGTAGGGATACATAACTGTGAGTTTCTGTCTTAGTCCATTGAGTCTGCTATAACACAATGCCACAGACTGGGTGGCTTCTGAACAATAGAAGTTTATTACTCACAGTTACTGAGGCTGAATGTCTAAGATCAAGACACTGGCAGATTCGTTGGTTTGTGAGGACCCACTTTCTGGTTCATAGACAGCCCCCATCTTGCGATGTTCTTATGTGGCAGAAGGGGTGAGAGTTTCTTTGGGGCCTTGTTTATAAGGGCACTAATCCTATTCATGGGGACTCTTCCCTCATGACCTATTGACCTATCAAAGGGCCTCTCTCTTAAAACCATCACATTGGAGATTAAGGTTTAAACATATGCATTTTGGGGGACACATTCACTCTGTACCAGTGTGTAAATGTGTGTGAGCTTGAGTGTGAGTAAGTTGTGTGTGTCAGTGTATATGTGTGTGAGTACATATAAGTATATGTGTGCAGGCAGCAGTGTGTGTGTAGGTGTGAGTGCAAGTGACTAATGTGAGCCTTGTATGAAGGGGCGTGAGTGTATTGTGAGTGTGAGTGGGTACATGTATGTTTGATGTGTGCATATAATGGGTACATATATGTTTGAATTCATGCATATAATGGATACATGCATTTTTGAACATGTGCACATAATGGGTACACATAAATTTGAATGTGTGCATTGTGTATACGTGTGCATGCATTTGTGTGAGTCTGTGTGAGTGCATGAGGGAATGTGTGGGATATATGAATATACGTGTACGTGAACTTTGAGTGTGTGCATTTGTAAGTATGTGTGTATGTGTGAGTGTATGCTTGAACGTGTGAGGTGGTGTGCGTGGATTGAGAGCATGGGTGAGATCCTGATTTACTATTCCTTAAGAAAGAGCTAGTTCTCAAGAATAGGAACAATAGAAAGAGGACATATTAGAGGAGAGTCACAGGGCAGAAATTCAGAAATGCAGGGTGGATTGAGGGCCCCCGAGAGGAGGGGGGAGAAATAAATGGTAGCCAGGGTGCTGCATGAATAAGCTGTAGAGCTATTTTAGCAGATGCCAGTAGTGAAAATTTGGAGAGAGAAAGAGATGTCCGGTGAGGATTTTCAGAAAATGTCCATGAAAGAATTTGTCTAAAGCCCCTGGGCCTCCCTTTTGATGAAGCTAATATGAAAGATTTACATGAGTTGAGTATACATTGCAAAGACTGGTCCATGAGAACAGCCAGATATATACAGGTTACGCAAGGGAATAAAGGTCTAGCAGCTGTTGCTCTGGGATGTCCTGTTGTGTAAACTCCAAAGGATGCTCAGAGAAGCTCTATATAGATTTGTAAAAAGATAATGTTTTGAATGTCCATCAGGATATGATAAGTTTCCAGGAAAGAAACTCAAGGGGGTGGAATAGCTGTTCCCCTATGACTATTGGCCCAATACCTCCCCAGGGAGCATGGCGGTGCCTGGGAATGATATTTGATAGGAACCGCAAAGACACAGCCACATTCATCAAAATAAGTTCAGCTGTTTGCATTCACTCTGGCTCAAACTTTAGAGGAGATTTTTTGACTGAAAGACCAGAGGCAGGGTGGGTGCCAGCATGGGTTTCATTTGGTAAGTCCAGTGTCATGAGGGTTTCTTCCTATCTCTGCTTTGCTTTCTGTGATCAAAGCTTTATCCCTAGGATGGCTCCTCTTCCTGGGTCCAAATCATCTGTGTCACCACAACTTCATACCACACCATCTGGGTAAACAGGGAGACACTCTGGCCCAGGATGTCAAGAATGAGTCCTGAGGTCCACCTGGCCGGACAGTAATGACCATGGACTGGGAACAGGCTATGCTGAAGGGCTGACGCCAACTGAGCTGCCTACTGAGCCAATCTGTTGTGGGTTGAACTGTGTCACTCTCTCCCCATATTCATTCACTGAAGCCATCGCCCCCAGTAACTATGTTTGGAGACCTCCAAAGAGGTGTTTAAGTTAAAATGAGATCATTAACATGGGCACTAACCCAATATAAACTGTTCTAAGAAGAAGAGATTAGGACATAGAAGTACAGAGGGAGAACCATGGGAAGATCCAGCAAGAAGACAGCCGTGTGCAAACCAAGGAGAGAGGCCTCAGGAGGAACCAACTTGCTGAGACCTTGGACTTCCAGCCTCCGGGACTGTAAGACAGTATGTTTCTGGGGCTGAGTGGAGAGCCAGTGGATCCTGCCTCACATGTCCATGGGCTGGAAGAGGAGGGAGGCAAGAAGGACTGTCTTTTCTTCCTGATCCCTGAGGTCTCTGCCTAGAGAACAGGTGCAGCAGTCTCTGGTCTCCTGGTAGTACCAGCCCTTGCCAATCTCACAATCACAGTGGTCACTCACTGAACGTGACAGGAATGGAAAAGGAAAGAGAGCTAGGTTGTCACCCCCACAGGAGTATCTGCTGGGGAGGCAGAAGTTCCTATTTTAGGAACCAAGGCGGGAGCTCGACTTCCTTCTCAGGGGAGTGGCCAGGGGTGGGCTTCCTTTAGGGACCAGCAAGGTTCAGACGCCTGCTGCCAGGGACCCCTTTGCCCACACTGGCCACTGGGCTAAGAGGGGCTTCTGCCAGGGAGCCATTCATGAAGGTGTGTAACACACAAGGCCCAGTCAGGAAAAGAGAAACCACTGTGGGTATTTCAGAGTGAACTTGTTGCTTACCCTGGTAAAGTAGGGAGTTAAGAAACAAAAAGGGTAAAATGAGGCAAGCCAGAGATTAGCAACACAGGAAGCCGCAAGCACCCCTAGGGTTGGTAAGACCCAGGGCGGAAGTGGATTGACTGGAGCCAAGAATCTGGGCAATGGGGTTGGGGGCGGAGCTATGGCAGGGGCTGACCATAGGGAGCTGGGACCACGGAGGGAGGGATTGTGCAGCAGGGGCTGTGGTTAAGGCATGGCCAGAGGCTTTACCCAGAGGGAGAGAGGGCAGGAGAAATTCCCTGGCTTCTCCTTTTACCCTGTCTTGTAGTCTTTTCTTTAAAACTATAGTAAAAGACACAAAACAGGAAGTTTATCATCTACACTATTAAAAATATATAATATAATCGATATTTATTTAGACTATTTATTTATTTAAGACAGGGTCTCACTCTTTGCCCAGGCTGGAGTGCAGTGGTGCAATCATAGCTCACCGAAGCCTCCAATTCCTGAGCTCAATGATCCTCCCGCCTCAGCCCCCTGAGTAGCTGGGACTACAGGCACGTGCCACCACACCTGGCTAATTTTTAAATGATATGTAGAGATGGGGTCTTGCTATATTTCCCAGGCTGGTCTTCAATTGTCCTCAAGTGATTCTCCTGCCTTGGCCTCTCAAAATGCTGGGATTACAGATGTGAGCCACTGCACCTGGCCAGCACCACTTTTAAGTGTGCAGTTCAGCAGCGTTAAACATATTCACATTGTTGTCATCTGGCCACACTGAAACTTTGTCCCCATTAAAAATTCCCCATTCCTCCTCCCCTAGCCCCTGGCAACCACCATTCAACTTTCTGTCTCTACGAGTCTGACTGCTCTAGAGACCTCATGTAAATTGAATTATACAGGCTGGGCACAGTGGCTTTTGCCTGTACTCCCAGCACTTTGGGAGGCCGAGGTGGGTGGATTACCTGAGGTCGGGAGTTTG
Source organism: Macaca nemestrina (assembly GCF_043159975.1). NCBI lineage: Eukaryota > Metazoa > Chordata > Mammalia > Primates > Cercopithecidae > Macaca > Macaca nemestrina. Next base: position 130,084,747 of record NC_092128.1, read on the forward strand.
AGACCAGCCTGACCAGCATGGCAAAACCCCATCTCAACTAAAAATACAAAAATTAGCCAAGCCTGGTGGTGTGTGCCTGTAATCCCAGCTACTCGGGAGTCTGAGACAGGAGAATTGCTTGAATCCAGAGGCTGAGGTTGCAGTGAGCTGAGATCACACCCCTGCACTCCAGCCTGGGCAACAGAGTGCAACTCTGTCTCTAAATAAATAAATAAATAAATTGAATTATACAGTATTGTGTGACTGACCTATTTCATTTAGCATAATGTCCTCAAAGTTCATCCATATCGTAGCATGTGTCAGAATTCCTTCCTTCCTTCCTTTTTCTTTCTCTTAGAGATGAGGTCTTGCTCTGTTGCCCGGTTGCAGTGCAGTGGCACAATCACAGCTCATTGCAGCCTTGAACCCCTGGGCTGTAGGGATCCTCCTGCCTCAGCCTCCTGAGTAGCTGGGATTACAGGTGAGTGCCACTGTGTCCAGCTTCCTTCCTTTTTAAGGTTGAATAATCTTCCATTGTATGGATGAGACCACATTTTGTTCATTCATTCATTCATTCATTCATTCATTCATCCATCCATCCATGCTTGAATGCTTCTACCTTTTGGCTATTGTAAATAACGCCAGTACACACAAAGTGTACAAATATCTCTTTGACACCCTGCTTGCATTCTTTTGCTTATATACCCGGAAGTGGAACTGCTGAATCATATGGTAATTCTGCTTTAATTTGTTTGCGGAAGCGCCATACTGTCTTCCACAGCAGCGGCACCATTTTGCGCTCCCACTAGCAGTGCACAAGGCTTCCAGTGTTTTGTTTGTTTGCTTGTTTGTTTTGAGTCTCACTCTACCGCCCAGGCTGGAGTGCAGTGGTGCGATCTTGGCTCACTGCAACCCCTGCTTCCCAGGTTCAAGTGATTCTTGTGCCTCAGCCTCCTGAATACCTGGGATTACAGGTGTGCGTCACCTCTGAAAGGAGCTGGGCACATTCCTCAGCCCCGGGCTCAAAACTCCCTGAGCCTAGCACAAACACATCCCATCCTCCCATCCCACCACCATATATCTCTCAAACTCCCTGAGCTCAGTACAAACACCACCTGGAAAGTCTCCGATAAGGAGACAGCCGTTCAAGGTTACGGAAAGCGCAGGAATTTCTTTGTTCCCCTACAACTTTCGGGCTATAAAAAGCAAACGCTCGCATTGTTCGGGGCCCTCTTGTATACTGTGTAAAGGAGGGACCAGGTTCGAACTTGTAGTAAAGATCCTTGCCGCTTGGCTTTGACTCTGGACTCTGGTGGTCTTCTTTGGGGAACAAACAGTCTGGGCATAACACCTCGTCTGGCTAATTTTTATGTTTTTAGTAGAGACGGGTTTTCCCCATGTTGGCCAGGCTAGTCTTGAACTTCTGACCTCAAGTGATTGCCCCACCTCAGCCTCTGAAAGTGCTGGAATTACAGGTGTGAGCCACCACGCCCAGCCATCTTTTCTGTTTTTTGTTTTGTTTTGTTTTTGAGACAGAGTCTCACTCTTTCACTCAGGCTGGAATGCAATGGTGTGATCTCAGATCACTGCAACCTCCGCCTCCCGAGTCCAAGCAATTCTCCTGCCTCAGCTTCCTGAGTAGCTGGGATTACAGGTGTGTGCCACCATGCCTGGCTAAATTTTATATTTTTAGTAGAGGCACGGTTTCACCATGTTGGCCAGGTTGGTCTCAAACTCCTGACCTCAAGTGATCCACCCATGGATGATAATGAGCAACAGAAGCGTGGGTGGGTATCACCTTTAGCCCCCACAGACTGCTGTGGAATCCTGTTAATGTCACTGCCCAAATACCCCAGAGCTGCCCTCTTCTCTCCACCCTTTTGCCCTAGAACTCTTTCTCTCGCCTAGATGGGGATAGCAGCTTCCTTCACTCTGAAGCCTCATTGGGCTTATTTTCTTTTCTCTCTCTTTTTTTTTTTTTGTTTTTTGTTTTTTGTGTTTTGTTTTTTGAGACAGGGTCTTGCTCTGTTGCCCAGGCTGGAGTGCAGTGGTGTGTGATCACAGCTCACTACAGCCTTGACCTCTCTGGCTCAAGCAATGTTCATCCTCCTGAGCAGTTGAGACTACAGGTGCACCACCACGCCTCGCTAATTTAAAAAACTTTTTGTAGAGATGGGGTCTCACTGTGTTGCCCAGGCTGGTCTTGAACTCCTGGGCTCAAGTGATACTCACTCCTGTCTTGGTTCCCCAAAGTGCTGGGATTACAGGCGTGAGCCGCTGCGCCTGGCCCAGGTGGGTTTTTATAAAGCTCAAACCAACCACCTTCCCTCCTGGCTCGAAGACCTCTCTGCCTCCCCATTAACCAAAGAAAAACCTCAAACTCCTGAACATGGCACTGAACTCCCCTCTTCCCTACCTCATCTGCCCTCACTGCCACCTCCTACTTTGCTACAGATTGTCTACAGTCCCCCGACCACCCCACACCCCCAACCTGCGTGCAACTTCAACCTCTGTGACTTACTTGGTGAATTCATTTACCAGGACTATCATAACAACGTACCACAGACTGGGTGGCTTCAACAACAGAAATTTATTCTCTCACAGTTCAGGAGACCAAAAGTCCAAGATCGAGGTGTCAGCACAGTTGATTCCTCCTGTGGGCTGGGAGCAGCTATTTTATTTTATTTTATTTATTTTATTTTATTTTTTGAGACAGAGTCTCATTCTCACCCAGGCTGGAGTGCAGTGGCGTGATCTCAGCTTACTGCAACCTCCACCTCCCAGGTTCAAGTGGTTCTCCTGCCTCAGCCTCCCGAGTAGCTGGGATTACAGGCACATGCCATCACACCTGGCTAATTTTTGTATTTTTGGTAGAGACCAGGTTTCGCCATGTTGGGCAGGCTGGTCTTGAGCTCCTAACCTCAGGTGATTCACCCGCCTCGGCCTCCCAAAGTGCTGGAATTACAGGCGTGAGCCACTGCGCCTGGCCTGCTGGGCTCATCTATACTAGGCTTCTTTCCTTGGCTTGTACATGGCCATCTTCTCCCTGTATCTCTTCACGAAATGATGAAATGTTCTTCTAGCATCCATACCTCTGTATCCAAACTTTCCCTTTCTCTAAGGACACCCATCATATTGGATTAGGGCTCACCCTTATAACTTCATCTTGACTAATGACATCTGCATCAACCCTATTTCCAAGTAAGGTCCCATTCTGGTGTGGGATTTCAACATATGACATTTTGAGGGGACACATTTTGGGGGGAAACCCTTGGCATATGCTGTTCCCTCCATCTGGCATGCTCTTTTTCTTTTTTCTTTTTCTTTTTTTTTGAGAAAGAGTCTTGCTCTGTCACCTAGATTGGAGTGCAGTGGCATGATATCAGCTCACTGTTACCTTCACCTCTCAGGTTCAAGCAATTCTCCTGCCTCAGCCTCCCAAGTAGCTGGGATTACAGGTGCCCACTACCACACCTGGCTAATTTTTGTATTTTTAGTAGAGATGGGGTTTCACCATGTTGGCCAGGCTGGTCTCGAACTCCTGACCTCAAGTGTTCCACCCACTTTGGCCTCCCAAAGTGCTGGGATTACAGGCTGAACCACCCACCCAGCTCATGCTCTTCTTCTTTTCTCTCCCCCACAATCCCCTCCCACTGTCCTGATAACTCTCATGATCCTGGAAGAGGCCGAATTCACCTTCTTCAGTGTTTCACTGTTGTCACTGAATGGCCAACTGCTGTTGACACCAGACTGGCAACCCCTTGAGGGCAGGACCAGGCTAAGGACAAACCCCACAGGCTCTGTGGCCAAACACAGTAGAAGTGTTTTTCTTTCTCAAATTGGAGCTGCAGTGTGGGTGATTGGTTTGAGCTCCTGAGTCTCTGCCAATGCCACCAGCTCACTCCAAGGTCACCATGGTCATCACTACCCATCTGACAATGTGTCAGAGATGGGAGGATGGACGGGGAGATTTGCCTGGACCAGGTCCTCTCATTCCATTGGTCGGAACTCAGTCATATGACCATGTGGCCACACCCACCAGCAGGGGAGGTTGGGAGATAGTTGTCCCTGGTTGGGCAGCACAAGTCCACACTGCAAGAGGGAAGCACACATCTTAAGGGGACAAGAGCCCATGTTACATGTATGTGCACCCAAAACCCCACACTCTGAGCCTGATATAGAGAAAGGGGCATCTGAAACCTAGGGGCTTTCTTATTTTGTGTTCCAAAGCTGAACCCACTGGAGGGATATTGAGCCCAACCCCTTCTATGAGTCTCTTCTCTTTCCTGGACTGCCTATGGGACATCCCCTATGACCTGATTTTGGGGAATTTGCTGGAGGGCTCATATGGTTTGGCTCTGTGTCCCCACCCAAATCTCATTGAATTGTAATTCCCATGTGGTGAGGGAGGGACCTGGTAGGAGGTGATTGGATCATGGGGGAGGTTTCCTCCATGATGTTCTTGTGATACTAAGGGAGTTCCCCCAAGATCTGATGGTTTAAAAGTGGCAGTTTCCCCGTGTGCTCTTTCTCTCTGCTGCCTTGTGAAGAAGGTATTTGCTTCTCTTTCACCTTCCACCATGATTGTAAGTTTCCTGAGGCCTCCCAGCCATGCAGAACTGTGAGTCAATTAAACCTCTTTCCTTTATAAATTACCCAGTCTGAGGAAGTTTTTTTGTTTTGTTTTGTTTTTGTTTTTGTAGACATAGTCTTGCTCTGTCACCCAGGCTGGAGTGCGGTGGCATGATCTCGGCTCACTGCAACCTCTGCCTCCTGGGTTCACCTGATTTTCCTGTCTCAGCCTTCCAAGTAGCTGGAATTACAGGCGCATGCCACCATGCCTGGCTAATTTTTGTATTTTTAATACAGACAGGGTTTCACCATGTTGGTCAGGCTGGTCTCGACCTCCTGATCTGAAGTGATCCACCCGCCTTGGCCTCCAAAGTGCTAAGATTACAGGTGTAAACCACCAAGGCCTTGGGCTAATTTACAAAGCATGTTCACTGCCACTGTCTAATTTGATCCTTTTTTTTGAAAGCATTTTTTCTGTCCCCATCTTAAAGACTGGGAAACTGAGGCCCAGTGAGGCAAGTTGGAGCCAGATCTGCCTCATTTTAGATCTGTCTTATCAGATAGTTAAACATATTTAAAATTAGCAAGTACAGAGAAAATGAATATTGAGTAAATAATTTTAATGAATATATCCTATTATGTTTCAGTGAGGGGCTTTTTAAAATTTGATTTTGTTTTTGTAACAGAAGTTCTTATTTCCATGTCTTCTTAAAGGGACTTTACTATTGCATATGTTTAAAGCACAATTTAAAGAGAACAAGGCTGGGTGCTGTGGCTCATGCCTATTATCCCAGCACTTTGGGAGGCCAAGGGAGGAGGATTGCTTGAGCCCAAAAGCTCGAGACCAGCCTGGGCAACTTAGTGGGGCCCCATCTCTACAAAAGTAAAACATTAGTTGGGTGTGGTGGCACGTGTCTGTAATCCCAGCTACTTTGGAGGCTGAGGCAGGAGAATCGCTTAACCCAGGAGGCAGAGGTTGCAGTGAGCTGAGATGGCACCACTGCATTCCAGCCTGGGTGACAGAGCGAAACCCTGTCTGTTAAAAAAAAAAAAAAAAGAGAGAGAAAGAAAAAAAAGAGAGCAAGAGAGAACAAATCAGATTTGAATAATTATATGATGAAGTTACTACAGGGCACAGACTTGTACCCTGACTTGTTGCTTGTGAAGACACATCTTACCTGGTCCTTTGGCTGAAAAGGGGCAAGATGACTGACCCCAACAGGGAGTGGAGGCTGTGCTGGAAGCAGAGGAAGGCAGGAGACACAGAGGGAAGCGTGGCTGAGACCCTCACTGCTCTCTCAGTGGTTAAGCATTTACTCCAAGCCCAGTATGTTGGCTGCACCCAGGAGCAGCTTTGGGGCCTCTGGGTCAGGCTCACCGGACCCCCGTCTGCTGAGAAGACCCTCCTGTCAACTCCAGCCCTGTGGCTGGACCAACCAATGGAGGACTGCCTCGGTCTCCAGGTTTCTTTTGCATGAAAAGCTGTGCTCAATAATCCTATCGAAGCTGTCAACCGACCAAGCCCAAAGAGCAGCTGTCTCAAGGAAACAGTAAACCAGGTGAAGAATGCCTTTCTCTGATTCGGTTGACGCACTTTATGTGTGATCACTCTTACGACAACAGAAGGTATATAAAAAGGCTCAATTACAGTTTCTTGGAAATAATAAAATAACTCCAAGGGACTCGTATGCTAAGGAGCCTGAAGATGAATGCCTGGCCATAGAAGTGGGCTCCCTTCATATTTCATAAAGCTGTGGTTCAGCTGTCTGGCAGGTGAGGAATGAAAGGTGGGATTATTTTAAGAATGTTTTATGTTGCATCCAGAAGTACCTAGTTTATTGTGTAAACAGCACTCAGTCTTGAATGAAGGCAACAAGCATGATCATTTTCTCCCTTCAGATATCCTTTTGGGAGATAACAGTTTTAGGGCTAATTGAATATCACATCAAATAAGTATCAGCTTTTGCTATACAGGAAGGAAATCTCTCTTTCATCTCTATAGTGTGTGCCATGCATCGGGCTACTTGGGGTTGAGGGATTATTGTCTCCATGTGACAAATGGGGAAACTGAGGCTCGGAGTGGCAGTGTGACTTGTGTAAGGCCTCAAAACAGAAAAGAAACAGGGCCAGGCGAGGTGGCTCACACCTGTAATCCCAGCATTTTGGGAGGCCGAGGCAGGGGGATTGCTTGAGCTCAGGAGTTCAAGACCAGCCTGGGCAACATAGTGAGACCCCCATCTCTACAAAAAATACAAAAAAATTAGCCAAACATGGTGGTATGCACCTGTAGTCCCAGCTACTTGGGAGGTTTAGGTGGGAGGATCACTTGAGCCTGGGAGGTTGAGGCTGCAGTGAGCTGTAATTGCACCACTGTATTCCAGCCTGGGTGATAGAGTGAGACCCTGTCTCGAAAGAAAGAAAAGAAAGAACAAAAGAAAAGAAGAAAGAAGGAAAGAAAGAGAGAGACTGGGAATCAACTGAAAGACCTTGTAAGAAGTCTGTACACAAGACAAGTCAGAGCACATATCTGTGCCCTGTGGGAACTTCATTATCTAGTTTAAAACTGATTCATTCTCTTTAAATTGTGTCTTAAACATATGGAATAATAAAGTCCCTTTAAGAAGACTTGGAAAGAAAAGCTTCTGTTACAAAAATAAAATCAAAATTTAAAAAACCGTCTTTAGAACACAATAGGATATATTCATTAAAATTATTTACTCAACATTAATTTTCTCTGTACTTGCTAATTTTAAATATTTTTAAATATTTGATAAGACATCTGGAATTATTCATTTCATTTATTATGGTAATACCCCAGTGTTTAATGTATTTTCAACACTTTTCTAAAGTGATGTCTCACTTTGGTGTCTTTTTTTCTTTTCCTTTCCTTTCTTTTCTATCTAAAATTAGAAGATGGGTTAAAACACATGGAAATTCAGGGCCAGTGGGGAGGTGAAGCTCTCCTTCTCAAAATGTTTTATTCTAGTTCCTTGAGTTGACTTTTTTTTTCCCCCAATTTGATTCAGGTATAATTGCGGTATGTAATACCGGAAATATTTTTTAAAGATTAGCCAGGTGTGGTGGCGAGTGCCTGTAATCCCAGCTACTCTAGAGGCTGAGGCAGGAGAACCTCTTGAACCCGGGAAGTGGAGGTTGCAATGAGCTGAGATGTCACCATTGCACTCCAGCCTGGGCAACAAGAGTGAAACTCCATCTTGGAAAAAAAAATGTATACAATTTGATCAGTTTTAACATATTTAGTAACTCATGTAGAGAGTCATGTGTTGCTCAATGACAAGAATAGTTTCTGAGAAATGCATTGTTACACGATTTCATGGTTGTGTGAAATCATAGAGTGTATTGATATAAACCTAGATCGTGTGGTCTACTACACACCTAGGCTGGATGATGTAGCCTATTGCTCCTAAGCTACAAACCTGCACAGTGTGTGACTGCACTGAATACTGCATGCAATTGCAACACAATGGTAAGTATTTGTGTATCTAAATATATTGGCTGGGTGCAGTGACTCATGCCTGCAATCACAACACTTTGGGAGGCCTAGGCAGGCAGATCACTTGAGGTCAGGCATTTGAGACCAGCCTCATCAACATAGTGAAACCCTAACTCCACTAAAAAATACATAAAATTAGCCAGGCTTGGTGGTTTGTATTTGGAGTCCCAGCTACTTTGGAGGCTGAGGCAGGAGAATCCCTTGAACCTGGGAGGTGGATGGAGGCTGCAGTGAGCTGAGATAGCACCACTGCACTCCAGTGTGGGCAACAGAGTGAGACTCTGTCTTAAAAAAAAAAAAAAAGGCTGAGCGAGGTGGCTCACGCCTGTAACCCCAGCACTTTGGGAGGCCTAGGCGGGTGAATCACTTGAGGTCAGGAGTTCGAGACCAGCCTGGGCAACACGGCAAAATCCCATTTCTACAAAAAATACAAAAAATTAGCTGAGCGTGGTGGTGTGTGTTTGTAGTTCCAGCTACCTGGGAGGTTGAGGTGGGAGGATTGCCCGAGCTGGAGAGGTTGATGCTTCAGTGAGCTGAGATCATACCACTGTACTCCAACCTGGGCAACAGAGTGAGACCCTGTCAAAGAAAAGAAGGAAAGAGAGATAGAGAGGGGAAGAAAGAAGGAAAGAAATAAAGAGAGAGAGAAGGAAGGAAGGAAAAAAGAAAGAAGGAAAGAAAGAAAAGGAAGGAAGAAAGGAGAGGGAACAACGGAAGAGAGGAAGGAAGGAAGGAAGGAAGGAAGGAAGGAAGGAAGGAAGGAAGGAAGGAAGGAAGGAAGGAAGGAAGGAAGGAAGATAGGTAGAGAGGGAGGGAGGCGGGCATTTATTTGCAGGGTCCCAAGCAAGAAGGACCAGGTAGCAACTTGCTCAAATTCTGACCTCACCAATGGCTTACAGGCAAAAGTTTTTAAAGGCAGAGATAAATTTCAGAAAAGCAGAAGCTACAAGCAAAATTGTGAATGAATACATGGAGATTACACATTGGTTTAGGCCTAAAAGGGTGTGATATCTTGAGGTGAGGGCTTACTGGTCATACATAGACTCAGAGATTTTCTGATTTGCAATTGGTTAAGGAGGAGAAATTTTGTTTAAAACTTTGGGGTCAGCAGAGAAGAATGTTAACTAAAGAACAGTGCTCAGAATTCAGTCTTCAGTTACCTCTTATCTCAGGCCTTCAGTGGAGGTCCGAATTTCTGAAACACAACGCAGGGACATATGTATGGTAAGATGTTATCTTTAGTTTCTATAGGGAAAGCAAACATCTCTGGAACTCCAACTTTCTTTCTTTCTTGGCTTATTGCTTTAGGCTACTATTACTTTTTTTTTTTTTTTTTTCCTGAGAGAGTTTTGCTCTTGTTGCCCAGACTGGAGTGCAACGGTGTGATACTGGCTCACGGCTATCTCTGCCTTCCGGGTTCAAGCAATTCTTCTGCTTCAGCCTCCCAAGTAGCTGGGATTACAGGCATGCACCACCACGCCCAGCTAATTTTGTATTTTTAGTAGAGACAGGGTTTCACCATGTTGGCCAGGCTGGTCTCGAACTCCTGACCTCAGGTGATCCACCCGCCTTGGCCTCCCAAAGTGCTGGGATTACAGGCATGAGCCACTGTGCCCGGCCCTACTATTACCTTTGGTTTTAACAATTGACTTATTTACTTCTGGGGCTAGCAAGATACCTGGAATTTCCCTGGAAAAAAACAGAATTTTCCTTAATTTCCATTCTGTGGGATCCACAGGCCCCTAAAAAGACGTTCATGTTCCATGTCACTTCTCAGCTGGTGGACAGCCTCTTCCCTACCTGTGGGAATTCAACATGTTGACCCATCCTCCACTGTCCCCAGGCAGCCCATGACCTTGGTGGTCAGGATGGACTCTTAGGATCTGGAGTGGTGGGGGGAGGGTGGTGGTGTTTGGAGCCTTCTTGACCCTGGGGAAGCTGCAGGATGACACCTTCAATTTTCTCTACAGTGCCGCGGCAACCGGCAATTGCATTTAGCACTTCTTTGTCCTCTCTGCCGGCTAAGTGATTGGTGACACATGGAGACCCTGATTGTTTCTGAAGGGCTCTTTCACACGATCTCCAATAAAGTTCTAAGTGAATCATGCCTGTTCGGGAAAGGATAATACCAGTGTGAGGCCCAGGAGTTTCTCAGAAGAAATTCCAGCTGGATGAGCTTTTAAGGAAGGAGATGAAGTCAGCGTTTGGAGACAATGAATTAGATGGCGGGATATGTCACCGTAATAATGAATAATGAATGAGCAGGAAGAGGCTGTAATTCACAGAGTGGGAGAGGAGACTGGAAACTTTATGGCCTTGTAGTGCCTGGGGAGACAGCGTCTGAGACATGCCTTGGCCTTGTGAAAAGAAACCTTCTCAAAGAAATGCTGTTCCGAAAAAATGCCTATTATCGGGAAGAGTGTCCACATTTCCGAGAGACAAAGGATTTATGGCTGTAATAGAAACCCTCTCCATGCAACCCCATCCTTCTCCGTCCCTCCCCTTGCACACTGTAAGATCTTGTCAGCCAGAATTAGGGCAGTTTTGGGGAAAGGCCATTGCTCTACCCTCTCAAAGAGAGGTAGGAGGCGGGACTTGACTCGAGAGGTGGGGCTTGGACACCAGACCAAACTGAGGACTAGTTAAAACAGGGACAGGGCCTGGCATGCTGGCTCACACCTGTAATCCCAGCACTTTGCGAGGCTGAGGCGGGTGGATCACCAGAGGTCGGGAGTTTGAGACCAACCTGGCCAACATGGTGAATCTCCATCTCTACTAAACATACAAAAATTAACTGGGCATGGTGGCCGGTTAAGTAGTAGCTGTAATCCCAGCTACTTGGGAGGCTGAGGTGGAAGAACTTCTTGAACCTGGGAGGCTGAGGTTGTAGTGAGCCAAGATTGCACCACTGCATTCCAGCCTGGGTGACAGAGTAAGATTCTGTCTCCCGCCAAAAAAAACACCCAAAAAACAAAAAACAAGCACAGGGTAGAAGCAGCTTTCCATAAGACACACCCACCAGTGTGCCATGTCAGTTTACCACTGACATGGTAACACCTGGGAGTTTCTGCCCCTTTCCATGACAATGACTCAACGATCCGAGTTACTACCCCTTCTCTAGGAATTTTTGCATAGGCCGGTGCAGTACACACCTCTGATCCCAGCACTTTGGGAGGCCAAGGCAGGTGGATCACCTGAGGTCATGATTTTGAGACCAGCCTGGCTAATATGGTGAAACCTCGCCTCTAACAAAAAATACAAAAATTAGCTGGGCATGGTGGTGCATGCCTGTAATCCCAGCTACTCCAGAGGCCAAGGTGGGAGAATTGTTTGAACCTGGGAGGCAGAGGTTGCAGTGTGCTGAGGTCACAACACTGCACTCCAGCCTGGGCAACGTGGGAGGAAAGGTTAGGGTATATATTGCCCCACTGCCTACCTGCCTGCCTGGCCATGGTTCTGACACTCTCCTCCTGACTGGCAGCCCTGTCCTATCACTAGGTCGTAACAGCTTTTGACTTACGCTAAATCCTGGGTGTTCACTATCCATGAACTCCACTCAAACCTCTGTACTCAGCCCTTTCCTCCAGCTCTTTTCAGCTGGGCCCTCTGAGTGTGCATTGCATTTTTCACCAGGCTCCCACCTCAGCTAGGCTGTCACATGCAGATTTCACTGCTGCCTGCCCATATTCCCTGGGACTTACCTTCTCACTGCACACCGGCCTGATATCCCGCTGCCAGTAGCCACATCACCTTGCCCTAGGGCTTTCTCTGAAGCTGTTCCACATCTAGGGCATTATCGCCTCCTGAAAGTCATCCTTAGTGACTTTCAGGAGTTAGTTGATAAATGCATGAGTCTGCCCTCTTGGGTGGGTAACTCTGAAGCATTTATGACACGTTCCAGAGAGTTCTGCAGTAGGCCAACCTTCATTGCCTACAGGGGTAGCTGGCTTAACAATACACTCTTTATTGGCCACCTTCCCTCCTGTATGACTTGGCTAGGGCTGCCATAGATTGGGTGGTTAAGCAGCAGCAGTTTATTTTCTCACAGTTCTGCAGGCTGGATGTCTAGATCAAGGTGCTGTCAGGGTTGGTTCCTGGTGAGGGCTTGCTTTCCGGCCTGCAGATGGCCACCTTCTAGCTGCATCTTCACATGGCCTTTCCTCTGTGCTTTCAAGGGGAGAGAGAGAGAGAGAGAGAGAGAGAGAGAGAGAGAGAGAGAGAGAGAGAGAGAGAGAGAGAGAAAGAAAGAGAGATTGAGAGAGAGGGAGAGAGATTCTGGTGTCTCTTCTTCTTATAAGGACATCAGACCTATGAGATTAGGGACCTACCCTTATAACCTCACTTAACCTTAATGATCTCCTTAAAAGCCCTATCTCCAAATACAGTCTTATTGGCGATTAGGGCTTCAACATATAAATTTGAACAGGGACACAATTTAGTCCAAAATACCTCCCTTGTTTCAGTGGTTCCCCTGAAAGTGTCTCCCGGGATCAGCTCCCAGGAAAACTTTAGGACCCTGAACGCTTGTCTTGGGTCTGCTCTAAGACAATGCTTCTCAGATTGTCCTTTCCAGACTGCAGGCTCTCTGACAGCAGATGAGGGTCCTCCCACAAGAGGGTCCTCCCACAAATGCTCTGCAACACAGGTGACAGGCCAGCGGGGTGAGCCCCAACTCCTACCAGGGGTCACAGCCTGGGGCAATCTCTGTCCTCCCATCTTCCAGCCTCTGCTGCATTTCTGACATCTTCATTAACCCCATTGGGGAGTTGCCCCCCACAAGGGGAGAGGAAGCCATCCAGGGGCTTTCATTATCAGGGCCTCAAATCTGGGGCCAGATGCAGCCAATGGGTAGGGTACAAGAAGGCCTTCTACATCCCACCCTGGAGGGCAGAGGTCTGGGCTGTGGCTGGAACAAAGCCTGTCCTGGTGACCCCTCTCAGACCCTGGCCCACCCCAGTCCTGCCCTGGAAGACAAACGAGGCTGTCCCTGTCTCTCAGGGGTCTAGGATCCTGGACACTGTGTGCTTTGAAGGGAAAGACACCTCCGAGAGCAGTCTGTGGCTGCACATTTATTACTGATGAAGCCCTTGGGAGCCCTCTCTTGAGCATTTCCATTCCACTGCATTTCCACGAGCCACCACGCCCAGCCAAGATGTATTTTCAATGTATCCTCCACAGAGGGTGTCACATGCTGCATTAACTTTTATGGTTTTTTTTGTTTTGTTTTGTTTTTTTTCTAAACTCAACTCCACACAGAATGAGCTAGTTGATGAAAACAAGTCTAAAATCAGTAATGCCCTCATTGTCCCCACACTGAGAACCAACATGCAATGAGTGGATTAGGCCACTATGAAAGATTTAGATGTTGCAAAGCAGTGTTGGGAAATACGCTCTCTTTCCACCATTCTCAGTGTTAATGCCTTTAAACCAGGAGTGGGGAACCATTCCTCAGTACCAACTGGAGGCATGGCATTTGTATATAGCAAACGGACCTAACAAGTTCTAAACCATGCTGAATTTAGGGATTATGTGAATGTTGTTAAATGAAAGTTTGCATAACCTGGGATTCACCAGCTTTGAAAAGAAAATGCTGGAAACAAAAAATACAATACAATACAATACAATGGTCTAGTACATTGAGCTAGGAGCTCAGCAAAGCTAGGTAGTGTCCAGGCCCCATCAGTAGCACCAACTGCATGTGATATGTACAAAAGACAATACCCAGAAAATTGGCGGGGCGCGGTGGCTCACGCCTGTAATCCCAGCACTTTGAGAGGCCGAGATGGGCGGATCACGAGGTCAGGAGATCGAGACCATCCTGGCTAACACGGTGAAACCCCGTCTCTACTAAAAAATACAAAAAACTAGCCGGGCGAGGTGGTGGGCGCCTATAGTCCCAGCTACTCGGGAGGCTGAGGCAGGAGAATGGCGTGAACCCAGGAGGCAGAGCTTGCAGTGAGCTGAGATCCGGCCACTGCACTCCAGCCTGGGTGACAGAGCGAGACTCCGTCTCAAAAAAAAAAAAAAAAAAAAACCCAGAAAACTAAGAGCATGACCCACTCTTCCTAGAGATCCAACCTTTCTGAAATAAATGGTAAAGAAAGACAAGATTCCAAATCAGCATTCTCTCTTGGAAGAATTTGAAGGTTGGGAAGAAATCCTCCCTTCTACTTTCCCATCTGGAGACAGAATTGCAGTTGTCATGCTCCATGTCCCCTGCCATCCCAGAGCCAAGCACTTGACCTAACACATAAGTGAACTTGCAAGAGAGCCCTCTCAAGCACCTTGCTTTCCTCCCTTTAGTCTAAGCTGCTGAATATGTGATAGCGTGAGTCCTTAACGTCAAGATTGCCACAAAACACATTGATAGAGCTCACCCAGTAGCTTAGCAACTGTTTTTATTTCTTTAGGCTTTTTTTGAGAAGTAGGGAAAAGAAAAAGAGCTTTGTCAAAGTGAATGTCGTGCCACCCTATTTCTTCCCACTTCATGGGGGTGGGGGTGGGGGTGAGGAAGGGGCTTGGCCAAATGTTAATAGTGAGCTCTGAAGTATTTCATTCCAAGGCCCAAGGACGAAGGCTATAAGGCAGCAACGGTGTATCTTCCCCACTTTCAGAAGGCACTATGCAAACTGGCTGCCCTAGAAGGCACCTCGAGCCTCCCCAGTCTGAGGTCTACTGAAGGCAAGCAGACTATGCCCCTTAATGCCAGACAGTTTAACAAAAAAAAAGAGTTTGAGAGTCTGAGCCTCTCAATCCAAAGGCCCCCTGCTTCACTGCTGTTGTCTTTGTCCAAAATAGACAGATGAAAGACCCTAATAGACAGGGCCCAAGTCAAAGCAATCACCCCTATTTCAAAGTGCAGAAAGTTGGGCATCGCCATAGGTCTGTCCTAAAGCTAGGGTAGATGGAGGTAGGTAGGAGAGGGGGCAGCCAGAGGACTGATAATGATCCCCAGAGATTTCCGAACCCAGGGGCCAGAGAAAGGAAGAATGGAAAAGAGATTTTGCACATAGGTATCGGAGAAAGCCTGTGCAATGTGAGAGAAAGGACAGATAGCAGGCTGAAGACCAAACTATAAGACTAGCATGCAGGGAATGGGGGAGCTATCCAGGGAGCTGTGGGCAAAAGGAGCTTCAGATGGCTGCTATTGAGAACCACTGGCACGAGCTAAATCTATGATGGTGCATAAGCGTGAATGCTGGCTCCGGTAATTGATAGGAGTGTTTGGGGTAATGGAGCATGAGCCCTGTAATCAACCACAAGTTAGATCAAGGGCTGGAGCTGCTTTTCTATTCAATCAGAATTGAATGGTCATTAGGCTGATGGTAGGGTTTACAGTGTTAGTGTGATGGCAAACTGGGCAGGATATTTACTCTAACTCCACCCTGAGAACTGGAATAATGAGAATGTCCTGTTTCTACCCACCACAGCCCAGAACATTCGGTGTTACTGCCAGGAAGAAATAGTGGCATCTTGTTTTTTGGCGTCAGTGCCCATTAACAAATTAGGGTTTAATTATGAAATTCAGATCTCCTCCTTTTCAAAGTGATTTTACTGATAATTCTCACCACCTCTCCTGACCATGAAGCCCTGATTAAGAAAGATATATAATATTCCTTTTAAAGAAGAGAATATTTCTTACTCATAGTTACTGAGAGATCATCAAAGCAGTTTTTCCTCACTCTAATGATATCATAGTTCCTCCTTCCCATTCCCACTCTTCAGAGGCAAGAAGAGGCATCTGAGTGACCCCAGTGACCCCCTCCCCACCCAGGCCCTCCAATCCCCAGGGTCTAGGTTCTCTGAATCCAACACCAGAGCTGGAGAATGCCACAATCAAGAATTTAAAACAGTCCAGTTCTAACAAATATAACAGCTAATACTGTACTCAAAAAGCATTTGCTGGCAGAGCGTGGTGGCTCACGCCTATAATCCCAACACTTTAGGAGACCGAGGTAGGAGGATCGCTTGAACCCAGGAGTTTGAGACCAGCCTGGGCAACATGGTGAAACCCCATCTCTACTAAAAGTAAGAAAATTAGCTGAGCGTGGCGGTGTGCGCCTGTAATCCCAGCTACTCAGGAGCCTGAGGTGGGAGGATCACTTGAGCCTGGGAAGTGGAGGTTACTGTGAGCTGAGATCTCACCACTGCACTCCAGCATGGGCGACAGAGCCAGACCCCATCTCAAAAAATAAAGAAATAAAAGCACTTTCTATGTGCCAAGCAATGCTCTAGCACTTGACAATATAAACTCATTTAATCTTCATAATAATCCTAGGAGTACTTTTATTGTCCCTGTTAACACATGAGGGAACTGAGTCACAGAGAGTATAAGTGACTTGCCCAAGTCAGAAAGTTAATAGTAGTAAAGATCCAAATATCCAGAGTTCAGCATTCCAGAGTCTGCACACCTGTGTCATAAAATCTCAGAAGAGCTGGCTCTGTCGAGTAGGCCAAAGTGGTTTCTGTGTTCCTTTCTTTTCCCAGCCCAGAGCTACCTCTCCTTCCATCGCTGCCCGTGGTCTTGGAGAGGACACCCTCTCTGATTTCAGAGCCGCATCCTGCTCAGCAACTCAGGCTTGCACTGAGGAGCTGGGCAAAGCAAGACCATGGAGGAAGGAGAAGAGGAAGGCCCAGGACAATCTCTCTTCACGCTCTGGCTAAGAGAAAAGGATCCTGGCAGCTCCCCAAACTCTGCCTGGACTCCTGATATGTGCTATATCACTTTCAAATATATCTGCATCATTACCCCAATGCTTCACCTGAAGTGTCCTAATGAAATACGAGTGGATATTAACTAAGCTGTAAAATCCACAAAAATGCTGCTTTACAAGAGATATTTACCTGTGAATCAGCAGCTGGGTTAATTCATTATTTAGCAAGCTTGTTATTTATAGCATATTACAGCTTGGTAAATTATTTGTATGTGATGTTTCTGTGCATGATTTTCCCTTAAGAGAGGGAAAATGTTTATCAACCATCCAGGGAGGCTGTTTCAGTCACAGGCATATTGTTAAAATAGCTTGGGCTAGTTTCTCTTTCTTACTTCCTGCACAAGATTCCCATCTGGAAAGAACAGGGGCTGACAGAACTGTAACCAAATCAGGCATTTAGCCATTACTGGGGAGCCAAGAGTCCACTGTAAAGCAGCATTTCCCCTCGTGCGTTCTGCCACAGGCCCATGGAACATGGACTATGAAATAACGGCTCTGTAGGAAGACCAGTTTGGTTAATACTGGGTTAAAGTCAAAGTTATGAGCTGCAAGACTTTGATTTAAAAAATGTTGAAAGCCTTTAATATATGAACATGTCTTTCAAGTCTCCAAGAGGAAGATATGGAATGGCTTGACTATGGAGTCCTTTTTATGCACAAACCTCACGGGTACTGGAACCTATGTTAAGAACACTCCTCTAAGAAGTACTTCTCATGCTGAAATGGAACTTATATATTTTTAAGTTTTTTTATTTCAACAGTTTTGGGGTACAAGTGGTTTGGGGTTACATGTATGAATTACATAGTGGTGAATTCTGAGATATTGGTGCACCTGTCACCTCAGTAGTAAACTTTGTACCTAATGTGTATTTTTTTTTTTTATCTCTGGCCCACTCCCGCCCTCCTCCTTCTGAGTCTCTAAAGTCCATTGTGTCACTCCGCTTGCCTTTGCAGACTCACAGCTTAGCTTCCACTTATAAGTGAGAACAAATGAATTTTGGTTTTTCACTCCTATGTTACTTCACTTAGAATAGTGGCCTCTAGGCCAGGCATGATGGCTCACACCTGTAATCTCAGCACTTTGGGAGGCTGAGGCTGGTGGATCACTTGAGGTTGGGAGTTCGAGACCAACCTGGCCAACATGGTGAAACCCCTGTCTCTACTAAACACACACATACACACACACACACACACACACACACACACACACACACACACACACACACAAAGCCAGTGGTGGATGCGCACCTGTAGACCCAGCTACTTGGGAGGCTGAGGCATGAGAATTACTTGAACCCAGGAGGTGGAGGTTGCAGTGAGCTGATATCAATCACACCACTGTATTCCAGCCTGGGCAAGAGTGAGACTTCAGAAGAAAATAATAATAATAATAATAATAATAATAATGGCCCCAAGCTCCACCCAAGTTGCTGCAAAATACATTATTTCATTTTTTTATGGCTGCGTAGTATTCCATGGTGTATATATACCATATTTTCTTTATCCACTCATTAGTTGATGGGTGAAACTTCTATTTTGGTAAATTTGGGGCCTGAACTCTGCCATCTTGTCCATTCCTGAGAAATCATGAAATGGAATAGTCAACATAGACCAATCTATTGTTGCAATACAGAAACAATCTAGTCCAGCTACACCTAAATGCCTCTAAGAAGTATCTGCACCTCATCATTCAGGACACTCTTGTATTCTTTGGGGTTTGATCATTGCTTCATGTTTTTAGTTTTGTCCTCTAAAATGACTGTGCTTCGCTGTGGCAGGGACTGTCTTCTGCCTCTTTGGTCCCTCCTTGTACTGCATAAGCACGACAAGCACCAGGTCCCAGCAGATGCAAGGATAATCAGCAAATATTAAGTAGCAACTAGCTATTTCAGGCCTTAGCTTTCTAAAATGCTTTTGCTTTCAAGCAAAGTAGAAAAGCAGACAGTGTATCTTTGGACAAAGAAGGCTGGAGCAAGGCCATAAAGTGAAGTGACTGCCAAAGTCAGAAGAAAAAGGGTAAAGGAATTCAAAGTGTTGGGACCTTTGAGGCCAGACTTAGAGGGACTGACTGCTCTCTGTTGTGAACAGTTTGTCAGATAAGGAAGGCAGCCTGAATACCTGCCAGAAGGTCTGGCCTCTACTCTGTGGTTACTCTAAGCATTTTTTGTTGTTGTTGTTGTTACTCTAGGTGTTTTTATTCTATGATTTATTCTCCAACTGGAACCGTATTCCAAGTAAGAGATACCATTAAACTTTAATTTTAAAAGTCATTGCTTTTCTTTTAAATGTGAGTTTAAAAGATTTGCTGCATTCAAAAGTGCCATTTTATTACATTCAGCAGGGTCAACATTTTTTCCATTTGAATGACATCTGATTTTATTGAAACCCATAAGGTTACAGAGGCCACTTACCAGAAACTCATTTCATAGCAATCATTACTGAAATCCACCTCTTAATTCAGAGATACCTTCATCTATAATACAGTTTCTCAACTGTTAACCCTAGAAAGCTAAAACAACTACTTAGTGATTGAAATACACTTCCTAATCTGAATGTGTTGCTTTCTACAGAGAAGGCCTTTGGTAAACACTAGCATAGCTCACTGGGTGGAGAGAGTCCTGATGTGGGCCCCAGCTGACACTTTTAAAACTGTGTGACTCTGAGCAAAGTCCTTTCCTCTCTAAGCCTCTGTTTTCTGTTCTATGAGAACAGGACCTTGAACTAAATGGTCTCTGAGATCCCAGTATTCTAGTATGATGTTGGGATATACAAGGAGAGAGAAAGGAGGAAACCAACCAGTGGAACACTGGGTTGTAAAGACCTGAGTCAGTGACCTCAGTCAGCTTCCAGAGGCATCATGCTAAAAGGCCCGTTTGTATCTGTCCAGAAGAAACAAACTGCAGAGAATCCTTGGCCTGGAAATTCTCTGTCATATGTTGAGGTGGTACCTCAGCACTTCGGCAACACCTTTGTCAATAGGGCTGGGGGTCCTCCCATTAATCAAACACAGAGATCACAGCTTCCAACATTCTCAGGAGCATATCTGCTGATGGTTAAAGTAAATGCTCTCAACTCAGAAGGCTCTGGAGTCAACATTTTGCTATGCCAACTTTGTGGATGTGTGACCTTGGTCAAGTCCTTCTACCTCTCTAGAGATTCCACTTTCTCATGTGTAATATTCAATGACAAAAAAATACAAAGAATTTGGGACAGGGACTGGCCCCTAATCAGGAAAATGCTAACTGCAATTATTATTTTTCATCCCTGTTGTTAACTGAGGTCTATTAACCATCTCTCTATATAGTCCACCTCTCTGTAATATAGCCAAAAGGAATTCCAACTTTCTTTCAACAATTTCCTTTACAGCCAACATAATCTACTCGCCGTGTCACAATGCTTCTGTGCATGTGCTCAAGCTGTCTCTCCCACCTGAACTGCTTGCTCTCCTCTCTCCCCATCTCAGACAAATAACATACTTTGGCCAATGTCCCTTGTACTCCACAACCATCTCAAATAGTAGGGATTACTTTCTCCTCTAAACTCACAGTCCTAAACTGCCCACATCACTTGCTTGAGAATTAATCACAAAAACTGCCTTGTGCTTGGACACATTATAAATTACAAGCAAAATGATTTCACTTTTCAGGTGTGAGTGCTTTACAGTAGAGGCTGCACTGTACCCTTTTGTCTCCCCACTCTAGCGTCTAGCATGGAACATGGGATCAATAAACATACTGAGTGATTTTTTGTTTTGGTTTTGGTTTTGCCTATGAACAAACATAGCTCTACCTTTATAGGAAAGACTCCACTCGAGGCCGGGCGCAGTGGCTCACGCCTATAATCCCAGCACTTTGGGAGGCCGAGACGGGCGGATCACGAGGTCAGGAGATCGAGACCATCCTGGCTAACACGGTGAAACCCCGTCTCTACTAAAAAATACAAAAAACTAGCCGGGCGAGGTGGCGGGCGCCTGTAGTCCCAGCTACTGGGGAGGCTGAGGCAGGAGAATGGCGTGAACCCAGGAGGCGGAGCTTGCAGTGAGCTGAGATCCGGCCACTGCACTCCAGCCTGGGTGACAGAACGCGACTCCGTCTCAAAAAAAAAAAAAAAAAAAAAAAAAAAGACTCCACTCGAAGTTTCTTTGGGCCTGTGCTGGCCAATGTGATTGCCAGTAGCCACACAGAGCTCTTGAACACTTGAAATATGGCCAGCCTAAAAGGAGGTGGGCTGTAAGTATAAATTACACACCAGATTTCTGAGACTTAGAACAAAGAAAGGTAAAATACCTCATTAATATTTTTATATTATTTACATGTCAAGGTGATAATATTTGGGGCCTACTCAGTTAAAATAAATACATATTATTAAAATTAATTTCACATGTTTCTTTCTACATTTTTAAATTGACTACCAAAAGACTTTAAAATTATATATATGGCTCACATTATATTTCTATTGTACAGCACTGCTGTAGCCCTTTAAAAATATAAAGCATGTGAACACACTGATAATTAGAGGCACTAATTATTTTACCACTGTTCTTTTCAGAGGACACCTGTAACAACCTACCAGTATTTGAATTTCATGTCTGTTCTAATCTAGCACTGGAGGTGTGAACTGTTCACGGGTCCTTGGAGAGAATGGAAGCTCCTGATGTGTATGCAGCTGGGGACCTGTCTACAGAGTCCTGGTAAAGAACATACTATGGTCAAGGCCGTCTCCTTCTTGCTTGATATGTTTTTGTTAATTAAGATGCCTGAAAACTCCTTGGTGAAATACTAAAATAAAATATGGCCAAAAAGGCTTACGCATGCAAGTGGGGAGGGTAGCAAAGGAACAAACTCAGTGACCAGTGTTGGATAATGATGTTGATTTTAAGGTAGCAGCTGGGCATTTCCTAAGGCACTTCCATTGATAAGAAATCACTCAAAGGCCCGCCATCCATTCATAAGGACCATTTGTATCTTTATGCTGACAGTGGCTACTGTGTCTTCCCAACAGAACCCCATCTTTGTCACAGCATTATTCAAGCCTAGGAATTGTTGAGTGCTCTGTGAACACAACTTCTATAGGTGCTGTGGGAGCTGCAAAAGATAGAACTCCAACACTGAAGGGTCCTATAAACTTACTATGGTTCACAGTGTCAGGGAAGGCTTCAAAGGGCATGCCACACTGGATAAGTGACAGTTTGTTATGGCAGAAGATGTTACAGCAAAGGACGAGAAAGACACGAAGGAGAAGGAAAACAGGAAGAGGATGTGTGTCCTGGAATGTGTCAACAGTGGGTAAAGAAGGAATAAAAGAAAGAAAAGAGGGAAGGAAAGAGGCAAAGAGGAAATATAACTGTGAGACTCTGCACATGTTTCAATTCCGTTTAAAGGGAGATTTATATAGATCAACCTCAAAATCTTATTGCAAATATTAAATGAGTTATTACATATGAAAGCCCCTAACGTTGTTCCCAGTCTTCATCTTTGTTAATTCCCTCCCTTCTTTGCCTTTTATGTTGGGCTTAGACCTCTTGATTTCTGACTTGGGACACTGAATTTACACCTACAACCACTGCTGAGCTGTAAGTTCTTGCCCATGATGTTCCTCACCTTGATGTTGCCCCTCAGTTTTGCTGTTGAAGAGGATTTCAGGCGCTTGATAACTCATGAAGAGCCAGTCTGTCTCAGAAAGGATAGCTTTCATGAAAAACTGGGAGCCATGATTTTCATCAAAATGAACAACAAAATGACTGTTTAGTCTCAGCAAGAGAGTATTTACTCTCTGAACCTGTATTTCAAACTCGATTGACCAACACAAACATACCATTTTATCTGCCCAATCCTGATCACTCTGGGAGATCCACTTTTAATCTACTTTCTAGGGACTTGCCATGGCAAAGTATTGCAGAATTTGCAAAGCAAGCACTTCATATCTTCTGTTTTAACTCATCTATGGAAAGAAAACAGCCAGGATCATTTGGGGGTGGGGGTGTTTCTTTAAAGTCAGCATGGCTCCTGCTTTCTTTCAGTAAGACACCTTCTTTGTCACCCACTACCTGCTAGCGCACATGGTTCAGAACACATGGTAGTGGTTTTGTTAATTCTTGAAGGGAAAAAAAAAGGCAGTGGATAAGCTTCACATAGTCACAAAGTGATCCCTAAGGCAACCTGGGCACAGGATAGCTAAGCTCAATACAGGCAACTGGGCAGCAATGAAATAAAGAGCGGGCATATCTTCTCGGGCTTGCCAATGTGAGGTGGCAGAAGTCTGGGCGACACCAAAGCCATGAAAATCTTCCTTCAGAGACTGCCTGTCAAATCATCTCAGATGAGAGAGGAACATTTCCAAAATCACTCAAAAGTAAGGGGCTTTCAGAATAGTGGTGACCTCGGGGGTGGGTGGAGATACCGACTGGGCACCAGAAAACTTCCTGGGGATATGGTAATATCATATATGTATGTACATATACATACACACACACACACACCCCCAGGTGTGATTTATATATATAAATATATGTACAACATATATATATAAATATGTACTTATATATTTAAGTATATACGTGCTTTATATATATTTATATAATTTAAGTATATATATGCTGTATTTATATATTCAAATATGTAGATATATATGCTGTACATATATTTTATATATATAAATTACATCTATCCTTTTTCAACCTAACATTATAACATAAGCATTTTCAAACATGACCATGTTTTCATTTTTTAAAAATGTTTACATAATAGTCTATCGAGTAGATTCATGTTAATATATTTAACTACTTATTGCTGGAAACCTAGATGCTTTCCAACTTCCTCTTATTCTGATCTGGAAAGATCTAAGTTAATATCTAAGCTGGAAAGTATCTAAGTTAATGTTGTATTGGATCCTGTACATAATGAATATATACATATGTGTGTATATATATGTGTGTGAAGCATATATAGATGCATAAATTAAGCCTATGTGTATATGATTAATATTAATAATATATTAATAATATTAATATATTAATATACCCAAATGTAGGTATGTAAAAACTCCCCAAGCCTATGCACTAAAGACTTGTCCACTTTATTGTATCTAAATTATACTCATTAAAAATTTTTAATGTTAACTGTTCCCATGTACAGGTCCAGAGGAAGACTCAAGCCTTGCTGCTGCCAGCCATGTCAACCGGCACAGCCCTTCAGGAAGGCAATTTGCCACTACATATCAAGGGCCTTAAAATAGGTTGAGAACCTTTGACTCAGTAATCCCATTTCCGGATGTCTCTCTAAGGAAATCATTTGAAACATGAGAAAAATGATGTGCATAGTGATGGTCAAACAAATCATTGGATAGAAGATGTACTTGCTTGTGTGTGACTAGGTTATGGTCTGTGAACATGTCAGGATAAAAAAAGCAGGATACAAAAGCTTGTTTGTTCATGATGACTTACTTGTACTGACAAAAAAGGAACAGAGAAAACAAAAAAGACAAAACCACACAATTGTTACAATGTTTATGTTGTGATGAGGGAATTTTTGGTGATTTCTTTTTGTCACTCTCCTATGGTTGCCTTGGGATCACTTTGTGTCTGTGCACAACATAGCCACCACTGGTGTTTTCTATGAAGTATAGTTATATTATCTGCAAAACAAAATCAGGGAGCAGGGAATACAAAGGTCTCTGGATGGTTCTGCCCTTAACAACTGCATCAGGTAATTGGTATCAAGCCAGACAAATGAATAAAATGATACTTCTTAAAGTAATTCCATACCTGCATGGCTTCTCTTATATTTGTACCACGCTTTAAGTATTTTCCAGAACGCTTTTACATATATCAATCAAATTCTAAGAAAGAGGGAATGATAAAATGGAAATATAAAGGGGGCCTTTGGATTGGATCATACAGGGCCCACTAGGATGGACATGGGACCAGGTCACCCAGTGCCTGCAAAGGCAAAACAACTATAGAGGTAAAGTCCTTCAGATTCCTGTCAGAAGAAATTCTCATCTGATTCTAGCCTTCATTTATTCTGCTACGTGGAGTGATCCAGGGGCAAGCAAATTGAGACTCACATTTTTTCCACTGCCTATAATAAAAGCAGGCATTTTTAAGGGTTCTTCATCATCCCCTGCTACTTCGTACGTTTTAAACCCAAAATTTTACATTCCTGTCACTTCTCAGAACTTCCAGAGATTTTCTCCTTTCTACCTGTATGAAGTTTGAGAACGATTTCATTTTTCCCCTCCAGGTTTTCCATTAGCTAAAGCCATTAGAAAGAGCTGGAACCTTGACTTTATGAGGCCTCCTTCAAAGTAGGCTGACACTGGGGTTGATGGTCCGGTTACAAGATTGAAGACTTGGGCTCTGTAAAGAACTGCTCTTGAAAAGTCGTTAGTGAGGTCCCCAGGCCCAAGTTTTCACACCCAGTGCAGGAATTCCCAGGGCATTTCACCCCCAGTGAATACATAAATTCCATTACGCCACATGTACCTTTCTACTACTGCCCAAGAGAATGGTTACATGTGCAGATTACAAAGGAAGGTAGTGAAGGGGTGACAGAGAAGACACTAAGGGGTTGTTTTGTTTGATTTTAAAGATTTTAAAGAAGACATATGTCAAGAAACTATCTCAGGATTTTTGTTTTTCCAGAACTTTCCAGAACTTTCTTTCCTTTAGGTCTCTGAGATCTAACTGGAAATCCCGTGACAAACTATATGTACCTGTAATTTCATTATGTTGGATTAAGGGCCAAATAATAAACATGAGGAGAAAGAGGTTTCCCAGCTGACAAAGACGGGAGAGAAAACACTGTGAAATACTGTGATGCTATTATATAGGCAGACGAATTCCACTAACTGACTTTGTAGTGTGAAACAAAACACTTGACTAACCCCGACATCGGTCTTCTACTCTGTAAAATAAGGGGTTTCAACAAAATAGCCCTCCAGTTTCCAGAATTTCTGGTACAAAATGAGAGCCTAAGAGGATATTCAAGTGGGAGGCTCAAGATGTCCAAGACAAGGAGGACTAATAACATGCAGGCCTCTCCTCTGTAAGTCCCAGCCACTTACAAACATTCTACAGCATACGAGCTTGTCCCAGTGCATTCTGGACACTGCCTCTCAGTTCTCAGAACCGAGATACTTCGGAAACGGTTCTCATCTACTAAAATTACCCAACAGCTGTACTTAATGGGGCTGGGAGGAACACTTTGGTTCCGTTCCAGGAGAGAAACAAAAGGGTCAGGCCTGTCTTAGGCGGAAGCCACCCAGGGCAACAATGTTTCTCTTCACAGTGAACTTTCCCACCTGTCAACAGATGCTTAAAGCAACAGGATGAATCTGAAACAGCTGAGTTGGACACCAAAGTAGAACAAGGCAACTGTTCCTTGCCTTTCAGTATAAAACACATGGCAATTATGTTGAGAAGGAGCTGGTGGTTCGTAAATAAGATTGCTTTGCACATTCTCTTCTTTCTGTGGTTTTTAGGACTTGACTTATTTAACTGAAATAGCTGCAAAACAACCAAAAGGTTTATGCTACAGGTAGGCCAAAGAAGCAAACATTACAAGAGACAAAGGATAATGATAAATTACCATGGTGAGGCGAGGAGAGCTAGGGAGTCTCAGCTTCAGAATTAAGCTCCAATGGAAAGAATGGATTGTACGACATTATTCACTTGCAAAAGTTCATCTCCAACCAGTACTTAAGTACTAATCATTTGAAGAACACTTATCTGAATGTTTTGATAAAAGCTAATATAATTAATAGATTTAAGATCAGGAGATGTAAATTAGGGGTGCGTTATGATTACAAAGATAATTTTTAATTTTTATTCTGAAAGTTTCAAAAGCTCTAAATCTAAACAAGGATAGATGTCAACTCAGAGAAAACAGTTTATTAAAAATGTCTTTTTAGCCGGGCGCTGTGGCTCACGCCTGTAATCCCAGCACTCTGGGAGGCCGAGGCGGGCGGATCACAAGTTCAGGAGATCGAGACAATCCTGGCTAACATGGTGAAACCCCGTCTCTACTTAAAGTATAAAAAATTAGCGGGCCGCGGTGGTGGGCGCCTGTAGTCCCAGCTATTGGGGAGGCTGAGGCAGGAGAATGACAGGAACCCGGGAAGCGGAGCTTGCAGTGAGCCGAGATCGCGCCACTGCACTCCAACCTGGGCGACAGAGGGAGACTCCGCCTCAAAAAAAAAAAAAAAAAAAAAAAAAAAAAAAACCATGTTTTTTAAATCACAGATTTTCCAACAGTTATGCCATGTGTTTTATGTATACCATTGTGTTTGGCAATTTCATTACAAACCAAAATATTAATGAAAAGATTAAGTATTGATATTTAATCCAGAGTACACGGGACCATACACTCTATGCTACATTTTCATCTAGTATAAAAATAACTTTTATGTCTTACTTTTTAAATGATTTATATTTTCAATTCCATGAGCTGAAAAGGTTGGCATTAATTCATTTTTGTTTATTTGTCTTTCCAATAGTTTTTTTCATTTTAATATGAGACTATATATGTGATCACTAAACTTAATCACTGTATTTAAAAATGTGAACAAATACAGATGAAAAATCAGTCACAATTCGCTACCAACTTACATACACGGTTAGCCTTCTGGAAAATGTCTTTCTGTTCTGTTTTTCTATGTATAAGACTTGTTCTTGTTGTCAGTAACAGCTTTATTGAGATATAATTTACATAACATACAACACATCCATGTAAAGTGTACCATTCAATGGATTTTAGTATATTCACGGAGGTAACCCTCACCACAATCAATTTTAGAACATTTTCATCACTCCCAGAAGAAACCCCATGTCCCTTAGCCAATGATTCCCCAACCCTCATTATTCCCAGACTCTGGCAACTACTAATTCATTTTCTGTCTTTATAGATTTGCCTATTGTAGTTGTTTCACATTTCTAATTATACTATATATTTTTACCCTTTTTAACCTAATATTATAACATAGATATTTTCTAACATTAATGACCATGTTTTCATTTTTTAAAAATGATTACATAAGTCTATCCAGTAGATTTATGTTAGTATATTTAACTACCTGTTTCTGGAAACTTAGATACTTTCCAACTTCCTCTTATTTTGATCTGTTAATGTTGTGTTGGGTCCTGTACATAAGCCATTAAGTCAAGATTCATTCATTGGAATGTGAGTTCCAGCTGTGACATTAAGGCAATGCCAGCCCTCCTGCCAGCCTATATTTCTCCTTCTCTGTCAGAGTTTAGTGCTTGGCTAGAATTCTGCCCATGAAACACTTGGCATGCAGTGGCTAACCTTGCCAAGGGGAAACTAGGGCTCAAAAGTGACCGCTGTGACCAGCCGTCAGTGCTGGATGTCTAGTGTCCTGCTATCTTCCTGATCTGATCAGTATCACACCCAGAACATGATTTCTCCATTTGGCACTGTAATCCGATGCCCTCAGGCTGCAGCCTCAAGCACACAGCAATTAGGAAAACTGTAAAAATCTAGTCCCCACTTGGGGAAGTAAGCAGGACGCATCTAGGAGCATTCACAGGAAGGGAACTTGCACATTCCACTCTCCCCAGAGTGAAAAGTGATGGGACAACACACAGCAAACCTGGAGGGAACATAAGTTTTCAGAGCCATATCTTAAGCCTGATAATGACCCCTGTTAAGGATGAAATGTGAATAACTACAGGTAACACTGAGCATTCTGAATAGATGCACAATCACATTCTATTATCCATCCCCATTTTGCAGATACAGAAACTGAGGCTGTCCTGCTAAGTAACCTGCCTAAGGTCACACAGCTCCCTGCACCCGCATCCTCCCACTCCCTAAAAAAGTGGCAAGAAAAGAACTCCATTCTTTTCCTATGCTAAAGTTCAAGCCCTCTCATTCATTTAAATGCCATCCACCTACTATAAAAGAAGAGGAACGAGGCAATATCATGTGTTTATTAGAACACTTACTATGTACCAAGCCCTGGGTAAAACACTTCCTCACATATAAGCACTCAATACATGCGTGAGTTAAAGGCATCCCCATTTTACAGTTAAACAAACTGAGGCTTTGAGAGGTTAAATGATCTCTCTGACCTCTCAGAGCTAATGGATGGCCCAGCTGTGATGAAATCCCTGATTCCAACTAAAAGAGCTTATTGTTATTCCAAAGCTTAAAGAAAAATGCCTCTGCTTTAGGTCATTGATACAGTCAGGGTCCCGTGGCAACATCATTATTTGAAGACCCAAGGCTCAGGAAATTGCACTTTGGCCAAGTTAAAGAAAAGCAGGCTAAACTCATCTCAGGGGGCAATGAGTTTTGAATATTTCATTTCCAAGTATAAGATAAACTCAATGGAAAAAGATGTAATTTTCTTCATGACTTGAGAATTGCACATCACACATAAATGTGCACTTTGTCAAAGCTTTGTAGTTCACCTTTACACTTAACAGACCTCTTGGGAAGCAGAAAAATACGACAATTATGCAAATAGCAGTGTTGAGTCAATTACATGGAAAAGTGGGTGTACTGAAAGGCAAAAAGGGTTTGGCAAAACGTAAGCTTCCCTTCTTAACAATGAAGAGTTTAAATTCAAAGACATTTTTGGCAAACATGAGGGCATAGGTGGCTCTCGCTTTCTCCCTAGGTGTTATTAGCACCAGAGGGCTCCTAGTCCTTTGTTTTCAGCTTTTAATAACCCAAGTGCTTTCTAATGGTATTTTAAGTGAGTTGCTAAAATGTTCAGAATTCATTTCTCCATATTGAGCTCCACACAGATGATTCTCAGCAAGCAAATAAAAATAAGAATCTAAAAAGATTTCTTCTCTGTTGAAATGGTGAAGAAATCCATTCCTTTTAGCCTGTTCCATGCTTGAAAAGGTTAGTGTGGCCTTTGGAAAATACCAGCCTGTGCATTCCATACACTGTTAACGATTCCTGGGATGCGCTGACGCTTTTGAGGACACCGTAACCTTTTTAAAATGGGGCCTCCATTGTCTTACCTTAACAAGCAGTTTGCTCACCTTGTGTCTTACAAAGGCCACCATGGTGGAAAATGCATATGAGATGAAAAGCTGCACAGAGGAGTGGTGTAACAGGAGGAGGAGGATGGAGCACCAATTACGTAAAACACAGCCTGCAGAGCACCTCCCCCACCCGTCTCTGTCCCCAACCCACTAATGATAGTAATGACAGCTGCTCCCTTACACGGTACCTGATGATTACTTC
Source organism: Macaca nemestrina (assembly GCF_043159975.1). Lineage (NCBI taxonomy): Eukaryota > Metazoa > Chordata > Mammalia > Primates > Cercopithecidae > Macaca > Macaca nemestrina. The sequence goes on from NC_092128.1 coordinate 130,114,745, forward strand.
TCCTCTCAGTATCTTCCTGGAGATCCTCCTCCAAATTGTAGCTGTATGAAGATAACTCAAATACATTTATGAGTCTCCTCGCAGTCACCAAACTCCAGGTTCACCAAGTGGTCCCTGTGGTTTAGAGAACCAGATTGGTAAGAAATCTGCTATAAATATTTTAGGCCATGGCTGTAACACCAGAACTTTGGGAGGCCGAGGCGGGCAGATCACCTGAGGTCAGGAGTTTGAGACCAGCCTGGCCAACATGGCGAAACCCCGTCTCTACTAAAAATACAAAAATTAGCTGGGCGAGGTGGCAGGTGCCTGTAATCCCAGCTACTCAGGAAGCTGAGGCAGGAGAATTGCTTGAACCTGGGAGTTGGAGGTTGCAGTGAGCTGAGATTGTGACACTGCACTCCAGCCTGGGTGACAGAGGAAGACTTTGTCTGGGGTGGAGGGGGGAAGAAATGCTATAAACATTTTACTTTCCTGTTTCGATGCCTCACATATTCTGGGGGCCAGAGCTCTGAGCTGTCTGGAGTACCCTTTCAAATTCTTGAGCCTATTAATCCGTTATAAATCTCTACATATGTTTCAGGCTCGTCAAGTGAAGCAGTGGACCACACATTTTTGAGCACAGCTCCAGGGTCCCCTATGTGGAGTTAGCTGGCCCCTCTTCCAGATTCCCATAGTGCTTTTTCCCCCAGCAGTTTAAAACATTTATTGAGCATCTGCTATATGCAACACTTTGTGCTGGGTTCTTGGGTTACAGATGTGGCGTTACATAGTCCTTGCCTTCAAGGAGCTCAAGACCTAGTGGGTTGCACTTCTGTGGGGTTTCTGTAAAGTTAAAATAGTTAATATGAGACCTTTTTCATGTGTAATTTACAATCCATCTGTAAACATGAGGGAGTCTCAGGGTCCTGGCAACAGGGCACCTTAAGGTTGCTAGGGCAGGAGGCACCCGTGCCCACAAATGGGAAGGCTGGAAGGCCATTATGAAGATGGAAAAGGCCATTTTGGAGATTCTTGGACTCTCTGCCTCCCAGGTAGAGGGGTGCTGCTGTGAGAAGCAACAGCTCTCCTCTCCTCCCATAGTCCTTTGCACACACTTCAACACAGGTTCAACATATCTCATAGGAGTGTCCACTCACATATCTGTCCCGGCCAAAGGCCAGTGAATTAATTGCTTGAAGGAAGCAGCTGGGCTTATCTGTATCCCAGAACCTTTTTCTTTTCTGTATTCTCTTTAACAACTAGCATACCAAATGGCAGATTCTAAGGCTTTCCTATTGCTTCCAGATGAACAAATAAATAAAGGCAAGTGAGTCTAGGTTGGTTAGTGGCAAGACTTGATTATAAGGTCAAGGAATTTGAACATAGTTGGACATAATTTTTCATGAGAGGAGTCAGAATAAATAAAGCCTCTAACAGGAAATGTATATTCATTTGTGTGTCCTACAGAATTAAAAATTCCAGCTTCCAGTGTAAAACCAGAATTTTTTTTTTTGAGATGGAGTCTCACTCTGTCACCCAGGCTGGAGCGCAGTGGCACGATCTCGGCTCACTGCAAGCTCTGCCTCCCGGGTTCACGCTATTCTCCTGCCTCAGCCTCCAGAGTAGCTGGGACTACAGGCGCCCGCCACCTCACCCAGCTAATTTTTTTGTATTTTTTCAGTAGAGATGGGGTTTCACCGTGTTAGCCAGGATGGTCTCGATCTCCTGACCTCATGATCTGCCCACCTCGGCCTCCCAAAGTGCTGGTGTTACAGGCATGAGCCACTGCACCTGGCCCGAAAACAAGATATTAAAAACTCCTTTGAACAATCTGTTTGTGGGGAATGAGGAGTCATTTAGGATTCATCAGAGCAAAGAGGTTTACTTGAACCTTGAGGTGGAGAGAAATGACATTATAAATCCATTTTAAAAAGAAAGGCCAAAAACACCTAGAAAGCATTTTGCAGTACAAGAGAAAAGCAATTTACTTGTTATTGCTTCCATTTCTTAAATCATCCGGCTTCATAGATCAACACTAACTCTCTCTGAATCTACCAAATGAAATTCCATCCAATGACTCATTACCCAGGACAAGCCACAAATTGTGATTTGTGATTCCAGTAGTTCCTCCAGGAAATGTGGGAAAAATGATTGTCCAGGAAAACAGTATAGTCCTCTGTGTGTGTGTGTGTGTGTGTGTGTGTGTGTGTGTGTGTAAATAGATGCCATTCACATGCCTAGCTGATTCTACTCCACAATGTCCAGATTGGGAAGACTAGTCAAAAATGGCCCTGTGACCTCCTAGACAGGTGTTTCTCACTGAATATTGACTCCTCACCACTGTGGGGCCAAGGCTGCCCCACTGGCCACAGTTTGCAGTGAAACTAGCAGAATGCAGAAAGCCTGGCTTCACTCTAATTGAGTTCAGGCAGTGTCACTAAATCCCTACCTCAAACAGGAACCCTGTGTGGCAGGTTCCCGTGAAACAGTCCTTGTTGTTTTCCTCCATTAGCACTTCTTTCATATCCAGGCAAGCCGTTCTTTACACAGTAGCATTTGGGAAAAGAAAACCCCAGAACTCAGATCTAATCTCTCATTCAAACTGTTCTGCACATTTCTAGAACTATGACTGCAGGTGCCCAGGGAGAGTCCAGAGAATTCTCAGCTTGACCCTGTTTCTCAGAATCATCCTCTCATCTCACAACCATGTTTTGTTTCCTGTACTTTGTGCATTATTTGATCCAGCTCCATCTTGTAAGGAATCATTGCCTAATCAATGGATTTGCTGTGAACAATTAACATGAGATGCAAATAGACATAATAAATATATTTTTCTCCTCACAAAAGCACAGGTTTCTTTATGGCACAGGCATAGTTGCCATCATCAAGTGGTTATTTGGTCTGATGCTGCATACTTTACAGTAATTGTGTTTTTATGGCTGTATTCTTTCAGACTTACATAGAAACATCATTTTAATTCTCATACATTCTTTAACCATCTGACTCCTCTGTGAACACAAGCTCTCCCCACCCACCCACTTCACCAGATCCTGGCAGGCCTACAGCAAAGCTTCACAACACACTATTTCCCTTCTTGCCCATGAAATATATCTGCCCTGCCTTCTCCAGTCTTTTACTGCCAGAGAGAGTCATCAGTTCTGTCCTGAAAGATGTCATTCATAAGATGAGATCCTAGGAACCATCTGCTGGTTGCTCTGTATCTGAAAGCAAGTAGGTCATCAGCAAAGAAGTGTCTCAGTTCCACTATCTAGCACCAGAGGGTGTTTACGGTGAAGGGAGCTATGAGATCTCCAAATGATAGGCCTGGATTAAAGGGGTGGTCTAAGGAGGCTTTGACTCCCAGGACCCAGAATTATAAATTATAGTATGTGAAATGAAATTAAACTCTACTTGGCAACACTGAATTTAGTATTTTATCATTTTAACTTGGACTTGATTGTTTTGTCACTAAGAAAGGACTTACATAGAAATTCCAAAAGGACATGTATTACTTCCAAATGAATGCAAGAAGGTTTTCTTTTTTGCTGACTCAAACTTGAATGTAGAAAAAGTGGTTCTGGGTTTCAATACCGTGAGCTGAACAATTCAGTTGTAAATGACAAGTCAAGTATGAGGAACATACCACCTTCCGTCGCTATTTAAAAACAAAAAAAAAACATTAAAAAGTGGGCAAAAGACATGAATAGTCATTTTTCAAAAAGACATACAAATGACCAACAAGCATATAATACAATACTCAACATCATTACTCATCAGAGAAATGCAAATTAAAACCACAATGAGATACCTTACACCAGTCAGAACGGTTATTATTAAAAAGTCAAGGCTGGGCGCGGTGGCTCAAGCCTGTAATCCCAGCACTTTGGGAGGCCAAGACGGGCGGATCACGAGGTCAGGAGATCGAGACCATCCTGGTTAACCCGGTGAAACCCGGTCTCTACTAAAAAATACAAAAAACTAGCCGGGCGGGGTGGCGGGCGCCTGTAGTCCCAGCAACTCGGGAGGCTGAGGCAGGAGAATGGCATAAACCCGGGAGGTGGAGCTTGCAGTGAGCTGAGATCGGGCCACTGCACTCCAGCCTGGGCCACAGAGCGAGACTCCGCCTCAAAAAAAAAAAAAAAAAAAAAAGTCAAAAAAGTAACATGTTGGCAAGAATGCAGAGAAAAAAGAAAACTTATACACTGTTGGTGGGAATGTAAATTAGTACAAACTACGGAAAACAGTATGAAAGACGACTCAAAAAAAAAAAAAAAAAAAAAAAAGAACCACCGTTTGATCCAGCAATCCTGCTACTGTGATTTACCCAAAGGAAAAGAAATCATTATATTGAAAAGATATCTGCACTCATGTTAATCACAACACTATTCACAATAGCAAAGACATGGAATCAATCCAAGTATCTATTAATGAATGATTAGATACAAAAAAATGTATATATACACACATAAAATATATATACACACACAAAAATATATATACACACACACATACACACACCATGGCATACTATACCCAACCATAAAAAAGAAGGAGATTATGTTTTCTGCAGCAACATGGATGTAACTGAAGGCCATTATCTTATGTGAAACAACTCAGAAAGTCAAATACCTAACGTTCTTATTTATAAGTGAATGCTAAATAATGTGCACACATGCACATAGAGTGCGGAATAATAAACACCGGAACCTTGGAAGGGTGGGAATGTGGGAAGCGGGTGAGGGATGAGAAATTACTTAATAGATACAATGTACATTATTCCAGTGATGATTACACTAAAAGCCTAAACTCCATCAGTAGGCAATATATCCACGTAACAAAACTGCACTTGTAAACCTTAAATTTATACACATGAAAACAAATGTTGCCTATGAGGATCAAAAATTGTTCAAGATGATAAGGATCTGCAACCAGAGGAGGGTAAAAAAACAGCTCCCCATGGAAGTGGGGAGAGGCAAATGAGTATCCTCTTCAAATTAGAGCCTCTGGCCGGGTGCGCTGGCTCACGCCTGTAATCCCAACACTTTGGGAGGTCAAAGAGGGTAAATCACTTGAGGTCAGGATTTCAAGACCAGCCTGGCCAAGATGGTGAAACCCCGTCTCTACTAAAAACACAAAAATTGCCGGGCGCGGTGGCTCACGCCTGTAATCCCAACACTTTGGGAGGCCAAAGAGGGTAAATCACTTGAGGTCAGGATTTCAAGACCAGCCTGGCCAAGATGGTGAAACCCCGTCTCTACTAAAAACACAAAAATTGCCGGGCGCGGTGGCTCACGCCTGTAATCCCAACACTTTGGGAGGCTGAGGTGGGTGGATCACAAGGTCAGGAGATCGAGACCATCCTGGCTAACATGGTGAAACCCTATCTCTACTAAAGATACAAAAAATTAGCCGGGCGTGGTGGCGGGCGCCTGTAGTCCCAGCTACTCAGGAGGCTGAGGCAGGAGAATGGCGTGAACCCGGGAGGCGGAGCTTGCAGTGAGCCGAGATCGCACCACTCACTCCAGCCTGGGTGACAGAGCAAGGCTCTGTCTCAAAAAAAAAAAAAAAAACCCCACAAAAATTAGCCGGGGCATGGTGGTGCACGCCTCTAATCTCAGCTACTCGGAAAGCTGAGCAGGAGAATCACTTGAACCCAGCAAGCAGAGGTTGCAGTGAGCCGAGATTGTGCCACTGCACTCCAGCCTGAGCGATAGAGCGAGACTCCATCTCAAAAAAAAAAAAAAAAAAAAAAAAAATTAGAGCCTCTGCAGAAGCAGTAAGAGCAACTGAAGAGCTGTGAACTGGGTCTAACCACTTGGCTCCTGACTATGAAACAAATATCTTTTAGTTCTAATTTGATATGATATCCACAAAGATCCAGTTAATTTAACAATTGAATTTAGTTGGATGAGGTAGAGGGGAGACTCGGAATCATGAAATAAATAATGCAGGTTCCCAAAGTCAATCAAGCCCAAATATTTTGAAATGAGGCAGGCGTTGGATTTCCTTCCTCCCCACTCTCCCTTCCTCCTTCCCTTTTTTACTCCCTCCTCCTCCTCTTCCCCTTCCTCTTCATCTTCCCTTTCTGTCCCTCCCTCACTCTCTCTCTAAGTACCTAACAGATATTATTATTATTGGGATTTTAAAAGCATGTACATTGTAAGAATGTTGTGAGGATTAAATGGAATTAGGTGTGTGAAAATGCCTAGTACAGTGCCTGATACATTTTGGGAGCTCGTGAAATATTCATTTTACTCTATTTCTCCTTTTCTTCCCCTTTTTTTCCTCTTCCTACTTTGCTCTTCCTACAGTCATTGTGTCCTTATCTGGCCATGACTAAGACTTGAAGTCAATTCTAATATATGTGCAGGTACAAAAATGCATAAATATTAGCACTTATTCTTAAATCATTCTGTATGCTGCCTGTTCTTAATGATAAAAGTGGTTATGTTGAACATTTTCTATTTCCCTGTCATATATAATGTTTGTGTTTTTATTAAATTCACAGGGGTGGTTCATAAAAGTCACGAAGCAATTTTAAAAACTGGAGTGGGTCAGTTTAATTCTTTTTTCAAGTGCAACAAAGTTGTTCTTAAATTCTAGTTACAAGTGGTGAGAAAGCCCTAACAGAGGAAATGAAATCACATGATCTCATACAATCGCCTAATTTCATACTTTGAATGAAATTCAGTCTCTCACTTTTATGAGAAATAATGAGCTAGTACTCTTACATAGAACTATGGGAGAAACTTGAGACTTACCAACTTTAGGAGAGCTCCAAAGATTTATTGTTCATTTTCCCAAAGGTCTCCAGTGAGACTGCTTTTCTTATCTGGAGGTTTTTCCCCAAAAAATCAAGCAAGTGTCTATAATCAGTATACATAGTGCTTAGTTGCTGCATCCTTGGTCCTCCATATATTCCACAAATACTCCTCTAGTACCTCCTCTGTAGAAGACCCTTGGCATCTTGTGAATATCCCTACTGGGTATCAAACTCTATGGAAAATCTACAGGCATAATACTCTTTATGAAGCTCAGGGCAGGGAGGCATTGCTGGCAATGAAACTTATTATGGGAATTAGATGAGGAGCCTTCTTGCCAGCAATAGGGCTCCCAAGAGAATTAAGAGCAAACTAAAAGGGTGCTGGCAGCAGCAGTCAGTTTGGTGAGCTACCATATAAAATGGGGAGGCCCTACTGTGACGGTTCACAAAAATACGCTTCAGTTGAACTTGATACCCAAATAGCCAGTTAAAAAGTGAAAAAAGCAAGCAGCCACGCATCATGTTATATAAAGACAAATAACAAATGGCCGGCTTTGTTGATTTGTTTTTACAAAGCACAGGTTTTTCTTCTTTGTTTTTTGTTTTTTTTTAAACAACGAAATTAGTTAACAGTTTTTATAATCTATAGGCCTGTCATACTAGGTGAAACATTTTCTGTTTTCATATAAATAGGTTAGTGAAACTGATGGACACAGCTAACATGCCCATCAGGTGAAGATCAAAGGAAATATGAAGGTTGTATCTTTTAAAGTTTAAGAAGATTGAAGATGAAAGAAGTTGGGTTAAGGAGGAAACTGGCTATGAAGACATGATATCAAACATAAAGGATTAAAGATTAGAAAAAATCCAATCCATTGAATTTAGAGGTTTTGTCTCCATAACAGGAGGGGAAACACTTGAGATAATTCGGTCACTACATCAACTACTTCTGACTGAATAGATCAATTCACCCTACCACTTTCCAGCAGCCCCACTGGGCTTTGAGCCCATTGCACACAGAGCCACAAACAACAGCCCAGGCTGGCGAATGATCCCACCTCTCTGTGGGAACCATATCTGCTCAATTTTGGTTTTGTTGCAATTATATGCAGCCTGATTTCTGCACATTCATTTTTCACATAGCAGTTTCATTTATTTATTTGTTTTCATGTTAAGTGGATTGTTCCCTAATCACCAAACAGCTTGTGAGTACCCCTAAATATGTTAATTCAAACTCATAAAGTGAGCACATTGTGCTGCTGTAATGACTTTTCATTACCACCTCTAATTAAATGTTTTGCCAAACTATCAGAAAAATATTTTCCTTTTGATTCCCAGAAAATCCTGAGAGAGAAGGACAGAAAGAAACAATGCTTCCAGGCTGACCTGTTCTCTTCCTCCCCGAGCCCTGCCCTGGATAGATGGCTCTGCGGATGAAGGCAGGGGCCTTACCAGGTTACCACATACAGTAGAATACTCTCATTGGTCATCAGTGCATCCAACAGGAGCAGCCTCTGAAGGAGTCGGTTCCTGGTGGCTATTCCTGCATGAGGGGCCTGCCATGCCTGGGATGCTTAAGCCAGCGCAGTCCTTATCCACAATTCACTATAGACTTATAGGAAAAGCCACCTGAATTTGTGTATCATCTTCTTTTTTGGTGGGTGTGGGGTAGTTATAAACAACAGAAATCTATTTCTTACAGATCTGTATGCTAGGAAGTCAAAGACCAAGGCAATGGCAGGTTCATTGCACCTGAAGGGCCCTGTATCCTCACAGATTGTTGTCTTCTCACTCTAACCTCACATGGTGGAAGGGGCAAGGGCTCTCTCTTAGGCCTGTCTTATAAAGGCACCAATGCCATTCATGAGGGCTCTACTCTTATGATCTAATTGCTTCCCAAGGTCTCCACCCCCTAATACCATCACCTTGCAGGTAAAGATTTCAATACATGAAGTTCGTGGGAACTGGAACAGTCAGACCATAGCAACTCATGGGTTGCAAAACTAGATCTTGAACCATCTTGTGACTCTAAGGCTACTGGTTGTTTTAGTGCTCCAAACCGTGGGAAACAATTACATTTAGTTGAGGTTTTGTTTTGTTTTTACATTTTTTTTAAGAGACAAGGTCTCACTCTGGTTGCCCAGGTTGGAGTGCAGTGGTGAACTCATAGTTCACTGCAGCCTCAACCTCCTAGGCTCAAGCAATCCTCCCACTTTGGCTTCCCAAAGTGTGGTGATCAAAGGCATTGCACCCAGCCTCCTTTTAAAATTTTTAAATGTATTTTTTAATTGACAAATAGCAATTGTACATATTTATCGTGTATAATTTATTGCTTTGAAATAGGTATACATGTAGAATGGCTAAATCATGCTAATTAACATTCATTGCTTCACATAGATATCATTTATTTTATGGTGAGAGCATTTAAAATCTACTTTTTGCAGTTTTCAAGAATACCATATATTGTTATTAACTATAGGGAGATATTGTTCAAAGAATACAAAATTTCAGTTAGGATGAATAATTTTAAGAGCTTTATTGTACAACATGATGACTAGGTAATAACTATAGTTGCCTAACATTCCTTATGGTAGAGGGAGGATATATTATAGGAAAAGTAAAAGAAAAGTACCACTCCTTTTAGTACCGAGAATGAAGGAAGAATCTAGAAGCATCAGAGAGATTAAGCCCAGGAGATGAATATGTCCCCATCTACCCTTCTCCAGAAAGCCGTACAGAATCAGTAAGGCTGACACTTCAAGCACAAGGGTCTCTCATCTTCACACTCTTCTTAAAAATCTGTCTCTGATAAAAAAGATAAACAACTCAATTTTAAAATGTGCAAGGGGCATAAACAGGCATTTCTCCAAAGATATACAAATAGACAATGAGCACATGAAGAGATTCTCAACATCACTAATCATTATGGAAATGCATATCAAAGCTACAATGACGTCAGGCGGGGAGGCTCACACCTATAATCCCAGTACTTGGGGAGGCTGAAGTGCGAGGATTGCTGGAGCCTAGGAGGTCGAGGCCGCAGTGAGCCATATTTGTGTCATTACACTCCAGCCTGGGTGGCAGAGCAAGACCCTATCAAAAAAAAAAAAAAAAGAAAAAGAAAAAAAGCAGAAGAAGAAAAGACAAAGAAAAAGAGAAACCTATAGTAAGATACCACTTCACATCTATTAGAATAACTATAACCAAAATAACAAAAAATAACAGCATTGGTAAAAATGTGGAGAAATCAGAACCTCATGCATTGCTGGTAGGAATATAAAATTGTTCAGATGCTGCGAAAAACAGTCTGGCAATTCCTCTAAAAACTAAACTTAGAATTACCACATGACCCAGCAGTTCACTCCTAGGATATACCCCAAATAATTACACTCAGAGACTCAAATATTAAGGTTTATTGCATCATTATTCACATTAGCCAAAAGGTGGCAGCAACCTGTGTGTCTGCTCACAGGTGAATAGATAATTGAAATATGGTATACATACACAATGGAATAGAATTCAACCATATGTAAATGAAAAATAGAATCCTAACTTCCCCAGCCAACTGAACTGACCCCCTCTTGGCCAAAGGCGCCCCAGAGAAATCTTAAAAACTGAGTTCCCTGCCATGAAGGGATGGGAGGTTGGCCATGCCTCGTTATACACCCCTGCCTTGTGCAGTTCAGACACAACTGGCCAGCATTCACGTGAAAATAGAGCTCAGAACACTAACAGAATGGACGCTTTGTGGTGTAAGAAACCAAATTATAAGCAGGATCTAAGGCCATGCCAGGCAAGGGTTAAATCACCACCCTTACACTTAAAAAATAAACTATGTTCTAACTGCCACAAATTCTTTTCTTTTTCTCTAGCAGTTAAACAAGCACTGGCCTTGAGATATGCAATATTAAAACAATTTGCAGCTCATCCACAGCTGACAGCCAGACGATGACTCCCAGGTTTCCCAGCCCACACCCACTTCCCCATTCCACCAGCGAGAACCACAGGTGTGAGTGGACAAGAGACCAATTTCAGTAACTTTCTCTTGATAAGAAGACCACCAGCCATGGCTTGGTTCTGGCCGGTTTACAGAGGCTTCACACTTGAGTGCCTTCCTGTCCCTGCTTCACTTTTTGATATATAGGGACTAACTGCAATGCATGTGAACATTAAGTCTCCACCCCAAAATGAACATGGTCACATGTAACATGCATGTTTCCTTATCACATATGTGTGTGACTCCCCCATGAATATTCATAGCTCTCCTGTGATCTGTTGAATATGTATGTTTAGCCAACCAGTTCAGCATAATCCTCCTGCCCCAGCCCCTCCTTCTTCAAAGTGCCTGCTAACAGCTTCAGCCAGAGGCCACTCTTCCCAGCCTGTCAGAATGACCACTTCGCACACTGTAACCTTTATAAGAAAGCCTCCTTTCCAGATTTTAGGACATGTGATTTTAGGCCAGGTGTGGTGGCTCATGCCTGTAATCCCAATACTTTGGGAGGCTGAGGTGGGAGGATCACTTGAGGTCAGGAGTTCAAGACCAGCCTGGCCAACATCTCTACTAAAAATACAAAAATTAGCTGGGTGTGGTGGCAGGCACCTATAGTCCCAGCTACTTGGGAGGCTGAGGCAGGAGAATGGCTTGAACCCAGGAGGCGGAGGTTGCAGTGAGCCAAGATCTTGCCACTGCACTCTAGCCTGGGTGACAGAGTGAGACTCTATCTCAAAATAATAATATGTTATTTTAAGTTGATGTATCAAGAAGAATGACATTCTGATGCATGTTACAACATGAATGAATTGTGAAAACAGTATAAGTGAAATAAGCCAGATACAAAAATGACAGATATATGACTCCTTTTATATGAAACATCTAGAATAGGCAAGCTCATAGAGACAGAAAGTAGATTAGCCATGACCCGGGGCTGGGGGGAAGGAGGTCACTGGGGAATTTCTGTTTGGGGAGATGAAAAAGTTTCAGAAATAGGTAGTAGTGATGGTTGTACAACACTGTGAATCTAATAATGTTACCAAATTGCACACTTAAAAATGGTTAAAATGGCTAATTTTATGTTGTAGATAACTTTGCTACAATCTGGGGTTCCCCACAGCAGACTGGTGAATGGAGAGTTGATGGTCAGAGTGAATGGAGAGAAAATGGACCTGTGACTGCTAGGTGAGGAGGGGACATGTAGAACAGGCCCTGGGTCTACAGCCAGTGAAGGCCGACATGATGACAAGTCAGACAGGCTGAGCCTAGACTGGGACCAAACTGACAGAGAGACCGAGCACGGGTGGGCGACATTCAGGCAGCCTGCAAACAGGCAGGGCAGTGCCCCTCCCCAGAGGCCTCCATGGAGACCCAGCCCTTCTGCATCACCACAGGAGCTGTGTGAGGCACGAGGCACACTCTACTCCCCTCCTCTCAAGATACTGCCTTGGACAGACAGCAAGAGGGACGAAGGATAACTGAGAAAGGGAATATTCGTGTCTATGAGAAGACTGAGCAATAACTAAAGACACTGATGAGATGAAGGGAACATGCTACAATCTTTAAACCAGATAGAATTAATAGTTAATTTTTTAACTCCCTTTCCACCCCTGCACCATTAAACCAATGGGTGGAGGTTCATGATGAAGATCAGATTAAACTGAGTCAAAATAAGGAAAATGCATTAATGTGGTGGTGCGTCCCCACTCTTGTTACACATTTTACAGGAATTGCGTCAGATGCCCCCTCTTTTGGTTTCTTTGAGGCTCAGGCCCTGCTGTGATTTGCTTTGGAAAACTGGGTTTGGGCTCCTGGAGCCATCTCACCTGCAGGCTGCAGACTCTGAAATTGAACCATTGCTTTGTTTCATCCCCTTCCTGTCCTTTTTCCTCCATCTCCTGACTGGTTTCCTTAGGGAGCCCCTCCTCAATAAAAACCATGCACACAAAAGCTGATCTCAAGATCCACTTGTGGGTAACCCAGCTAAGATACCCATTTTCTCTGCATTCGCAAGCTATACTATGACATAAACCTTTCAACCTTGCCATATCTGCTACGTGGCTGAGCCCTGAAAGTTATTTGTGTGTGTGGCCCCTATTCTAGGCATCTGCCCTGTTTGTGGGAAGCACTGAGCCAGCTCTGTGGTGGGAGCACCTTGGGGAGGGACGTTTTGAGCAAGGTCACAAGGACCAGTTAATGGGTGGGATCACAGAGGCGGGCCCCTACTTCCTTCCCCCTCATTTTGGACTCCCCATCGGCAAACCCCAATTCCGCTACTACATGTTGGACTTCAGTCTGGCCCAGGAGCTTAACAACAAGTAATCTCTGCAGACGGTCCCTGTGGTTTAGAAATAACTCTCACATGCTTTGTTTTACTTTACCTCATTTTTTAAATCTCTGTGGCGAGGGTGATACTCATTCCCATTGACAGACTATGAAATGGATGCTCAGAGAGTAGAAATTATTTGCTCAGTGTTGCACAGTTCAAAAGTAGGTGTCTCTGTTAATTCCAAATAAAAAAAAAAAAAAAGCCCATGAACTGTATTTCCTCTGCTCTCCTATCACAACCATCAACACAGAATACTTCTGTGATCAGTCGTGCGGGGTCGCCCCTCCACATCACGCTAGCCATCAGCTCTGCCGAAGACACCAGCTGCGTGTCCTCTAACTCAATTCTGACATTATCTTCCTGGAGACAGAGAGCCTCAGATTCCACAAGTTGAGAACTCAGTCCTGTTAAGACTCCCCTTCTACTCTGGAACTTCTGACTGGCTCCAAGTTGGGGTTCCTGTGGCTCCCTTTTTGGGCTTGATTAATTTGCTAGAGCAGCTCATGAAACTCAAGGAAACATGTTATCAGTTTTTTATTTATTTGTTTGTTTGTTTGTTTTGAGACGGAGTCTCGCTGTGTCACCCAGGCTGGAGTGCGGTGGCGCCATCTCGGCTCACTGCAAGCTCCGCCTCCCGGGTTTACGCCATTCTCCTGCCTCAGCCTCCGAGTAGCTGGGACTACAGGCGCCCGCCACCACGCCCGGCTAGTTTTTTGTATTTTTAGTAGAGACGGGGTTTCACCATGTTAGCCAGGATGGTCTCGATCTCCTGACTTCGTGATCCACCCGCCTCGGCCTCCCAAAGTACTGGGATTACAGGCTTGAGCCACCGCGCCCGGCCATTTGTTTGTTTTTGAGATGGAGCCTCACTCTGTTACCCAGACTGGAGTGCAGTGGCATGACCTCCGCTCACTGCAGCCTCCGCCTCCTAGGTTCAAGGAATCCTCCCACCTCAGCTTCCTGAGTAGCTGGGACTACAGGCATGTGCCAACACATCCAGCTATTCCTTTTTTTTTTTTTTTTTTGTATTTTTAGTAGAGGCAGGGTTTCACCATTTTGGCCACGCTGGTCTCGAACTCCTGACCTCAAGGGATCCACCCACCTTGGCCTCCCAAAGTGCTCAGATTACAGGTGTGAGCCACCACGCCCAGCTGTCACCAGTTTTTTTTTTGTAAAGGATATTACAAAAGATACAGATGAAGGATGCATAAGGCAACGTATGTGGAAAGAGACAAAAAGCTTCCACGCCCTCCCCAGGTGCGCCACCCTCCAGGAACCTTCAGGTGTTCAGCTATCAGGAAGCTCTCCAAATTCTGTCATTTTTGGGTTTTTACGGAGGCTTCATTATGTAGCCACGATTGATTATATCATTGGCCACTGGTGATTGATTTAACCTTGTGGGAAGTGTCCCTCTCCCCTCCCCAGAAGTCAGGGGATGGGGCTGAAAGTCCCAATCCTACCCCTGCCTTGGTCTTTCTGGTGACCAGACCCATCCTGTAGCTATCCAGGGACTGCCGGCCTTCAGTCAATCATTAGCATATTTGTATGCTAATGTGCTAAAGACAGCACTTTAGAGATTCTAAGAATTTTAAGAGCTGTGTGCCAGGAAATAGGGTCGAAGACCAAATATATATTTCACAAAATCACAGTTTCTCAGTCTGATATTTCTTCATCTTAAACTGATGACAATGATAAGGGTGAGCTAATGATGATTCAGGATGGACCTCAGGTCCTGAGAGTTCCATTTCCTGCTCCTAGTGCAGGTCGCTGTGGTCCTTTCAGGGCTCCATATTGTTTTCATTTATTCATTCATTCCCTTTTATCCTCTATTATCTTCTTCCATTCCCCTGATCTCCCATAAGAAGCTACGCTCTTCTAATACATTTAATATGCATCCTTTCTTTATATGTGTTCTTGTAAAGGGCACATTGTTGTTGCATGTTTTTTTATTAAATACAAATGGTGTAAGTCACACAAACCATCTGATTTTTAATTTTATTTTTTCTTTTTTTTTTTTTTTTTTGAGACAAGGTCTTGCTCTGTCATCTGGGCTAGAGTGCAGTGGCACCATCACAGCTCACTGAAGCAGAGCTCAAGTGACCCTTCCATCTCAGCCTCCTGAGTAGCTGGGACTATAGGCACATGCCAACATGCCTGGATAGTTTTTTCATATTTAGTGAGATGAGGCTTCACTACGTTGCCCAAGCTGCTTAATTTTTGTTTGGCATCATGTCTTTAAAATCTATCCACGTTTCTAACCTATATGCTACATAGTACTCCAGGGAGTGTATATTCACTATATTTTTTTCTATACTCTGCCACTGATGGACACCCAGATTGCTTCTAACTTCCTGCAATCACAAACAGTGTTGTAAGAAACATCACAGGGTCTTTGGCCTTTCTCCAGTACACACTATCAGACAAGGTAGATGATTCCCTTGGGGAAAATGAAGGCACAGGCCAAAGTGACTGGACAGGAGGCACATAACTACACTATGAAAAAGGGGCAAGGCAATGGATTAGTTTCCTGTGGCTCCTTAATAAGATACCACAAATTTGGTGGCCTAAAACAGTATAAATGTATTCTTTCCTAGTTCTGGAGGTCAGCAATCCAAATTCAGTATCAC
Source organism: Macaca nemestrina (assembly GCF_043159975.1). Classification (NCBI taxonomy): domain Eukaryota; kingdom Metazoa; phylum Chordata; class Mammalia; order Primates; family Cercopithecidae; genus Macaca; species Macaca nemestrina. The sequence continues at coordinate 130,130,437 of NC_092128.1, forward strand.
TAGGCTGAAATCAAAGTATTGACACGGCCACACTCCCTCTGGAGATTCTAGGAGAGAATCTGTTCCTTGTCCTTTCGGGCTGCTGACATTCCGTCACTTGTGGACACATCACTCCAATCTGCAAGGCCAGCTTCTTCAAATCTCTTTTTGTTTCATTTTCATGTCACCTTCTAATGTGTGTGCATATGCGTGTAAAGTATTGCTCTGCCTCTCCAAAATCAGGACATGTGATGCCATTTAGGGCCTTCCTGAATAATCCAGGCCAATCTCCTCATTTCAAGAATATCCACTTAATCACATCTGCAAAGACTACATTTCCAAATAAGATAATATTCACAGATCTCAGGAATTAGGACCGGAAATTTTTGGAGATACTTTCAGTCTACTACAAGCAACCATCTAAAAAGTTTTTCTGAAACTGAATTATTAGACTATAGGGACCAAGGGTTTAAAATAAGTACGATAAATGTATTTAATAGATATCAGAATTTCTTAGAAATATGAAGAAAGAGCAAGAGAGCATAAAAACAACCAAGGAGAAACATTGGATAGAAAATACAATCGTTGGCAAAAGAATACAACAAAGGGAATAAATTACAGAATGGACGCAGCTGAAGAAAGATAGAGGAACCATTTTAGAAGCCAGCAGAAAAGACAAAGATTAACCCCCGTGAGGTTGTGCGTGCCTGTAGTCCCAGTTACTTGGGAGGTTGAGGTGGGAGGTTCACTTGAGCCTGGGAGGTGGATGTTGTAGCGAGCCCTGATTGCACCACTGCACTTCACCCTGGGCCACAGTGAGACCACAGTCGCAAAAAACAAAAACCAAAAAATGAGAAAAGAAAAAAAGAAAGACCAAGGGAAAATATAACAGAAAAGCTCATGGATGTGGAAAGTAAAATATAAGTGCCAGCATCTGTGTGATATAAGAGAGGAATTATTGAAAGAATTAGTGAAGATAAATTTCCCAGATTGAAAGCCTCTTTTGATGCTGAGGTGGAAAGAGAAAGAATGAATATTAGAATAGGGTTTCAAAACATTAAAAAACAAAACAAAACAAAAAAAACTAGGCTCATGTTTGTAATCCCAGCACTTTGAGAGGCAGAGGCAGGCAGATCACTTGAGCCCGGGAGTTCTGAGAGGCAGAGGAAGGCAGATCACTTGAGCCCAGGAGTTCTAGACCAGCCTGGGCAACATGGAGATACCCCATCTCTACTAAAAATACACACAAAAATTAGCTGGGGATGGTGGGCGCTAGCCTGTAGTCCCAGCTACTGGAGAGGCTGAAGTGGGAGGACTGCTTGAGCCCCAGGAGGCAGAGGTTGCAGTTAGCTGAGATCATTGAGATTGTGTCACTGCACTACAGCCTGGGTAATGGAACAAGACCCTGTCTTAAGGAAAAAACAACAACGATAACAACAACAACAACAAAACAAATTAAGAAAAAAAAGAAAACTCTAAAAATATCTGGGGATAATATACTGTAGAGATAACCTTGAAAAGAACAATAATCAAAAAAGCAGGCTGGGCACGGTGGCTCACACCTATAATCCCAGCACTTTGGGAGGCCGAGGCAGGTGGATCACTTGAGGTCAGGAGCTTGAGACCATCCTGGCCAACATGGTGAAATCCCATCTCTACTAAAAATGCAAAACATTAGCCGGGCGTGCTGGCGGACGCCTGTAATCCCAGCTACTTGGGAGGCTGAGGCAGCAGAATCACTTGAACCCGGGAGATGGAGGTGAGATCGTACCATTGCACACTGAGTTCCTCCAGCCTTTCCGCTGGGCCAGGGCAGGCCTGCGAGCCTGGGCCTCCCTGGAGGCAGAGGGTGGCCCTGCAGGGGCAGCCCCAGGGCTGGAGAGGCCAGTCCGCGGCGCGGGAGACACCCTTTCCAAACTGGAAGCGCTGCGTGGGCAGCAGCGGGGTCCAGGCCCTCGAACCCCTAGTTTCTGTCGCTCCAGAAACCCGGCTCGCGCAGTGTCCTCCAAGCTCAGCGCCATCGGGCAGCGCAGCCAGCTGCGCTGGGCGCAGTGGCTTCCAGCAGGGCGCCTTCGGCCTGGGCGCCAGATCCCCTCTCAGCTCCCGGGTTGGTGCGGGGAAGCCCCGGCTCTTGCAGCCCCTGTGAAAGGTCCTCCGCGCCTCCTGCCTTGGTGCACTCTGTGGCGCGGCTGGACCTCTGGCCAGAAGCACCTTCGGCGGCCTGCTGGGCCCCTCGCGGGCTCTGGTGGAGACTCTGCCCCCGGGGCTCCCGCTCTGTCGGTGCCCGGTCCCGGGCTCTGCGCGCACACCACTTCTTGGCCTTTTCCGCCAAAACTTCCTAATCTTCAGTTGGATGGTGTCTGGGCGGTCCCCAGAACGGCTGTCTTCAGACAGGGAGCTGGGGCTGGGAGCTGGGCACGGCGCTCACGGGGACTGACTCCCCCGGAGGCGGAGGAGGTTCTCCTGACGCTTAGGCAGGGCTGCGCCCGGCTCCCAGAGACCTATTTTTGGAAAATATAATTTTGTAGGGTGTTCCCAACTGCAGTCTTCTGTGTTCTGCTTACAAGTCTTAGCAGGAAACATTCGGTTTTTATCATCGCAGCTAGATTCCAAGAGACTCTGGGAGGATGCTTTTTGGTTGATTGCTGGTGAAGAAGTCGGGTCGTGGCCGCCATGGGAGCGGGAGGAGCGAGGGCCACAGCTGCAGGCTTCGCTGATTGCTCAGATGCCGGAAGGTGTCCGTCGGGAAACTCCCAGGACAGCACTTTTGCAAGAACCACCACTCTGGTCCTTGGAGGCCAGAATACATCTTCTGAAAACTGCAGCCACAGCCTTCTGTCGGAAAAACGGTTGGAAGCACAAAGGCCAGGGAGCACACTGACTGCTCCCTGTTAGAGGTGAAATCCGCAGATGTCCGCGGTGGCTGCTCTGCAGCGGAGCCCCTGGCCTGGGTGGGTTCATGTCCAGTCTTGTTCAACACTAGATGACTCTAATATCTAAATAAACTTTGTTTTTCTTTTTCTTTTTTTGAGACAGAGCCTCGCTCTGTTGCCCAGGTTGGAGTGCAGTGGCCGGATGTCGGCTCACTGCAACCTCCACCTCCTGGGTTTTAACGATTCTCTTGCCTCAGCCTCCTGAGTAGCTGGGATTACAGGTGCCCGCCACCATGCCCGGCTCATTTTTGTATTTTTAGTAGAGACAGGGTTTCACCATGTTGGCCAGGCTGGTTTTGAACTCCTAACCTCAAGTGATCCGCCCGCCTCAGCCCCCCCACAGTGCTGGAATTACTGGCGAATGAAACAGGAAGTAACGATGATCAAATACTTTGGGTTTTTTGCTCGTTTGTTGGTTTATTTTGAGATGGAATCTTGCTCTCTCGCCCAGGCTAGACAGCAGTGGTTGCTCACTGCAACCTCTGCCTCCCGCACTCAAGCAGTTCTCGTGCCTCAGCCTCCCAAGTAGCTGAGATTAGAGGCGTGCACCACCATGCCCGGCTAATGTTTTCGAATTTTTAGTAGAGGCGGGGTTTTGCCAGGTTGGCCAGGCTGGTCTGGAACTCCTGACCACAGGTGATCCCCCTACCTCTGCCCCCCAAAGTGCTGGGATTACAGGCGTGAGCGACCGCACCCTGCCAGTGATGAAATATTTTGATAGAGGTTTCAAGAAAAATAAAGGACCAAAGAAAACACAATTAAATATCTGGATGATATCGACATAATGAGGGCTGAGAATATGGGAAGTAAGTTCAGGTTAGAAGACCGGTCTCTTTAGTGGAAGAAACAGGTGTTATACACCTAAGAAATAAGGAGGGGTGAATGAGTATGAGGACAACCACTACATGAACAAAAATACCGTCTAACTTCCACTAGCCAAGGAAATCTCAAAGTGTCCAATGGAAAGCAGGAAAAGAAAAAAGGTAGTGGTTTAAGGATATATAATAGAAAATCTCAATGTATTGATTTTATTTTTATTTCTATTTTATATTTCTGAAATAAGCCATATTATTAAATTTTAAAGATTTCAAAGTAGTTGTATGCACACTGTTTAAAACAACAAATGATACAGAATTACTATACAAATAGCAGTCTTCTGCTCTACAGAGACAATAATAGTCAACTCTTAGCTGTTCTGGTATTTACTGTCATATCTGTAAATGCTATATTTATACTGTTCTTTCTCAGTTTGTTTATTATATTATCTATTGACTTAAACATATCCATATACAAATATATAAGCTCATTTTCTCTGTTGTTGTCTCTGTTATACACAGACACACATACATGCTTCTTCCACACAAAACTACATATTTCCTCCCAATGTAATTATGTAACTATTTTAAATTAAACTCAAGAGTTTACATTTCTCTCTCTCTCTTTTTTTTTTTTTTTTGAAGCAGTATCTTGCTCTGTTTTCCAGGCTGGAGTGCAGTGGGGCGATCACAGCTCACTGCAGCCTTGACCTCCCAGGCTCAAGTGATCCTCCCACTTCAGCCTCCCAAGTAGCTGGGACTACAGGTGCATGCCACCATGCCTGGGTATTTTTGTGGAGACAGTCTCCCCATGTTGCCTAGCCTGGTATTGAACTCCTGGGCTCAAGCGATCTGCCCACCTTGGCCTCCTATAAGTGCTGGGATTACAGGTGTCAACCACCATGCCTGTCCAATATTTTTTATTTCTTAAATAAGATATGCAGATAGACAGCAGGTATATGAAAAAATGCTCCATATCACTAATCATCAGAAAATACAAATCAAAACCACAATGAGATATCACCTTGCCCCAGTTAAAATAGCTTTTATCAAAAAGTCTGGGCAGCATGGAGAAATCCTGTGTCTACAAAAAATCAAAAAATTAGCCGGGCATGGTGGTGTGCGCCTGTGGTCCCAGCTATTTGGGAGTCTGAGGCAGAAAGATCACTTGAGCCTGGGAGGTTAAGTGAACCATGACCTTGCCACTGCACTCCAGCCTAGGCAAACAGAAAACAAACAACAACAACAAAAAAAAACCAGAAAGACAGAAAATGAGAAAAAAACGGCCGGGTGCAGTGACTCATGCCTGTAATTCCAGCGCTTTGAGAGGCTGAGGTGGGCGGATCACGAGGTCAGGAGATAGAGGCCATCCTGGCTAACACGGTGAAACCCCGTCTCTCCTAAAAATGCAAAAAATTGGCCGGGCGCGGTGACTCACGCCTGTAATCCCAGCACTTTGGGAGGCCGAGGTGGGTGGATCACGAGATCAGAGATCGAGACCATCCTGGCTAACACGGTGAAACCCCGTCTCTACCAAAAATACAAAAAGTAGCCAGCTGTGGTGGCGGGCGCCTGTAGTCCCAGCTATTTGGGAGGCTGAGGCAGGAGAATGGCGGAGCATGCAGTGAGCCAAGATCGCGCCACTGCACTCCAAACTGGGCTACAGAGCCAGACTCCGCCTCAAATAATAATTAAAAAAGAATTAGTTGGGCACTGTGGCGGGTGCCTGTAGTCCCAACTACTCGGGAGGCTGAGGCAGGAGAATGGCATGAACCCGGGAGGCAGGACTTGCAGTGAGCCAAGGTCTCGCCACTGCACTCCAGCCTGGGTGACAGAGTGAGACTCCGTCTCAAAAAACAGATTAAAAAATCACAAAACCCTCTCAGCACTCCCAATAATTCCCTTTCCCGGTTTTTTTTTTTTTTTCTTTTTTTTCTCTTTGAACAAAGCATTATCTGTTAACATACTATGTAATTTACTTATTTATTATGTTTATTGATTTTCTGACTTCTGCAGTTAATATGTAAAGTCCTTGAAGGCAGGGATCTTCTGTTGGTTTCCTCACTCATATATTGTGAATAATATCTAGCACATCGTATCTAGCACATAGTAGGCATTCAATGAGTTAATGAGTGAAAGAAGCTCTACTTTTCTTACAATTTATCATCCAATTTTCTACCTCATTGATATTTTCCTTTTTTTTTTTTTTTTTTTTTTTTTTTTTTGAGACAAAGTCTTGCTCTATCACCCAGGCTGGAGTGCCCTGGTACAATCTCAACTCACCACAACATCTGACTCCCAGGTTCAAGCCATTATCCTGCCTCAGCCTCCCGAGTAGCTGAAATTACAGGCTCGTGCCGCCACGCCCGGCTAATTTTTGTATTTTGAGTAGACACGGGGTTTCACCATGTTGGCCATGCTGGTCTTGAACTCCTGACCTCACAATCCTCACACCTCAGCCTCCCAAAGTGTTGGGATTACAGGCATGAGCCACCGTGCCCTGCCTACATTTTCCTTTTAATTACTGAGATATTTCATCATCTTTATTTTCTGAACTTTGTGTTCAATTTTGTTTGTTTGAGACAGGGACTCACTGTGTTGCCCAGGCTGGAGTGCAGTTGGTGATCACAGTTCACTGAAGCCCTGTCTTCCCAGGCTCAAACAATCCTTCCACCTCAGAATCCCAAGTAGCTGAAACTACAGACATGCACCACCCTGCCTGGATAAAGTTTTAAAAATTATTTTTTGCAGAGACAGGGTCACATTATGTTGCCCAGGCTGGTCTCAGACTCCTGGGCTTAATCCTCCCACCTTAGCCTCCCAAAGGGCTGGGATTACAGGCATGAGCCACCTTGCATGGCCCTTGTGCTAAAATTTTAATTTCTTCAATCATATTTTATTTCCAAAAGTTCTTTTATTTCCAAAAACATGAACATCAAAATGTTCATGTTCATAATCTGGTTTTTCTTCATGGATATGATATCTTAATTTTGAAGTTTTCTTCTTCCTTGAATTATCTGTTTCCTCTGAGTTTCTTTTTTCTGTCTTCCTTTTTGTTTTCCAAGCTAACAAACTTTCCTCAAATTTCCCATGATTTTGTCTATTCATATTTAGCATATTTAGCACTAAAAGCTTATTGGAAATTCTGCCTACCGCGGTGGAACCTGTCAATGAGTAGGTCTCACTGGGTGGTGCTAGATGTCCCTGGTCTCTTTGTAGGAGAACTCCAAATACCAGTATCTACAGAATTGGGAGGAGGGGGCTGGTTACTTTGCCAGTAAAGATGAATTGTCTTAGCTCCTGCCTGGGAGTCTATGCCTAGCTGCCAGTGTAATGGGATCTGAGCAGACACAGGGCGTGGTGAGAGTGGGAGAGAGTTGTGGCTGGAAATCTCAAGTTCAGTGCGTAGGTTTCCGCTTGAGTTTTTAGTACAGAATATTATCTTTCCCTAAATCAGACCAAGTATCCTGAAGATCGGAGTCCATAATAGTTCGACCTTTCCTGGCTTCTGCTAGTGGAGGGGCAGGATAATTCCTGGTTGTGTAGGGGGCCAGGGGAGGAGGACAGTGTGGTGGTTTGACTGTTTCTTACAAACGCCATCAACTTTTCTCTTGTTTCCACCCTGCACCTATACTTCTGAAGTGCTTGCCCAGTACTTCCCATTTCTGAGCTGTCCCCAAGTTGAATACTTTAAATCTGTTCCATTCTTCTGATCTTCCCGGCAGGGTAAGGTTTTGGTTTCTGGCCATCCATTTGCCTGTCAACTTCCAAAGTTTGTTGAGATCTCCCCTCTGCCGTTGCATTCTCTGCTTTCTTTTTTCTTCTGGGTTTATGCATATTTTATTTATTTTACTCTGTTTTACTGGGGTTTCAGGAAAGAACAAAACTTAAAATATATTAATCACCATATTTAATTGGAAATTATTTGTGTCATGTCTCATGATTATTTATGTAAAAATAAAATATTTTTACTTTTTACTTCATGTTTCTTTTGAGGGTCCTTTCTTGGATAGCTCCATACTGTTTCAAAACTAATGAAAATTTAGAGCTTGAGCTACTTCTAGCAAATAGATACAGCTTTGGACACTCTGGACAAATATAAATAATCATGATTTTGATCCATGGGACGAATTTCAGTTTGGTGAAAGTAAAAATCATTTCTAGAACAAAGTTAAGGCGGAGCAGTTAGTTATAGGAATTATTTTTTTAAAACTACTTGTTATGGCCGGGCACAGTGGCTCACACCTGTAATCCCAGCACTTTGGGAGGCTGAGGCAGGCAGATCACAAAGTCAGAAGTTCGAGACCAGCCTTGCCAATATGGTGAAACTGTCTCTACTAAAAATACAAAAATTAGGCAGGCATGGTGGCAGGTGCCCGTAGTCCCAGCTTCTCAGGAGGCTGAGGCGGGAGAATCACTTGAACCAGGGAGTTGGAGGTTGCATTGAGCTGAGATGGCACCACTGCACTCCAGCCTGGATGACAGAGTGAGACTCTGTCTCAAAAACAAACAACAACAAAACAACAACAACAACAACAAACTACTTGTTATGTGATGATGAATCACTGATTTAATTAAGATTAATACATATATTTAAAGTATTATGTAATTTTTAGCATATAGTCATGTATAATGACCCAGGGAATTATAGAATTGAGTTTATATGAGAACACTGATTATCAGATGAAACCAAGTTTTACTCCATATATACTTATCTGTGCAATACTATCTAAAAGTATCTACTCTTTAAAGACATATAAACATTTTTAAATGGTGGGTAGGTGCATTGAGATTTGACTCTCTGTACTGTGAATCATCTAATCCACTGTTACACTGTTTCTCAATATTTTTAAGCTCATGTCTCTTTTGGACAAATAGAAACCTCACCACTTTCCCCAAACCTCTTCCCTCCCTCCCTTCCTTCTTTCTTTTTTTTTTTTTTCAGACAGAATCTTGCTCTGTCACCCAGGCTGGAGTGCAATGGCAAGATCTCAGCTCACTGCAACCTCCACCTCTCGGATTCAGGTGATTCTCCTGCCTCAGCCTCCCGAGTAGCTGGGATCACAGGCATGGGTGACTACACTCAGCTAATTTTTTTTTTTTTCCCAAGATGGAGTCTTGCTGGGTCACTCAGGCTGTAGTGAAATGGCATGATCTCGGCTCACTGCAACTTTCACCTCCCGGGTTCAAGCAATTCGCCTGCCTCAGCCTCCCGAGTAGCTGGAATTACAGGTGTACCCCACCACACCCAGCTAATTTTGTATTTTTAGTAGAGATGGCGTTTCACCATGTTGCCCAGGCTGGTCTTGAACTCCTGAACATGTGATCTGCCTGCCTCAACCTCCCAAAGTGCTGGGATTACAGGCGTGAGCCACCATGCCTGGCCTTAATTTTTTTTTTTTTTTTTTTTTGTATTTTAAGTGGAGACAGGGTTTCAGCATGTTGGCCAGGCTGGTCTTGAACTCCTGACCTCAGGTGATCCACCCGCCTCTGCGTCCCAGAGTGCTGGAATTACATGGCATGGGCCACCATGTCCAGTCCAAACCTTGCCATTTCTAATATATTTTTCTTAAGAGCCTAAATGACATTTATTGAACTTTACCTTACATATTTGAGGTTTTGTTTTGTTTTGTTTCTTAGAGATAAGATCTCGCTCAGTCTCCCAGGCTAGAGTACAGTAGAGCAATCATAGTTCACTGCAGCCTTCAACTTCTGGATTTAGGCGATCTTCCTGCCTCAGCGTCCCAAGTAGGTAGGACCACAGGTGCACACCACCGTGCCGGGGTAATTATTTTAATTTTTGCAGAGACAGGATCTTGCTATGTTGGCCAGGTGGGCTTCAAATTCCTGGCCTCCCACCTTGGCTTCCCAAAGTGCTGAGATCTATAGGTGTGAGCCAACACACCCAGCCCTTGTTTTTGTTTTCGCATAAATAATGCTGAATTTTTTTTCCAAGTTACATGTTCTCACTTCTCCAAATTCTAATTAGTCCCCACTACTAGGGGCTGGAGGAAGGGCAGGTGACCTTACCAGTCTTTTGAAACTATGTTGAGGATGATTTTAGGAGCAACTTTTTTTCCCTTACTCATGAGCATAACTGTGTTCCACGAAATTTGAGGCAAGGGAATTTTCAAATGATGTATATCACTCTACATGGTGATTTTCAGGGGGCTCAGTTCCCTTCCAAACTTGACTACATTCTTGTGATAGTTGAACTGATGGTATAATGTGGATTGACAAATTACAGCAGACTGGTTACACATCTTTACCATGGGAGGCAGTCCCAATTTACTTTAGTAAAGTTAAGTGTATTGCATTTTAACATCTCCACAGCCACAACATAAGGGTTATTTCATAGTTGTAGTGACATATATTTAACTACATTAAATTAATAGATAAAAAAGCTACTTAAAAATCTAATTACAGAAATATAAATTAAAACACAAATGAAGAAATAAAAATTAGATAAGTTTAACTTCATCAAAATTAAAAACTTTTATGCTTCTAATGATACCATTAATAAAGTAAAAGGACAATCTATAGAATGGTAGAAAATATTTGCAAATCATACGCCTGATTCAGAATAGATAAGTACTTTTTTTTTTTTTTTTTTTTTTTTTTTGAGAGAGAGATTGAGTCTGTTTGTCGCCCAGGCTGGAATGCAGGGGCACAATCTTGGCTCACTGCAACCTCTGCCTCTCAGGTTCAAGCGATTACTATGCCTCAGCCTCCAAAGTAGCTGGGATTACAGGTGCGGTCCACCACGTCTGGCTAATTTTTGTGTTTTTAGTAAAGACAGGGATTCACCATGTTGGCCGAGCTGGTCATGAACTCCTGGCCTCAAGTGATCCACCTGCCTTGGCCACCCAAAGTGCTGAGATTAAGATGTGAGCCGCCGTACCTGGCCTAGAATAGATAAATAATTTTTATAACTCAATAATAAGAAAACAGCCCAATATAAAACTCAAATTATTTGAACAGACATTTCTCTAAAGAAGACAGACAAATGGCCAACAAGCACATGAAAAGATTCTCAACGTTATTAGTCATCAGATAAATGCAAATGAAAACCACATTGAGGCCGGGCGTGGTGTCTCATGCCTGTAATCCCAGAACTTTGGGAGGCCGAAGTGGGTAGATCACCTAAGGTCAGGAGTTTGAGACCAGCCTGACTAACATGGTGAAACCCTGTCTCTACTAAATACAAAAAAATTAGCTGGACGTCATGGTGCATGCCTGTAGTCCCAGCTACTCAGGAGGCTGAGGCAGGAGAATTGCTTGAACCCAGGAGGCGGAGGTTGCAGTGAGCTGAGCTTGCACTATTGCACTTCAGCCTGGCCAACAAGAACAAAATTCTGTCTCAGAAAAACAAACAAACAAACAAAAAGCAAAAAAAACCCCACAATGAGATACTACTTCATACTCACTACACTGGCTGTAGTAAAAAAGGTATAATATAAAGTGTTGGTAAGTATGTGGAGAAAGGAACCTTCACACGTTACTGATGGGAATGCAAAATGCATAGCCACTTTGGCAAAAGAGCTTCACAGTTCCTCAAAATGTTAAATGTGGCAGTAGGATATGACCCAGCAATTCCACTTCTAGGCAATATACTAAAGAACTGAAAACATATGTCCACACAAAAACTTGTAGGTGAATTTTCATTGCAGCAGTATTCATAATAGTCAAAAGGTCGAAACAGCCTGAATGTCCATTAACTTATGAATGGATAAACAAGTGTGGTCTCTCCACATCGTGGTACACGGTCCTGCCATGGAACAGAGTGAAGTACTGATACATGCTATGACATGGATCAACCTTGCAAGTATCAGACAACATGACAGAGGTCACTCATAAATGGTCACAGATTGCATGATGCCATTTCTGTGAAATGCCCAGAAGAGGCAAATCCATAGAGAGAAACGATGAATGCTTACTAGGGGCTGGAGTGAGGGGTGTGGGCAGTGGCTGTTAATGTCTATGGGGTGTCTTTTGGGGATGATAAAAATGTTCTGGAATTAAATAGCGGTTAATGGTGCCCCATGTTGTGAAAAGGATGAGTTTTATGGCAAGTGAGTTGTATCTCAATAAAGCTATTATTACAGAAGAATTTTCCTGATTATCTCAACAAATGTTTCTTTTACCAGGTAGATCTTGTTGAAATCAAGAGCTAACAAAGCCAGGCTGGGCGCAGTGGCTTACACCTGTAATCCCAGCACTTTGGGAGGCCGAGGCGGGCAGATCACTTGAGGCCAAGAGTTCAAGACCAGCCTGGTCAACATGGTGAAACTCTGTCTCTACCAAAAATATTTTTAAAAACAGCCTGCCATGGTAGCAGGCACCTGTAGTCCTAGCTACTCGGTAGGCTGAGGCAGGAGAATCACTTGAACCCGGGAGGCGGAGGTTGCAGTAAGCTGAGATCACACCACCGCACCCCAGCATGGGTGACAGAACGAGACTCCGTCTCAAAAAAAAAAAAAAAAAAAAAAAAAAAAAAAAAAAAAAATTAGCAAAGCCCACACAATGTATTTGGTTGAGTCTCTAAAGCCTCTTTGGAAATCCATCCCAGGTTCCCCTTCTCTTCCTCATGCCACTTATTTGTTGAAGAAACCCCTTAATTACTATAGCAGGTTATTTTTTACTTGTGTTGAAGTGGTAGGAGGCATAACGGTGAATTTCTTTTATTTTAAATTTTCTTAGCCCCTTTAACATTCCACTTTCAGCCTGGAAGAAATGAGCCTGGGCCACTGTAAGGGAAACTCCCAGCTTTCAAAGACTTAAGATTCTCATTAGCCGGCTTCTCTCAGCAAGTCATCCCCTCGACCTCCCTGGTTGCTGACATCTGCCTGTTCTTCATTACCCTTCGGTCCAGCCTGGGCTTCCCAGGGTGGCACACAGAATTACAGCTCCAGATGTGGCCTGGTCAGGGAAGTGTCTACGGGGATGATGATTTCTCTTGATCTGGATGCCATCCTTTTGTTAATACAAACTAAGATCTCATTAGCTGGTTCATTCTCTGGCTCACACACTCCTGACTCATTCTCTTCTTGAAATCAACTAAAGCACCTGAGGTGTGTTTGTATGTGTGTGCGTCTGTCTTCCCATGTAAACTTCTGATACCAGGTTGTGTACTTTACAGTGGACTTTTGGAAACTAAATTGCAAGTTTCTATTTTTATTTATTTGCATTAAATTTTATTTTGTTGATTTCCATTCATTTGTACAGCCCTTAGATATATTTTTTAATTTTTCTAGAGATGGCAGTGGTTCTCATATTATTGTCCAGGCTGGTCTCAAACTCCTGGTGTCAAGAAATCCTCTCACCTCGGCCTCCCAAAGTGCTGGGATTACAGGAATGAACCACCTAACCCAGCCTAGAGATCTTTTTGAATCCTGAGATCTACACACTTTACAAATCTGAGAGGCATGTTTCTCTGTTGCAAAGTCACAGAGAGAGCCCTGGAGCTCTCCTGGACATGTAACATTGATGTATTGCCTCTGTGACCTCTTGGTTTAATCAACGATAAATCCACAGAGCTGTACTATTACTCAGGCCTCCGTTTTAGCTGAGCTCTATAAGAATATTATAAAAGACTGAAAAAGCACCTATCTGAAACCAAGAAACTGTTCACTTATTTCCAGACCCATTTCATTTTTCCTTACCATTTCTTGCATGCAGCTCACTAAATGATATGGGATGTCCTTGACCTCAAGAACGAAACACAGCCCCCAAATTCCAAAACTAGATTGTTTTGCTGAAAAATGTGATAACCACATTACTCTGCTCCCAAATACATAATTTCTAATCTTTGAAATGCAGGTTTTTTTTTTTTTGAAGTCTCCTAAGTTTTGTTTTAACAGGCTTTCTTTTTTTATTGGTATTTCCCTTCCTTCACCTTGTCTATCTTTGAATTTTGTTTTACCCATTTGACATTTTGAAGAAAATATTCATTGACTTCGACATGTTTCTCTTCAGGAAAATATTTTCTAATGTTTTAAAATTCCTTAAGGGTATCTTTCTAGGCTGGCTGCGGTGACTCACGCTTGTAATCCCAGCACTTTGGGAGGCCGAGGTGGGTGAATCACGAGGTCAGGAGTTTGAGACCAGCCTGGCCAACATGGTGAAACCCCGTCTCTACTGAAAATACAAAAAATTAGCTGGGTGTAGTGGCGGGCACCTGTAATCCCAGCTACTCAGGAGGCTGAGGCAGGAGAATCATTTGAACCTGGGAGACAGAGGTTGCAGTGAGCCGAGATCTCGCCACTGTATTCCAGCCTGGGCGAAAGAGTGAGACTCTGTCTTTAAAAAAAAAGAAAAGAGTATCTTTTTATTTATCTAGATTCTCTTAAATGAGCCTGATGATAAATGTCATATGTATGGAGTATACGTTATAACTGTTTATTGATTTTGACATCCTCTAGAAGGAAACAGCTTGTTTATGTCTATATATTACTCTATAGAAGGATGGAATGCAAACAGTAAGTGCCAAATCCAGCCATGAATGCAATAAATTCAACTACAAAGTAAGCTGAGAGACTTGGACACTTCTTTTTGTAACGTTCTGAAAGGAAAGCCCACGCTTCCTAAATCTAGAAAAGGATATGCCTTTCTGAGCAATCCGAAGACCGTGTGAACGCCCCAGAGCATCTTTCCGTGATATGTGCTCTTGCAGAGCCACAGTGGGCTCTGCATCTATTGGCCAAGTTGGTTCATCAATGTGGACATGGCCAGATGAACTTGACGCCCTGTCATTTTTACTGTCACTCACCCAAGGAACATTTGTGTTGAGGGCAGGTGTTCAGGAAGTGCTGGCTGGTTTAGGATTGCAAGGAACTTGCAGTGCTCCCTCTGTTTGCGGGGGTGATCACAGTATGAAGAGTTCACATTCCTCTTCAACTGGGGCTGACCCTGCATTTCAAATGAGCACAGCCAAGCTCTGGACAACAACAGATGGCTCAGTCTCTGCAAGATACAAACTTGATCCTGCTCGGAGAATTTATCTTCTGCTAAAATGGTACCCCAAGCAGTAAATAAAGCAAATATTCTGTAGGATTCCTATGTGGGGTGAAGTTTCTCTGTCAAAGTTGACATTTCAAAAACATATCTGAACTGGATAAGACACATGGCTTTTGGGTTATTCAGCTCCAGTAATAGATATACTGTGCTTCAGGGAGACATTCTAAATATAACCATAGTAATGGAGCTCATAACTTCACTAGTAGATTAATGAGGATCTGAAAGATAGGGTAAGTCTGATCTGTTACTGGATAATGTGGTGATTAATGTTTGTGATGTAATAAGGAAGTCCAAGTTAGAAAACTACAGAGGGAAAACCCCAACACGCTTTTTCACTTAACCGAAGCTTCCACCATTGAAAGACATTTTGAAGTGTCTTTTAATAAGTTGTATGGACTCAGGATGTAAAATCAGAGTAAAGCCTATTACATGTTGAATAGAGTCACCAACATTACGATCCACTGAGACGTCATATCTTTTCTTATGAAAATTCTTAAATCTGAACAAATTACTGTGAAAATATGATTTGTAGTTGTAAAAATAAACGGGGCTATGTTTATGTTGTTTCAATGATATTTTACGTTTTGTTCTTTTAAGAGTCTGAGGATCATACGCCACCATTTTCAAGGGGACACTAACCTATGATCCAATTTTTCACTCTCCTTAAAACTTTCAATAAATTCATTCCAAGTGTTAATAGGCAAAGACAAAGGCTCCCATTTTTTAAAGTGAATTTTATGCCCCTTTTTCTTTGAAAATCATTTTGGAATGACTGATTTTAATAATAGTTTTCCTTCCCTATATACATATAATTTTTACTTCAAATTACTCTTTTGTGCTAGAAGAAAATTCTGGAGATAAAAACCTAAAAAGCCCTATAAACTATCTTGCACACATATATACGTTGTAAGAGAGAGATTTGTCTACATTGGAAATGTATGTGTGAAATATTATACAGCCTTTTAAATAATATTCGTAAAATGCTTTATTTTTTTGCATCCTATTTAGCAGTTTCTAGAGGTTAATGACAGACAAGCAGAGGGGATCAGTGGCCAAGGCTTTGTCAGCACTGTTAACATCAACCCATCACTAATTGCTAAAAATGTCTTGGGTCTAGGAGGTTAACTCTTGTACAAGATTAAGGAGAAGGAAACACAAACTCTTCCTACTATCTTTATGGGCTATGTCCTTTAATCTGGAATGTAGAGGGCAATTATGGTTTTGGCCAATAATTAGCCAATCTGCAGACTGGCCATTCATATGGCTTAAACCATCATTCAGCTTTTTGCCCAACAGTTCTACAATTAAAGATCTTATATGTAAAAAGGAAATAAAGTCTATTAATTTCCATATACTTTAGTTACTTATGATTTTTATATCCCTTCCCAGAGATGGTTTTATATTTTTTCTTAGAATCTTTATGCAGGGGCTTTTATCTCTTAGAAATGTCTATTCATTTGTCTATAAGACCACTGGGGTACTCAAAGTGATCTAGGACAAAACAAAAACTTTTCCTAAAGTGCAGCAGTTTAAGCAAACAACCGTATTTCTCAGGTGCTGGAAAATGCCCTCTGAATCCTCCGGTTTCACTCTTGTCGCTGTGGGCTTTGTATTGGGCAGGGAAAACATCTTAGGTATTTCTGTGGTGTCCATTTTTGTTTTAGCACACAGTAGGCCCTGAACGGGCATATATCGATTTACTGCATAAATGTGAACCAAGTCTCCTTACGGGTATCTTCAAACACAGAAACACTTCTTATTTTCAAATACTCATGCTATATCAACACAGCTGCTCGCAACAGTAATGCTCATAACAGTAATATCAATAGGTGAAACAAAGTATGTAAGTTATGATTCATTTTTTGAAAAAAGAAAATATTCTTAAATTATTTAAATTATTAAATAAAGCCACACAATTACAAAGTTGACTTACGCAATTAGGTGTCTCTCTTTTTGAAAAAAACTCCAGGTTCCTTAAAGAGCAGTTGAGTTGGGAAGCTTTAGGAAACAAAGCACAAATCCTCAAAGCAGTCTACTTAGTCTTGCCTTACATCAATTACCCTTTCTTGTTAACCTCTCACCCTTAAATGGTGCTGCTGGGAGGTGGGGGCAAGTGTGTGGTGGGCTCGGGGTGAGGGCAGAGTGATAAAATGTAAATTACATAGAAGAGGGCTGCAGCTTTAACAAGTGTTTATGTTTATTCAGAGCCTTCCTCTGAGATGCTCAGTGTTGTATACATGTTTTCTCCGTAATCCTGTGGAACCAGCAGGTGGCAACTCTGGCTCTTGACAGATTTTTATTTATTTATTTTTTGAGACAGAATCTTGCTCTGTCACCCAGACTGGAGTGCAGTAGCACAATCTCTGCTCACTGCAAGTTCCATCTCCTGGGTTCACGCCATTCTCTTGCCTCAGTCTGCTGAGTAGCTGGGAGTACAGGCGCCCACCACCATGCCCGGCTAATTTTTTGCATTTTTAGTAGAGACGGGGTTTCACCATGTTAGCCAGGATGGTCTCCATCTCCTGACCTCGTGATCTGCCTGCCTCCGCCTCCCACACCGTGCCCTATCCTCTCTTAATGACAATATTAAAATGACTACAATTAGTGGTATTCACTGATTTGCAAGTACTATCATGCTTAAGTCCACTTTAAAACAAAACCCTCTTAGATTGCTCTGGTGTTAGGAAAAATTATCCAAAACTTAGTAATAAAGCCGAAAGAATGACTGTCTTTTTAAGGCCATACTTAAGCATTGTCAGCAAGCCTATCGAAAGATTATTTCATTCTCCAGGGACAGAAGGTTGTACTATTATTTTACTTTGCTTGGTAGTATTAATTAAAGACTCAGACTCTATGCAGGGAAGTATTAACTTGTAGATCTGTGTCCGGTGGAAATACAAATTATTTCTCTCAGGTAGATAACCCCCAACATTAGGCTTCCATCTCTTTGAAACACAACTAGCTACTTGTATATCTGATCAAGTAATGTTATTCTGAATTCTTCTAAGTTTTCTTTATTGTTTCATTTTTTCTTTTTCTTTCTTTCTTTTTTTTTTTTTTTTAGAGACAAGGCCTCACCATCATGCGGGTTGGAATGCAGTGGTGTGATCATAGCTCACTGCAGTCTCAAGTAATCAAACCTCCTGTAATCAAGCCTCTTGGCCTCAGGTAATCCTCCCATTCTGTCTCCCCCAAGTGTTGGGATTACAGGCATGAGCAGCTGTGCCCAGCCTCCTGTTTTTTTTTTCGAGACAGGGTCACTCTGTCACCTAGGCTGGAGTGCAGTGGCACAATCTCAGCTCACTGCAACCTCCACTCCCCGGGCTCAAATGATCCTCTCACCTCAGCCTCCCAAGTAACTGGAACTACAGGTGCACACCATCAAACCTGGCTAATTTTTGTGTTTTTTTATAGGGACAGGATCTCGCCATGTTGCCTAGGTTGGTCTCAAATTCCTGGGTTCCTCAGATGTTCTTAAAACCAGCTTTAAATTCTTACTGGATGCCTCATTAATTAGCACAGGTGCTGGGAAGCACTTTGGAGTTGTTTCTCCCAACTGACAAATAAAATTTAGTATGTACTCATCCTATAGTTGTATGAGAGTCATGCTTTAACTTGTTGAAAATGATGCTTTATCGGTAGCATAAGTCAGCCCATCTGGTTTATGCCATGGATTTGCTTTAACAACTTATTTCTTTTTAGATGAGACGAAGGCTCAAGTTTCTTAGCATGGCATTGAGGGTTCTTCACATTCTGGTCTCAGGTGACATCTCCTCTTTTTTCTTTTCTTTTTTTGAGACAGGTTCTCCCTCTGTCACTCAGGCTGGAGTGCGGTGGTGTGATCTTGGCTCACTGCAAACTCCGCCTCCTGGGTTCAAGTGATTCTCCTGCCTCAGCCTCCTGAGTAGCTGGGATTACAGGCATGGACCACCATAGCCTAATTTTTGTATTTTTATTTGTTAGGGATGGAGTTTTACCATTTGGTCAGGCTTGTCTTGAACCCCTGACCTCAGGTGATCTGCTTGCCTTGGCCTCCCAAAGTGCTGAGATTACAGGCATAAACTACCACACCCAGCTGACATCTCCTTTTCTGTGAAGGCTTCCCCAACCTTCCTCTTTCATCATCTACAGCATCGCCTCCTCAGGCAGAGTCAGGTATCTCGGCATCCTTTGCACCCAGCATCCCAAACATATGTTTGTTGATAAATTGAACTATTTTCTTACTCTTCTGGTTGGCATGTGACTTGGAGGTTAATTTGAATAATACATTCCATGTGCTGATCACAGTGATTGCTTCCTGGGGGCTCCTATGAGCCACCCTGGCTCCATGAGCACTCTTCTCAGGATGTTTATTACAATGGTGGGACCGAAGTACTCTTTCTTTCCTTCTGATGTGGACAAAGCCTGTCGCCTGGAATCTGGTGGCAGCAGTCTTCAGCTGGTGAGAGGAGCCACCCTCAGGATGAAACCAGCACTGGGAAAGCAACTCTGAGAACTGGGGAGAAATTCTGGCCTTGGTTATGTGGTTATGTTTCTGGAGCAGGCCTTAAGATACTCTGGCTTCTAGACTTTTCAAGTCTGGGAGCTAGTAGATCCCTTCAATCATGTAGGCCTGTTTGAATTAGATTTTCTGTTATCTCTGGCCAGATGCATCCTAGCTGATATAGATACCTACGTTATGCACAGGTGTCTCCATCAATGCTTCTGGAGTAGTTTTGTGTCTGCCTAACTTCTGCACATACAAAAACATCTTTGTGATCCCAGAAACTTGCTCAGTTTCTAGCTCAGTTTCTAGCTGAGTTTCTAACTCAATAAATGTTGCCTGAGTTTGTTTTAGGAAAACACTTCTTTTGCACTATACTCTTGTTATTTTTACAAGTATTGAAATAAAAACCTACTTTCCTCACCTTCTGCAGATCCCAGTGTCTCCCAAACTCCAAGGCTTGATTACGTTTTCTGACATCTGTGTCATCTCACCTGGAGCCACATGAATCTCTCAGTATCCCTACCCTACTGCTTTAGCCCCTGCCCACTTCCTATGGAAATTTTCCATGAGGCTATGCCTGGGCAGTTAGCCAGGCTGGTAAGTGTGGGTTTAACAGAGAACTGCATAAACGCACCCACATCCTACATAAACAAGATGCACCTCGTTGCTTCCAACTTTGGATTTTAAAAATGATTACAGAAACATGGATGTCAATGTGGAGATCTTTCCTTTTTCTTTTTTCCTTTTTGGTTTGTTTGTTTGTTTGTTTGCTTTGAGACGGAGTCTCACTCTGTTGCCCAGGCTGAGGTGCAATGGCGCGGTCTTGGCTCACTGCAACCTCTGCCTCCCGGGTTCAAGCAATTCTCCTGCCTCAGCCTCCCGAGTAGCTGGGATTACAGACACCTGCCATCATGCCTGGCTAATTTTTGTATTTTTAGGAGAGATGGGGTTTCACCATGTTGGCCAGGTTTGTCTCGAACTGTTGACCTTGTGATCCGCCTGCCTCGGCCTCCAAAAGTGCTGAAATTACAGGTGTGAGCCACTGTGCCTGGCCTACGTGGAGATCTTTTCTGAAGTGTATGGACTTCATTCTGAGCCAACTCGCCTCTGGATCAGGCTGGGAAATCATGTGGGAAAGAGACTCTGCTAGCAGATTCAGAGGGCCTGCGAACGAATCCCTTCTCAGCAACCAGGCACAGGTGCTGGGAAGCACTTTGGAGTTGTTTCTCCCAACTGACATTCACAACATCTCCATCTGGGAAGTGCACCTGTCCTGCCCTTTTGACAATCATGCCAATTTTATCATACTCCTATTGGGGGAACCAGCCACCAATATTTCAATGTAGGTTCTTTTCTATTTTTCCTAAGTGTCAGCTGATCTGAGAAATAAAGGCAAAGAGTACAAAAGAGAAATTTTAAAGCTGGGTGTTCGGGGGTGACTTCACATGTCAGCAGGTTCCATGATGCCCCCGAGCCACAAAACCAGCAGGTTTTTATTATGGATATCAAAAGGGGAGGGGTGTATGAATAGGGTGTGGGTCACAGAGGTCACATGCTTCAAGGGCAATAAAATATCACAAGACAAATGAGGGCAGAGCGAGATCACAGGATCAGGGCAAAATCAGAATTGCTAATGAAGTTTCAAGTCCCACTGGGCACACATTATCATTGATAACATCTTATCAGGAGACAGGGTTTGAGAGCAGATAACCAGTCTCACTAAAATTTACTAGGCAGCAATTTCCTAATCCTAATAAGCCTGGGGGCACTATAGGAAACCGGGGCTTATTTCATCCCTTATCTGCAACCACATAAGACAGACACTCCCAGAGCGGCCATTTTAGAGACCTCTCCCTGGGAATGCATTCTCTTTCTCAGGGCTGTTCCTTGCTGAGAAAAAGAATTCGGGGATATTTCTCCTGTTTGCTTTTGTAAGAAGAGAAATAGGACTCTGTTCTGTCCAGCCCCGCAGGCAGTCAGCCCCAGTGGTTATCTCCCTTGTTCACTGAAAATCACAGCCATCCTGTTTCTTTTGGATGCCCAGATTTCATATTGTTCAAACACACATGTTCTACAAACAATTTGTGCAGATAACGCAATCATCACAGGATCCTGAGGCGACATACATCCTCAGCTTACAAATATGATGGGATTAAAAGACTAAAGACAGGCATAGGAAATTATAAGAGTATTGATTGGGGAAGTGATAAATGTCCATGAAATCTTCACAATTTATGTTCAGAGACTGCAATAAAGACAGGCATAAGAAATTATAAAAGTATTAATTTGAGGAACTAATAAATGTCCATGAAATCTTCACAATTTATGTTCTTCTGCCATGGCTCCAGCCGGTCCCTCCATTTGGGGTCCCTGACTTCCCGCAACATACTCCCTGTATGTCTCTTGTGCAAAGAATGAGAACTCAAAACATCTGTGGGAAGAAGGCATCAGAAGAACGATTTTGTGCTTGATATATTTGCATACATTGGCAATAGCAAGAAAAAAGGCCCCTATTTGGAACAAATTCAAGTAGATAGGACCAAGATAGATTTTAATCAACACTGAATTCAGTGAGTTCTTAAGACACCAAAGAAGGAAGTGTGTCTGCTTCAATTGCAAAATGAAACTGGTATCGATTCTAAAAACATTGAATGACATCAAAGTGGGCCATGCCAGTCTCATATTTCAGATGTGATTTACTGTTGTGTATCTTTCCAGAGCCCATCTCATCTGGGACAAAATATTGCTAATAATTTATGATGATTTATCACCACCTACCCCATGTTAAAAGAGTGAACTAGCCAGTATTAACCTGGTTTTTACACCAAAGGCCAGAAACCTCCTTCCTTCCTATCGCCAGGGGTAACTTAGGGGTGTGGTGTTATCATTTGAACATAAAAGACCTTCAATCCCTGTATTTCTTCCTCTTCCCTTTGGTTCATGAAACACACAGAGGTAAAAATAGCAAGTAGGTGTGGTAGGCAGACACCCACATAAAGAAGCAGAATCTACGATTTGTGTCTTACAGATTTATTAGCAGGTTTGCTAACGCTTCTTTCATTGAGTTGGTGCTTGAAACTCTCATAAGCATGTAATTTTCAACCCAGTGTTGCCAGGTGAGGCATGGTTGTGAGTATACAGCAGTTGGACACTTGTAAGTTATTTTTAACAATAATGACCTGTTCCAAGGGCCACTGCGGTCTTTAATTTTAAAGGATAAGCTTGAAATATTTCACGTCTTTGTGGCATATGACCATGCCACATTTCAATGAATGTTATTTATTATTTATTTGAGATGGAGTCTCTCTCTGTCACTCAGGCTGGAGTGCAGTGGCACGATCTCAGCTCATTGCAACCTCTGCCTCCTGGGTTCAAGTGTTTCTTCCGCCTCAGCCTCACGAGTAGCTGAGACTGCAGGTGTGTGCCACGAGGCCCAGCTAATTCAATGAATGTTGTCTGTCCCAAATTGAAAATGTTTAAAGGAGGCAAGATTCATACTTTTATATAACAGAAGGGCAGCTGTTATCTCCACATTGCCTAAGATGTTATGATTTTAATTTCTGCAATGTAGTGATCACATCCGCATTGGACTATCTCAGTGTGGGTCACAGAACACAAGTTTGTAATGCTTAATGACATCTGTGAGAACTGCTCAGTGAAAATGGAATTCATGAGCTGAGAAGCCCACATCTCTGTTCATTTACATGAATGTATTAATCAGTTAACAAATAAATACTCAATATTTATTCCATGTAATGGTGACAAACATGAGGGAATCAAAAAGTATAAGACACAGTGCTGTTTTGAATTTAATTGAAGATAAAAATTACATCATAAAAACCCCATATTCATCCTTCAAGAATCAGCTCAAGCCTCCCACCTGGGTCTCCTTCAGTGTTCCTTCCTGGGAAGAGTCAGACACTCCTTTTTCTGGACTTTTCACCACTTTCAATCTAACCTGTAATGATTTCTACAGGCACCGTCTACATAGTTGCCTAGTACAGTGCAACATGGTAGGTGCTTGACAAAATGTAAGTTAAATAAACAATGAACAAAGGAGTCAGTGCACCAGAAGAACCCAAGAACATTCTGGATTGTAATATGCATAAAACAAGTGGGGCAGAATGAGTGCTCACCCCAAGCTGGAGTGGTCAGTGGAGGCATGTGAAATAGACCAGACCTTCTTGGCTGGGATGCTCAGCTGTAGGGAATTATGCATATGACCCCATCCTCTGGGCAGCTTCTTGAGAAGGGGTACTGATTGTGGGGATACAGATTTAAGGGAGATAAATTGAAATCTTGCATTCTTTTTTTTTTTTTTTCTGAGACAGGGTCTTGCTGTGGCACCCAGGCTGGAGTGCAGTGGTGTGATCTTGGCTCACTGCAACCTCCACCTCCTGGGCTCAAGAAATCCTCCCACCTCAGCCTCCCAAGTAGCTGGGACAACAGAAGTGCACCACCATGCCCGGCTAATTTTTTCTGTTTTTATAGAAACAGGGTCTCACCACAATCCCCAGGCTGGTCATGAACTCCTGAGCTTAAGCGATCCGCCTGCCTCAGTCTCCCAAAGTGCTGGGATTATAGGCATATCCACCATCCTGGCTTTTTTTTTTTTTTTTACAATTTACGAAGACATTACCACAATCGAGATAATAAACATATCCATCGTCCCCAAACATATCCATCGTCCCCTAAAAGCCCTCCTTTCTCATGGTAATCCTGCTCTTCTTCCTCCCTGTGCCTCTCCCTACCCCCAAGTAACCACTGCTGTCTGATGCTATCAATTGTATTTTCTAGAATTTTATGTAATGAAATCATAGAGTACACACGTGACGTAACTATTTGAGTTGCATCCATGTTGTGTTATATCAGTAGCTATGCCTTTCCATGGCTGAGTGGTATTCTATGGTGTATATATACCACAATTTCCTTACCTATTTACCTATTAACTGACAACGGGGCTGTGTGATGGTTAATTTTATGTGTCAACTCGACTGGACTCTAGGATGTCCAGATAGCTATAAAACAGTGTTTCTGGGTATATCTTTGAGGTTGTTTTCAGAAGAGATCAGCATTTGAATCAGTAGACTGAGTAAAGAAGGTCACCCTCACCAATGTGGGCAGGCACCATCCAATCCACTGAGGGCCTGAATAGAACAAAAAGGTGGAGGAAGCGCAGTTTGACCTCTCTGTTCACTCTGGGACATCCATCTTTTCCTGTGCTCAGAGAGTTTTCCTGGTTCTCAGGCTTTCAGACTCAGCCCAAATTACACTACTGGCTTTCTTGCATTTTCAGTTTGCAGGCAGCAGACTGTGAGTCTTCTTGGCCTCCATAATCTCAGGAGCCAATTCCCACAATAAATTACACATATACATATTTGCCAAGGTTCTCCAGAAAGGTAGAACCAATAAGATGCCTGTCTGTCTGTCTGTCTGTCTCTATCTATCTATCTATCTATCTATCTATCTATCTATCTATCTACCTACCTATCTATTTATACTGATCAGACATGTATGAGACATACAAGAAATACACACACACAGACACACATGTGTATCTTACTGGCTCTATTTCTCTTAGAGAATCTTGACTAACACAGGTTGTTTCCAGTTTCCAGTCATTACAAATTCACGTATAACTCTTTTTATGTACAATGCTTTCACTTCTTTTCAGTAAATCTCAAGAAATTTAGGTCTATGATCCCTAGAAGTTAAATGGCTGGGTCCTACGTTAGGTATTTGTGTAACTCATTAAGAAACTGCCAAACTATTTTCTAAAGTGGTTGTGCCCTTTTAATTCTCATGAGCAGGGCTGGAGAGCTGCAGTTGTTCCATACCCTCACCAGCAATGGGTATGGTCAGTTCTTTTAATTTTAGTCATTTTAATGGTATGTACTGGTATCTTACTGTGGTTTTAATTTGCATATTCCTAATGAGTAATAACATTGAACATCTTTTCACAGCTTTTTTTGCCATCTAAATATTTTCATTGGTCTGGTCAATGCTTTTGTGACTTTTAAAAAATTGGTTGTTTATATTCTTATCATTGGGTTTTGAGAGAGTTCTTTTTATAATCTGAGTAAGTCCTTTATCCGATATGTAATTTGCAAATATTTTCTTCCAGCTGTGTCTTGTCTTTTCATTCTCTTAACATGTTTAAAGAGCAGAAGTTTTTAATTTGATGAAGTCTAACGTAACAATTTTTTTTTTTTTTTTTTTTGAGATGGAGTCTCACTCTGTCACCCAGGCTGGAATGCAGTGGCACGATCTTGGCTCACTGCAACCTCCACCTCCCATGTTCAAGCAATTCTCTTTTCTCAGCCTCCCAAGTAGCTGGGACTATAGGCATGTGCCACTACATCCAGCTAATTTTCTGTATTTTTAGTAGAGATGGGGTTTCACCATGTTAGCCAGGATAGTCTTGATCTCCTGACCTCGTGATCTGCCAGCCTCGGCCTCCCAAAATGCTGGGATAACAGGCACAAGCCACCATGCCTGGCCAACTTAACAATTTTTAAAAGTAAATTGTGCTTTTGTTATTCTAAAAAAGTTTTGACTAACTCAAAGTTTCAAAGATTTTCTTCTGTGTATTCTCCTAGAAGATTTATAGTTTTAGGATTTACATTTATGGCTATGATCCATTTTGAGTTGCTATTTACATATTGTGTGAGATCTGGATTAAATTTTTTTTTTTTTTGAGACGGAGTCGCGCTCTGTCACCCAGGCTGGAGTGCAGTGGCCGGATCTCAGCTCACTGCAAGCTCCGCCTCCCAGGTTTACGCCAGTCCCCTGCCTCAGCCTCTCAAGTAGCTGGGACTACAGGCACCTGCCACCTCACCTGGCTAGTTTTTTGTATTTTTTTTTTTTAGTAGAGACGGGGTTTCACCATGTTAGCCAGGATGGTCTCGATCTCCTGACCTCGTGATCTGCCCGGCCTCCCAAAGTGCTGGGATTACAGGCTTGAGCCATTGCACCCGGCCCCTGGATTAAATTTTTTTAATATATGCATATCCAATTGTTCTAGCACCATTTGTCGAAAAGGTAACCCTTGCTTATGCAATCACTTTTGTTCTTTTGTTGAAAGCCCACTGGTCATATATATCTCGGTCTGCTTCTGCCTTCTGTTTTCTCTCATTAATCTATTTGTTTATCTTTTTGCTAATAAGACACTGTCTTCATTACTATAGCTTTATGAAGTTAAGTAATATGAGTTCTTTACTTTGTCTTTGTTTTTGTTTTTGTTTTTCTTTTTTTTTTTTTTTTGAGATGGAGTCTCACTCTGTCACCCAGGCTGGAGTGCAGTGGTGCAATCTTGGCTCACTACAACCTCCACCTCCTGGGTTCAGCCTCCTGAGTAGCCAGGATTACAGGCATGCGCCACCACGCCCAGCTAATTTTTGTATTTTTAGTAGAGATGTGGTTTCACCATGTTGGTCAGGCTGGTCTTGAACTCCTAACCTCAGATGATCCACCTGCCTCAGGCTTCCAAAGTTCTGGGATTACAGGCGTGATCCACAGCTCCCGGCCTGTCCTTGTTTTCCAATGTTGTTTTCGCTATTCTAGGTATTTTGCATTTCCATAGGAATTCTATAATCCCCTTATCGATTTGGACAAAAAAACCTAGTCTTCTGGGATTTGATTTGGATTGAATTTACAGATCAATTTGGGGATAATTGACATCTTAACAATATTCTAATATCTCCTCTATGAGGTAAGAACTATTACTATCACTCATTCTTGTTTCACAGAAGAACAAACTGAGGTAGAGAGATTAAGTAAGCTTGTCTTGCCGTCAACATACTTGGTTTATGGCAGAGCTGGGATTCAAACTCAGTGGCACTGCAGACCATGCTCTTAACTGAAAATACAGTCTTTTCTTTTTTTTTTTTTTTTTTTTGAGACAGAGTTTTGCTCTTGTTGCCTAGGCTAGACTGCAATGGCGCAATCTCAGCTCACTGCAACCTCTGCCTCCTGGGTTCAAGCAATTCTGCTGCCTCAGCCTCCCGAGTAGCTGGGATTACAGGCATGTGTCACTGTACCCAGCTGATTTTTTATTTTTAGTAGAGACGGGATTTCTCCATGTTGGTCAGGCTAGTCTCGAACTCCTGACCTCATGATTCTTCTGCCTCGGTCTCCCAAAGTGCTGCGATTACAGGCATGAGCCACCGCACCCAGCCGCTGTCTTGCCTTTATGGTACAAAATATAGGGGTAAAGCAGGCAGGTGAAGGGTCTGAGTTATAAGGCGAGTACAAGGTGTCATCTGTAGTAACAAATGAGAATTAACTGAGTAAACAGTTCCTAAATGTTCCTCATGAGCAAGATGTGATTCTCCTTAGCGGCGCTCACCATCTAACTGGGAAGAAGTCTGAGCCAAGGGGCTGGGGAACACAGAAGAGGGAAGAGTGATTTTTGGTAGGAAAGGGATGACAGTTACATAGCAATCAGGTAATGATTATTTCCTTTACTCTTCACAGAAGCCCTTTGAGGAACTCTTGAATTCTCTTTTATAGATAAGGTACCTAAAGTTCAAAGAGGTCAGAAATTTGTTTTACCTGCCCTGGTCTCAGATTCATGTCTCTGATTTTATCCTTGGGACTACTGCTTCAACCTGTGGCCCTGAACAACTGGCACTGCAATGTAACCATTTCCCAGAGCCCCTCTTTCTAATGCCACCCCGGCCACTGGCCTCCCACTCCATATCTGATTGTCATGGACATCCATGTCCATTCTCCTTTCCATGGTCTCCATGGACCCCTCCTTTTTCAAGCCTAATCTTATTACTCAGTCTCTGTATCTTTTCATCTTCAGTCTCTTGCATCATCAATGAGCTCCCCTCTTTCTCTTGTCTTTTACTAGCCTTCTTCTCTACCTTTAAGCACATTGAATCCTTTCAATCTAACCAGAATCCCACCTAGCGGAATAATATTCTCCAGAATCTTTCTTCTTTCCTCTTCATTCACACTAACCAGATATTCCTAAAAATTCTACATCTAGGTTTTACTACTTCACTTGAGCAGTTTTACTTATTTGAAGAAATTTTAAGGCTAGAAAACACGAACAAGGTAATAAAAGGATGAATAAATTCAAAGAGCAAAAGAACAAACAGAATCATTTCCAGTACCCGAAGGATGGAAGGTTTCTGGAGTGGTTGCTGCGGTGCTGGAATTTCCCTCCCAGTTCTGGCATCCGCAAACTGGTTATCTGGAAGCCACGTTCCATTTGCTGAAATTGTAGTGCCTATAGAGTTCGTGCTTGCTGTTCTTGTGGTCCCACTGTCAGAGTCTGAAGAATTGACGGGTCCCAGAGTTATATTTGGGCTGAATGTTGGTGCCACAGAAAGAGAAGTTAGTGAGGAAGTTGGATTTGAAGTTTTGGCCTCTTCTTTAACTGGTTCTGCCATTGATGAGTTAATTCATCTTGTAATTCCTGCAGAAGGTGCAACTACAAACACCAAAAAACAAGGAAATATCACATGAAGAATGTGAGGCTAAAAAGTTGTGAGACACTAAGCAGTAAGCCTTAATAAACTCTCAAACATATGGAGACCAAGCAAAGACCAATCCCCCCAAGCACTCACCCATCCCCTGTGTTTTATCTAATGCTGGGCCCTTCCTACCTCCTCTAAAGGACTACGGATTAAGGGAGAAAGACACAAGATTCTTCACTTAATTCCTCAGAAACCATATATAGAATTGTAAATGTCTACAGTTTATTTTACTTTTCAAGAAAGAACACATAATCTCTTTGATTTATTTAAAACAGTTACATGTATGAAAAACAATGCTGAGCATTCAATACAATTCCAAGATTTCTGAAGACACCTATTTTACCATCACTTTGAATAAAATTTTTATATTCCTTTCGACAAATACCATCTAGGTTTTCAAATTTGGCTTATTAAATGTGAAAGCAAAATTTCATTTCAAATAGCAGCCTTATCAAATGACAATTTACCTGTGGTAGCATTGTGGGCACTGACACGAATCAGATCACTGCCAAGCAGAATACGAATGAACCAGGAATCCACGCTTATCTGGAAAATAGGGAGCCATGTTAAGTGAGGTCCTATATTATCATGACTATGTCTGAGCTGGTCACCAGAAGAGTATTCTGGATTTCCAAGCTATTAAAATGTGTGCCTAAACCAATAACCTTTTGGGAACCTGATATGCATGTTTCCCCAGATACCCAATAACTAACTGAGTCTTTATAAAGATTGACTATCCCTTATCTGAAATGGTTGAGGACCAGAAGTGTTTCAGATTTTTAACCAAATTTTGGATTATACTCACTGGGTTGAGCATCCCTAATCCAAATTTCCTTTTTTCTTTCTTTTTTAAGAGACAGGGTCTTGCACTGTTGCCCAGGATGGAGTACAGTGGTATGATCATGGCTCAGTGCAGCCTCTACCTCCTGGACTCAAGGGATTCTTCTGCCTCAGCCTCCTGAGTAGCTGGGACTACAGGCATGTACCACCACACCTGGCTAATTTAAAGAAAATTTTGTAGAGATGGAATCTCACCATGTTGCCCAGGCTGCTCTCAAACTCTTGGGTTCAATTGATCCTCCTGCCTCAGCCTCCCAAAGTGCTGGGATTACAGGTATGAGCCACTGCACCCGGTCAATCATTTTTTTTTTTTAAGACAGTCTTGCTCTGTCACCAGGCTGGAGTGCAGTGGAACGATCTCGGCTCAGTGCAGCCTGCGCCTCCCAGGTTCAAGCAATTCTCCTGCCTCAGCCTCCCGAGTAGCTGGGACTACAGGTGCGTGCCACCACTCCAGCTAATTTTTGTAGTTTTAGTAGAGACGGGGTTTCACCATATCGTTCAGAATGGTCTCCATCTCTTGACCTTGTGATCTGCCCTCCTTGGCCTCCCAAAGTGCTGGGATTACAGGCGCAAGCTCCCGTGCCTGGCCAAATTATTGTTTTAAACCACATATTTTGGGGGTGATGTTTTTAGGTTTTTAGACTGTGATAGAGAATCAGAACAATGTATAAATAAGGCAGAAAATGTCAAGTATACAATAATTTCTAATTTTATGGAGGCCTTAATTAAGACGTAGAATGAGTTGCCAGAATGTCAGGGCTGGGAGTTAGCTGCTCTGTCTTATTTTACCAAGCACAGCCTGACCCTGGGAGGTGATGGTCAAGTTCTAAAAGGCAAACAGTGGTAGCTCCGGAGACACTGGGCTTCCTGATCCCATTGCAGAGTACTTGTACTGACACACACAGAAGAAAGTGAGCCAATAGCAGCCGTCCACTCACTGAATTTAGCCTATATCTCCTTCAACCCTTCTGACAAGCAGATACCTCCTGCTGTATTAGTCTGTTCTCATGCTGCTAACAAAGACGTACCCGAGACTGGGTAATTTACAAAGGAAAGAAGCTTAATGGACTCACAGTTCCACATGGCTGGGGAGGCTTCACAATCCTGGCAGAAGACAAAGGAAGAGCAAGGGGACATCTTACATGGTGTCAGACAAGAGAGAGCATATGCAAGGGAACTCCCATTTATAAAACTGTCAGATCGCATGACACTTATTCATTACCATAAGAACAGTATGGGGGAAATGGCTCCCATGATTCAATTATCTCCACGTGGCCCCACCCTTGACACCTGGAGATTATTACAATTCAAGGTGAGATTTGAGTGGAGACACAGGCAAACCGTATCACCTACTGTCCATCCCTTCCTCTCCAGTTCCATTCTGCCACTGCCTCAGTTCAGGTTATTGCCATTTCTTGCATGGACTATTGCAGTAGCTTCCTACTCTGTCTGCCTGATTCCAATCTGCATTCCTTCCAACTCAACTTTCAACTTACCAGGCAGCCAGGTTGAAGGCTCTAAAATGGAAATCAGGTCACATTTTTCTCCTAATAACGTTGTCAAAGCCTCCTCTTATAGGAAAGTGTTCAAATCTCCTAAAATAGCACCAAGAGCTTCCTGTGGTCTGGCATCTGCCCTCTTCCCAGCCTCAGTTGCCACTCCAACCATAGCAGGACACTACATCCCAGGCTTCCCTTTCAGAATGCCTTTTCCCACTTCATCTTATTCTATTCTAATGATACCTCAAAACTCCTCTCCATCATCTCCTTCCTGAGGAAACTTGATTTTATATTTGTTTTCAAAACAAATGCCTTGGCTGTACTTGGTGACTCATGCCTGTAATTCCAGCATTTTGGGATGCCGAGGCGGGCAGATCACCTGAGGTCAGGAGTTCGAGGCCAGCCTGGTCAAAATGATGAAACCCCATCCCCAGTAAAAATACAAAAATATGCCAGGCATGGTGGTGGGCACCTGTAATCCCAGCTACTTGGGAGGGTGAGGCAGGAGAAGCGCTTAGACCCGGGAGGTGGAAGTTGCAGTGAACTGAGGTTGAGATTGTGCCACTGCACTCCAGCCTGGGCGACAAGAGTGAACCTCCATCTCAAAAAACAAAGAAACAAAAACTGCCTTTACTTTCTGACATTTTTTTCCTCTTTAAAATAAAGCAAGGAGAGAACATGATTAATTCCATGATTGAATATGTAAAATATTATGCAGTTCATCTGAAGGATGTTTCCTTAAATATAAAGTTATATGATTGAAATGCACTTATGTGAAAAATATCTGCAATTCTAATGTTAAGAACATGATATTCCTTCATCACGAGCAGGAGGCTTTGGTGAAGCTTTTTGCCCTGCTGTTTAGGAACATGCTCACACTTCCACTTCATGTGGTGCAGAGTCACTGTGAGACAGCTTGGTAAGAAAACGCAACACCAATTAGCCCTCCCTCACATTTCAAGGTCTGAGATAAAGTTAATTAGATTTTCTCACAAATCTAAGAGTTCACAACCATGTTTCCCAAAGGCCATTCATAGAACACTGGTTGTAAGAGAAATAAATGTCAATAGTTCCGTGATATAAATTGAGGAAGTATAGAGTTATGCAAAATTAAGTGATTTTTTTTCCCTTGCAGAAAAATCTCAGAGGCTTTACTTGGCTCTTATGCATTGACTATCTCATGCAGAGCACTATGGTATGCAGAGTATCTATACTTACTTGATCACCAGTCCCTTCTATTAGAGACCACCTTGCATCTCTCGTGGTCTGTGGAATGCATTTTCAGAAAAGCATGTTGTCTACTGAGATGGCAGGATTGCTGCAGATACCATGGTTACAACCTCAACCTTCAGGAAAAACAGATTTAGCTTCTATAAATGAGGAGGAAACATACCCTCTTCATTACCTTTTGCTACAAATTCTGTCTTTTCAGAGAGCTACAGTGGCCAAAAGCCTACTGGATGGCTGAATATAATTTACTGTGCACCATGTCTGTCTCTGAGTCAGGATACTGTATTCCAAGGAAGTATGTGGTGGGGAGGTGCTCACAGGGTCTTGCTGCCTTTTGCTGGAACATTTTGCTGGAGAGGTGACAAGAGAAGGATGAATGCCATGTAGGTACTTTGTGTATAGATGTGAGTATATTCAGCAGGCCAGGAGCAGAGGTGTGGGCCAATGGATGGCTGGACATGGCCCATGGTGTATGACAAAACCACATCTGAAATGCCTGACCTAGATACACTAGCAGACCAAAAAAGCCCAGAAAATCCTGAGGTCAAACACTTGGAATAAAAATTTTTTGGCTGGGCGTAGTGACTCACGCCTGTAATCCCACCACTTTGGGAGGCCAAGGTGGATGGATCACAGGGTCAGGAGTTTAAGACCAGCCTAGCCAAGATGGTGAAACCCTGTCTGTACTAAATATACAAAAAATTAGCTGGGCATAGTGGCGGGCACCTGTAATCTCAGCTACTCAGGGGGCTTAGGCATGAGAATCACTTGAACCCGGGATGTGGAGGTTGCAGTGAGCCGAGATCGCGCCATTGCACTACAGCCCCGGTGACACAGGAGTCTTGCTGCCTCAGCCTCCAGAGTAGCTGGGACTACAGGCATGTGCCACCACACCCAGCTAATTTTTGTATTTTTAGTAGACACGAGGTTTCACCATGTTGGCCAGGCTGGTCTTGAACTCCTAGCCTCAGGTGATCTTGCCATCTCAGCCTCCCAAAGTACTGGGATTACAAGCATGAGCCACCGCACCCAGCCATAAAATTAAAAAAAAAAAAAAAAGAAGATAGCATTTCTCCCCTTTAATGTTCCCTCAACCTTACTCTTGACTTTGTCTGTAAAGGGGAAGCTTTTCTTAAAATGATAAAGATGAGGGGGAAAAAAACCCACATACATTCATACTACAGAGTTTGTGTTTGTATTTTCTCTTTTTCCTAAGATTAAAAAAAAATAGAGTGCCTAGGGGAAAATATTTGAACTAAGACTATTTTCACTATTCACTTGACACTGGCATATGCGGTTATAAGGTTCCTGGGAAGTCACCCAGCAAACTTTGGGGACCAATGTCAAAGCAGAGGAACCTGGCTGTTCCATTAAGTGGGGACCATCCCCTACTGAGTTTTTTTATACTTTGACATTTTAAATTCACACAATAAAGCCAAAACAAGCATTGCAGAACAATGTAACATAAACATAGGATGCAAGATTTGCTTTTAATCTTGAGTGCACACGTGTTTCCTTGTCAGTTTATGAGCTTGCCTTGGCCAGAAAAATACCAAATATAAGGATCCTCCTCCTTCAGGGAGGACATTCGTTTTAGGAAACCTTAAATGTTTATTAATGCGAGCACCTTTTTATATTCAGATAATGTTTTGTAGTTGACGAAGTGCTTTCAACATATCATCTCATTTCCTTCCGACCATAATACCATGAGGCTTAAGGAAACCACTAATATACATTAATATATTCATCATAGCATTCTTAGTAGTGTACTAAAAATACAAAAATTAACTGGGCATGGTGGCAGGTGCCTGTAATCCCAGCTATTTGGGAGGCTGAGGCAGGAGAACTGCTGAACCCGGGAGGCGGAGGTTGCAGTGAGCCAAGACTGCACCACTGCACACCAGCCTCGGTGACAGAGTTAGACTCCATCTCTTAAAAAAAAAAAAGGTGTTTCTAGACTCTAGATGTTCATGGTTAAGGGAACAGATTGATAATGTTTACTAAATAGACCCAGACATAAGGGTGTCCTGATATCCCGCTGTCTTGAGAATATAAGCATTCCTAATTTTGCTTTAAAGATAATAATATTGATCCTTGCAAAATATAGTCATTAAGAAAATTAATCCATTACCACAAACCCTTGTAACAGAGCACATATCCCCATAATCTTTAAAAATTTTTTTTATCCTGTATATAAGCAAGTATTTTACCTAGGGTGGATGCGTTCCTCCTGTTAGTTTTGGGAACGCCCTGCTCTGTATATGGAGTAGCCATTCTTTTATTTCTTTATTTCCTTAATAAACTTGCTTTCATTTTACTCTATGAACTCGCCCTGAATTCTTTGTGTGTGAAATCCAAGAACCCTCTCTTGGGGTCTGGATCCAGACCCCTTTCCAGTAACAATTTTGTCTTCTAAACCTGACCCAATTAGAGTTCTGGAACTTGGCCTAGGGCTTAGAGTTAAATAGGATTTCACTATTCACTTAAATTTACATAACATATTAGCACTTTAAAGAGACTTGAACTTCAGTGATTGTATTCGATGACCCCCATAACTCTGTAGAGTAGTGAGAGAGGGATCTGTCATCCCATTTCACATATGAGGATTTATTCCTTTGCTCAACAGATGACCATAGAGCACCTATTAAGAGCCTCGGCTGGGCGCTCTGGCTCATGCCTGTAATCCCAGCACTTTGGGAGGCCGGGGCAGATCACCTGAGGTCAGGAGTTTGAGACCAATCTGGCCAACATGGTGAAACCCTGTCTCTACTAAAAATAAAAAAATTAGCCAGGGGTGAGGGCAGATGCCTGTACTCTTAGCTACTTGGGAGGCTGAGGCAGGAGAATCACTTGAACCCAGGAGGTGGAGGTTGCAGTGAGCTGAGCATGCCACTGCACTCCAGCCTCTGCGATAGAATGAGACTTCTTCTAAAAAAGAAAAAAAAAAAATCCTCACACTGTTTTTGGTGCTATTAATACAGTAAGAAACAAATAAACAAAACTCATTGCCTTTGATGGACTTTAAAAAATGATCCAAGCGTATGCTGTCTGTAAAAGACACATCCTAGATTCAAAGACACAAATAAGCAAGTCAAAGGATGAAAAAGATACACTATATGAACACTAGCCAAAGACGTCTGGAATGGCTACACCAATAGCAGACAAAACAGACTTCAAGGCTGGGATCAGTGGTTCACGCTTGTAATCCCAGCACATTGGGAGCCCGAGGCAGGCGGGTCACCTGAGGTCATCAAGAGTTCAAGACCAGCCTGGCCAACATGGTGAAACCCTGTCTCCACTAAAAATACAAAAAAAAAGTTAGCCAGGTGTGGTGATGTGCACCTGTAACCCCAGCTACTCAGGAGGCTGAGGCAGGAGAATCGCTTGAACCTGGGAGGCAGATGTTGCAGTGAGCTGAGATCATGCCACTGCACTCCAGCCCAGGTAACAAAGCAAGACTCCATTAAAAAAAAAAAAAAAAAAAAAAGACTTTAAGACCAAAGTTGTTACTAGGGCAAATAAGGACATTTTATGATGATAAAAGGATGAATTCATCAAGAAGATATGGCAATTATAAACACTTAGGCATCTAATAACAGAGTTCTTAAATACCTGAAGCAAAAAACAGAAAATATAGGAGAAAAATAGACTCAACAATAAAAGTGGGAGATGTGATTACCTACTTTCAATAATGAATAGAACAACCAGGCAGAAGATCAAAGAAGCAAAGAAATAGAAATTGAAACAGCATTGCAAACCACCTAGAACTGTCTACCCAACAATACCAGAATACACATTATTCTCAAGTACATATGGCACATTCTCAGGAGAGACCATACATGAACACATAAAAGAAGTCTCCATAATTTTTAAAAGATTAAAATCATGCAAAGTATGTTTTCCAACCACATGGAGGTCAAGGCTGCAGTGAGCCCTGATTGCACCGTTGCACTCTGGTCTGGGTGACAGAGCAAGACCGTGTCTCAAAGAGAAAAAAAAAAAGTGAAAAGGAGATAATATAATAGAAAAATATAATTGCAAATTATATATCTGATAAGGGACTTCTATCCAGTATGTATAAAGAATTCTTATAACTTCACCATGAAAGACAAATAATCAATTTAAAACATAGGTAGAGGATTTGAATAGAGATTTCTCCAAAGAAGATAAACAAATGGCTAATAAGCACATGAGAAGATACTCAGCTAGTCTGGCCCACATAGTGAAACCCCATCTCTATTAAAAATACAAAAAAAGGCTGGGCGCAGTCGCTCTCGCCAGTAATCCCAGCACTTTGGGAGATTGAGGCGGGCAGATCACCTGAGGTCGGGAGTTTGAGACCATCCTGACAAACATGGAGAAACCCCGCCTCTACTAAAAATACAAAATTAGTCAGGCGTAGTGGCACATGCCTGTAATTCCAGCTACTCAGGAGACTAAGGCAGGAGAATTGCTTGAACCCGGGAGGCAGAGGTTGCAGTGAGCCAAGATTGCACCATTACACTCCAGCCTGGGCTACAAGAGCAAAACTCTGTCTCAAAAAAACAAAAAACAAAAAACATAAAAATATAAAAAAATTAGCCGGGTGTGGTTACGACACCTATAATCCCAGCTACTCCGGAGGCTGAGGCAGGAGAATTGCTTGAATGCAGGAGACAGAGGTTCGAAACCAGCCTGGCCAATGTAGTGAAACCCCATCTCTACTAAAAATATGAAAATTAGCTGGATGTGGTGGCAGGTGCCTGTAATCCCAGCTACTTGGGAAGCTGAGGCAGAAGAATCTCTTGAACCTGGAAGGCACAGGTTGTAGTGAGCCGAGATCATGCCATCGCATTCCAGCCTGGGCAATAACAGAGAAACTCCGTCTAAAAAAAAAAGTTTAAAAAAAAGCTTGACAGCCCTTCAAACACTGCCAGATTCCATGATGGCCCTGGATCCTGCATTGAAGATACCATATGGGCAGATCACAAGCTATCAGAAACAACATACAATGTACAAGAAGGAAACCTCTGTTGCTGTAAGCCAGTGAGATTTCGGGGTTGTTGCTGCAACATAACCTGGTGAAAGTTGACCAACAGCTCAGGGAAAGATGCTCAATCCATTTCAAGGCATAGAGAAGTTCCTGAATCGTAGTAAGGGTTCAACAGTGTTTATCACTGCAAATACACTTTTTTGACTTTCAACATATTAGGTTAGTGCAAAAGTAATTTCAACGTATTAGGTTGGTGCGTTAAAGGCAATGGCAAAAACCGCAATTACTTTTGCTCCAACCTAATAACTTCTCAATTTGTACTTGCTCATTTTAAATAAAAAGGCTTTTCCTTGGATCCTTGAAAGCATTCTGACCTAGAACATCATCAGGCTAAGGATCGGAAAGCCCTAGCTCTGCCCCGTGACTCCGGTCACAAGGCTTGCTTTTTCTGGGGCTCTCTTTCCTCGTAGACAATTACCAAGGTTCCTTCCAGCTCAAAGAAGCTTCTGAGTCTATAGACAAACAACTACTAGAATCTTCCATGTCAGTCACCAAATGTTAGCACCATCAGTCACGATGGTGGGTGATTTTGGTACCTCAGCTTCTTCATCCTTTTTTCCCTCTACAGGATTTATGTCAAGCTTTACCCACTGTGCATTTTGAAGGCAATGGCATTTTTAAAAATAAGTTCCTACAGCAAAGCACAGTGTTTTTATTTTTGTTTTTCTAAAATTATATTGGGTCACAAAACTGTTAGAGGAAAAAAAAAGTGGTTTTCTAGAGAAGGGAGAATGATGCTTTTTGGGGGTTATAAAAATCTTTGGCAGCTAGGCACGGTGGCTTTGGGAGGCCGAGGTGGGCGGATCACCTGGGGTCGGCAGTTTGAGACCAGCCTGGCCAACATGGAGAAATCCTGTCTCTACTAAAAATACAAAATTAGCTGGGCATGGTGGCACATGCCTATAATCCCAGCTACTGGGGAGGCTGAGCAGCAGAATCACTTGAACCTGGGAGGCGGAGGTTGTGGCGAGCCGAGATCACACCATTGCATTCCAGCCTGGGCAACAAGAGTGAAATTTCATCTAAAAATATATATATATATATTTGGCTAACCAAGTATATCTTTAACTTATAGGACTAAATAAAAAACCAGGACACCATTGAAGTAGAAACCTGAAATGCTGTGGTAGGCAGAGCTCTGGACTGAGAACTAAAGTCTTGGATTCCAGCTCAGTTTTTGTCATTAGTCAGCCAGGTGACCTTGGGCAATCACTTGATTTCTCTAGGTTTTGATTTCCCTGTGTGGGAACAATAAAGGATCTCCAAAGTCCAGTCAATCAAACATTCAAATTAGACAGTGGTGATGATAACATGACTCTGTTATGATACTCAAAGCTATGGAATTGTGTACTGTTAGAGGGTAAATACTATGTTATGTAAATTATATCTCAATAAAGTTGTTCCATCATGTCAAAGAGTTTACAGTCATGTGAGCATGGAAGAAACTATGCTGAATAAGTCAGTAAGGCCAGGTGTAGTGGCTCATGCCTGTAATCCCAGCACTCTGGGAGGCCGAGGTGGGCGAATCACAAGGTCAGGAGTTCGAGACCAGCCTGACCAACATGGTGAAACCCCGTCTCTACTAATAATACAAGTATTAGCCAGACGTGGTGGTGCGCTCCTGTAATCTCAGCTACTCGGGAGGCTGAGGCAGGAGACTTGCTTGAACCCAGTTGGCAGAGCTTGCATTGAGCTGAGATCGTGCCATTGCACTCCAGCCTGTGTGACAGAGTGAGACTCTGTCTCAAAAGAACAACAACCAAAAAAAAGGTCAGTAAATCACTGAGCATATTAGGTGGCAATAAGTGCTTTCAAGGGAAAAGTGGAGCAAGGAATTGGGACATGGAATGACAGCTAGGTGGGAGGTAGTTATTTAAAAGATGATGATCAGGGAAGTCCTCACTGAAGTTACATTTGGGTAAAGACTGGAAGGAGATGAGGGAGTGAGTGGGTAATATGCAGGGAACAGCATTCCAAGCAGAGGGAACAGCAAGTGAAAAGATGGAGGGAGGAGAACCTGGAGTCCTTATGAGGAACAAGAATGTGTGGCTGCATAGAGTGAAATACAAGAAAGGAATAGAAGATAAGATTGGAGGATGGCGTGGGATAGAGGGAAGAGTGGGAGGACCATGTGGGAAGTTGCAGGAACTAACTTCAGCTTTATTCTCAGCGGGAAGCAGCAGTGGGTTTTGACCTGAGAGCCGATTGATCAGAGGTTTTTATTTATTTATTTATTTTAGAGTTGGGGTCTTTCTCTGTCACCCAGGATGGAGTGCAGTGGTGCAATTATAGCTCATTGCAGCCTCCAACTTCTGGACTCCAGTTATCCTCCTGGTTCAGTCTCCCTAGTAGCTGGGAATATAGGTGTGCACCATGACACCCAGATAATTTTATTTTCATTTTTAGTTTCATAGAGATGGGGTCTCACCATGTTGCCCAGACTGGTCTTGAATTTCTGGCCTCAAGTGATCCTCCTGTCTTAGCCTTCCAAAGTGCTAGGATTACAGGTGTGAGACACCACACCTGATCCTGACGTATGTTTTATGGGATCTGTCTGTCTGCAGAAGATAATGGACTGAAGAGGGGCAAAAGTAGAATAGGGAGAGCAAATAGGAGACTGTTGCAGTTGCCCCAGCTCAAAAAGATGAAGTGATTTACCCAAAATGTCCAGAAGGAGCGTGGGACAGCTGGCCTCTACAATGGGCCCCGTGAACCACATCTCCTGATAGTCACACCCTGTGGAGTCTCCTCCCATAGTGAATTGATGCTGGTCTCTGACTTGCTTTAAACAGTAGAAGGCAGAGGAAGTCATGTTCTGTGATATCTGATCGCAGGCAGCTACCATTTCTGCAATTTTGGGAGTGCTCTGAACCACCATGTTAAAGTCCAGCTATCCTGAGAGAGGGACCATGAGGGAGAGGCCCCATGGATAGAAGAAGTTATCCTAATGGATCTTCCAGGTGACTTCAGGCCCAATGACTGACCAATGGCTGCAATCACCCAAAAGCCAGACCCACAGAACTGCCAGGATAACACACATAATTGAAAGGTAACAAGTGGTTGTTATTGCTTTAAGCCTCTAAAGTTTTTCGTTTGCAGCAATAAGCAATCAAAACAGGAAGCTAACTGTATAACATCAAATAATTGACTTTATTAATATTACTAATAAATTGGCCTAGCAGGTGTCACATACAAGCACTCAGAAGGCTTTTATTTTTACAGTGCTTTTAATGGGTAATTTTCCCAGATTTGTGATTCCAGAACGACTATAAACATTATTTGCCCTTTATCCATTGTTTAAAAAACTGGTTCTACCCACGTGATTTATGGGCCAACTTCCTTTTTCATCTTGTATACCATATTTTCTGCCTTATGCTTGGTGTTCATTAAACAGATGCCCTGTTCAATATAAAGGGTAAAATGAACTAGGCTTAAAAGCCATTTTAAAGGGGCTCATTATGTTGTGGTGTGTTGTTTTGAATCCATGGGCACTTGGGCACTGAGTTCGTAATGTGGGAAAACAAACCAGGGACTGCTGGGGAAAAAAAAATGGTACATTGAACACATATATGTAATTTTGCTCTATTTTGAAACTCCTTAATCCATAATTTATAGTCTGAATTGTATTAATCCCATAATCCATATGTTGAAGACTTAATCCCCAGTACCTCAGAATGTAACCGTATTTGGAAGTGCTTTTAAAGAGTTAAAGTGGGCAGGGTATGGTGGCTCACACCTGTAATCCCAGTACTTTGGGAGGCCGAGGTGGGCAGGTCACTCTAGGCCAGGAGTTCGAGACCATCCTGACCAATATGGTAAAACCTTGTCTCTACTAAAAATACAAAAATGAGCTGGGTGTGGTTGCACGTGCCTGTAATCCCAGCTCCTCAGGAGGCTGAGGCATGAGAGTCGTTTGAACAAGCTAGGTGGAGGTTGCAGTGAGCCAAGATCATGCCCCTACACTATAGCCTATAATGTATAGCAAAGAGAGACCCTATGTCAGAAAAATAAAAGTTTTAAAAATCAATAAAAAAAGAGTTAAAATGATTAAGATGAGGCTCTTAGGATGGGCCTTAATACAATCTGACTGGTGTCCTTGTAAGAAGAGGAAATTTGGGCTCACAAAGGGATACTGGGGATGTGTGAGAACAGACGAAAGACCATGTGAAGACACAGAATGAACATGGCCATCTGCAAAGCCAAGAAGAGGGGCCCTAGAATCAAATCAATCCTGCCAGTACCTTAACATTGAGCTTTCAGCCTCCAGAACGGTGAGATAATTAATTGTTTAAGCCACCCAGTTCATGGTGTTTTGTTAGGGCAGCAGCCATGGCATATTAAAACACAGAAAAGGAATTTTTATTTATTTATTTTTTTGAAATGGAGTCTCGTTCTGTCGCCCAAGCTGGAGTGCAGTGGCACAATCTTGGCTTACTGCAACTTCCGCCTCCCAGTTCAAGCGATTCTCTTGCCTCAGCCTTCTGAGTAGCTGGGACTCCAGGCGCATGCCACCATGCCTGGCTAATTTTTTGTATTTTTTATTAAACACGGGGTTTCACCGTGTTAGCCAGGATGGTCTCGATCTCCTGACCCTGTGATCTGCCTGCCTTGGCCTCCCAAAGTGCTGGGATTACAGGCATGAGCCACCTCGCCCAACTGAAAATAAATTTTTTAAAAGGCCCTGTTTTGGTTTTCTCTTGCAGTGCAACAAACTACCCAAAACTTACTAACTTAGTTTTATTTTGCTAATGATTTGTGATCAGGAAATCAAGAATAACTCAGCTGAACAGCTTGATATTTTTTCCATATTGCATCAGCTGGAGTTGCCTAAGTCGACATAGAGATTTTATTTCTATGGGAGCTCCCTCACATGGCCGGGTCTTCTGGGAGTTCAGCCTTGGCCTGTTGGTAAAGGCTCTTTGTCTACTTCCACATGGGCCTCCTCATGGCTGCTTGGTCTTCATCACAGTATTGTCAGGGAGGGAAAGAGTAGAGTTTAGTCAATATACATCATAGTATCTTCAAAATCCTAGCAGTTAGGGAGGCAAAAAATTAAAGACAAACGAATAAATGACAGATCGCAGTTATATGCTTTAAAGGAAACAAACAAGCAAAAATTGCCTCCAAGTACTCCTGGAACTGAAAGTGCAATACTGAAATAAAAAAAAAAAAGGTTTGTAAGCTGTTTAAGGAACACCCCATCCCCAGTCCAGCCACTGAAAGTCTATCTCAACACTTTGCCCTCTAAACAGCAAAGGGGGATATTGAGCCTCTGAAGATCCAAGCTGCAGTCTCTGTAATGGGATGCATCAGCTGTAGGCAGGAATGATTTCCTCTAATAGCTACATTACTATTTAGGTGACCACATATATCAATTGAATGATGAAACACCACCACCCCACCTTCTTTTCCCTGTATCCC
Organism: Macaca nemestrina; assembly: GCF_043159975.1. Lineage (NCBI taxonomy): Eukaryota > Metazoa > Chordata > Mammalia > Primates > Cercopithecidae > Macaca > Macaca nemestrina. The sequence continues at coordinate 130,173,176 of NC_092128.1, forward strand.
CTATTTCTTTTTGTAGAGAGGTGGCAACTAGGTCTTCATCACCTCTAGGATTAAGTTCTACAGAGTCTTGTCTGGGAGGCTGACCAGTCATGGTCAGCTGAAGGCTAAGTCATGAGAATAGTGACTCAAGATACGCATTTCACTGGCAGGGATGCATAAAGTGAGTAGGTTCCTCTTAGGCTCAGAGGGTCCCACATCAGGTTTTGTTTTTTTTTTTTTTGGACACAGAGTTTTGCTGTCGTTGCCCAGGCTGGAGTGTAGGGGTGTGATGTCAGTTCACTGCAACCTCTGCCTACTGGGTTCAATCAATTCTCCTGTCTCAGCCTCCTGAGTAGCTGGGATTACAGGCATGCGCCACCACACCCGGTACATTTTTTGTATTTTTAGTAGAGACAAGGTTTCGCCATGTTGGGCAGGCTGGTCTCGAACTCCTGACCTCAGGTGATCCACCGCCTTGGCCTCCCAAAGTGCTGGGATTACAGGCGTGAGCCACCACGCCAGGCCAACACACTGGCTTTTTTATTCCCTTCACTTCAAATATGCAGAGCACTAAAGATATTCAAACACTTGAGGAAAATGTCTAATATGAAAGATATTTTTTATTTTTTTATTTTATTTTATTTATTTATTTATTTTTGAGACAGAGTCTCACTCTGTTGCCCAGGCTGGAGTCCAGTGGTGAGATCTCAGCTCACTGCAAGCTCCACCTCTCGGGTTCATGCCATTCTCCTGCCTCAGCCTCCTGAGTAGCTGGGACTACAGGTGCCCACCACCACTCAGCTAATTGGTTTTGTTTTGTTTTGTATTTTTAGTAGAGATGGGGTTTCACCGTGTTAGCCAGGATGGTCTCGATCTCCTGACCTCGTGATCCACCTACCTCAGCCTCCCAAAGTGCTGGGATTACAGGCGTGAGCCACCGCACCCGGCCATGAAGGATATAATAAACACATGCATAGAAAAATAGAAATTGGAGGAAACAGGAGCTATGTAGGAAGAAGAAAACTTAAACAAATCAATAACAATGACAACAAAATCAACTATCATTTCAACTGGCTAAAACTAAAACAATTTAAGCAACAAAATAAAAAACATTTATACCTTGATTTATAAATCAAGGCATTTATACCTTGATGTACAATCCAAGGTGTAAAATAAATAACTATGTGTCCGTAATGATAAAATAAGTGATTGTGGCCAGGCGCAGTGGCCCACGCCTATAATCCCAGCACTTTGGGAGGCTGAGGCAGGCGGATCACCTGAGGTCAGGAGTTCAAGACCAGCCTGAGCAACAAGGTGAAACCCTGTCTCTACTAAAAATACAGAAGTTAGCCAGGTGTGGTGGCGCATGCCTGTAATCCCAGCTACTCAGGAGGCTGAGGCAGGATAATCACTTGAACCCAGGAGGCAGAGGTTGTAGTGAGCCGAGATCGCACCATTGCACTCCAGCCTGGGTGACAAGAGCGAAACTCTGTCTCAAAAAAAAAAAAAAAAAAAAAAAAAAAGTTGGTTTTTGTTAAAAACTAAAAGACAGACACACACATTAGCCGAAGCCTACCCAGGGTCAGGATAATCGATACCACTGTCTTCCACTTCCACATCTTGTCCCACTGAAAGTTCTTCAGGGACAATAACATGCTAGGAGCTGTCATCTCCCACGATAACAATGCCTTCTTCTGGAATACCTCCTGAAGGAGCTGCCTGAGGCTCTTAAGGAGGTGTCACTATTTTCAAAAATATGTCCAGTGCGGTTTGCTTATTTGTTTGTTTGCTTATCATAGATTTTCTTATAAAGAGATAATGCACCATGGATATTTCTCTTCATTAATGAAAACCTTTTGGTGTTGGGGTCTGCTACAATTTGGTTTGTTTGAGCCCTCCAAATGTCATTTTGATCTTCAGGCCAGCCACGGTGGCTCACGCCTGTAATCCCAGCACTTTGGGAGGCCGAGGCGGGTGGATCACCTGAGGTCGGGAGTTTGAGACCAGCCTGACCAACATGGAGAAATCCCGCCTCTACTAAAAATACAAAATTAGCCAGGTGTGGTAGTGCGTGCCTGTAATCCCAGCTACTCGGGAGGCTGAGGCAGAAGAATCATTTGAACCCGGGACACAGAGGTTGTGGTGAGCCAAGATCACACCATTACACCCCAGCCTGGCCAACAATAGTGAAACTCCATCTCAAGAACAAAAGAAAAAAAAAAAGGCAGGGTGCAGTGGCTCACGCCTGTAATTCCCACACTTCGGGAGGCTGAGGCGGGCGGATCACGAGGTCAGGAGTTTGAGACCAGCCTGGCTAATATGGCGAAACTCTGTCTCTACTAAAAATACAAAAATTAGCCAGGTGTGGTGGCATACACCTGTAGTCCCAGCTACTCAGGAGGCTGAGGCAGAAGAATCGCTTGAACCCGGGAGGTGGAGGTTGCAGTGAGCTGAGATTGTGCGAGTGCACTCCAGCCTGGGTGACAGAGCAAGACTCCATCTCAAAAAAAAAAAAAAAAAAAAAAAGTAGTGGTAGGGTGGATGGGGACTGTGGGGCCTATAACTTACTAGGAGAGAGGACAGGATGCTTTCTTATGGCTATACTTATAATCTTTTTGAAACACATTTTAAAAGGAGAACCACATCATAAATGAATCACATTTATTCATGATCTTGATTTGCATGACATAGTGATACTCAAATTTAGTATCATTGCCTAGCACATATTAGATGTTCAACAAGCACCCCTCTCTGAAAAACAGTGTTATTAACATTCACACAATGTTTTTTGAGCACACACTAAATGCTGGAGCCACTATGGTAAATAAGACCAACGTGGGCCAGGAACCATGGTACATGCCTATGCTCCTAGCACTTAGGGAGACCCAGGCGGGCAGATGGCTTGAGCTCAGGAGTTTTATACCACCCTGGCCAACATGACGAAATCCTGTCTCTACAAAAATTAGCCGGGCATGATGGCTTGTGCCTATAATCCCAGCTACTTGGGAGGCTGAGGTGGGAGGATTCTTGAGTCGAGGAGGTTGAGGCTGCAGTGAGCAGGGATTGAGACCCTGTCTCCAACAACAACAACAACAACAAAAATCAATGTGAGACCTCAAGGAGATTAAATGCTGCTGAGAGAAATAGGCAAAAAATTAAAGACAAACGAAGAAATGACAGATTGCAGTTACGTGCTTTAAAGGAAACAAACAAGCAAAAATTGCTGAGGTGATGAAGGAAAACATCTAGGGTAAGTTTCCTAATATGAGAACTATTCCCTTCATTTATAAATTTTTTTTTATCGAATCTATCTATTTATTTGAGACAGTCTCACTCTGTCGCTCAGGCTGGAGTACAGTGGCGCAGTCTTGGCTCACTGAAACCTCCACCACCTAGGTTCAAATGATTCTCCTGCCTCAGCCTACTGAGTAATTGGGATTACGCGCATGTGCCACCACGCCCAGCTAATTTTTTTTTTTTGTATTTTTAGTAGAGAGAAGTTTTTGCCATGCTGGCCAGGCTGTTCTCAAGCTCCTGGCCTCAAGTGATCCGCCCACATCAACCTCCCAAACTGTTGGGATTACAGGCATTTACCACCATGCCCAGCCTATAAATTATTTTTATATATACTAGACTAGTGCTGGTTTAAAAGGACTAAATTATACTCTGGTTATGTTTGTTTGTTGTTTGTTTGTTTGTTTGTTTGTTTGTTGAACTTAGGTCTTGCTGTGCTGCCTAGGCTGGTTTTCAATTCCTGGGCTCAAACTATTGTCCTTTCTCATTTTTCTGAGTAGCTGGGATTACAGCCACCCTCGCCTGTCAAAATTACTAAATTAAATACAATTGTGTTATCTCGTTTATTTTAAAATTCCATTAAGCTATAAATAGGTCAGGTGTAGTGGCTCATGTCTGTATTCCCAGCACTTTGAGAGGCAGAGACAAGAGGATCACTTGAGGTCAGGAGTTCAAGACCAGCCTGGCCAAATGGGGCCAACCCCGTCTCTACTAAAAATACAAATAGTAGCCAGGTGTGGTGGCAGGTGCTGTAATTGCAGCTACTTGGGAGGAGGCTGAGGCAGGAGAATCGCTTGAACCTGGGAGGCAGAGGTGGCAGTGAGCTGAGATTGTGCCACTGCTCTCCAGCCTTGGCGATACAGGGAGACTCCCTTTCAAACAAACAAACAAACAAACAAACAAAAAACGCTATAAATGAAAGATGACATCGTTGCTAAAATTTTCTTCTGCTTATTTATCTATAATTTTGTTTCAGTTAGTAAAATAAATCATTGGTAAAGTAATTTCTTTAAAGTTTTTCAATAGGTGGTTATAATGCAACATTCTATTACTTGTAGCAACATGTTGCAAATTTAAGTACTAGATCAAATACTAAGTTTGGCCATCCTTCAGGGAAAAAAAAAAAAAAAAAAGCCATGCGATTTTGATAGTTACTTATAGTCCCAGGCAACGAATCCCAGACTTCTGGATTTAATGGGCCAGTGAGGAAAAAATTCAGAGTGGGTGTTGAAAGTATTCACAAAGGGATACCAGCTTTACCTTTTTAAAATGGGAAGAAGATAATATGAGAACACGGGAAGGTCATATAAATTTAATAATTTAGTTTTATAACAGCACATGGTCTTTATTGAACTCATTTTGCCATAAACTGGCAAAAACTGTTAAGGACGTGTGCCCATCCATCAGTGTTTATTCACACAATCAAAGACACACGTGGGCTTCTGGTTTGTATACCCAGAAACTGTAATACAGCATTTTGCCTGGAGATGATCAGACTGGATTTCAGGGCTGAGTTCTCACTAAGCCAGCTCATATGCAGGCATTCGTTTATCACTGGAGCATGTATATTTACAGTTATTCAAGATTCATATCCATTCTGTGATTTCTAGGAATGACCCCAAACAGAGAATCAAAGTGAATAAAAGCCAAATGGAGTTGGATGGGTTTAAGGAAAATTTCATCCAGGCTATTAAAAAAAAAAAGTCTTGAATTCTTCCTAGTCCACAAAAGAACATATGCCTTGTATCTTGAATACTTTGGCTCATCTGGTACGGTGTTTGTATTTTGATAGTGTCGGATTCATACTGTTTCTGAGTTGTACTTTCCTTACTGTATAGCTCCCCATTTACTGACTAGAATATATTCTCATGAGCCAGACAAAAGGAGACAACTAATAACTTTATTTAATTTTTGTTTGAACCTTAATTCTTTTTTTTTTTTTTTTTTTTTGAGACAGGTTTCACTTTGTCCCCCAGGCTGGTATGCAGTGGTGCAATCTCGGCTCATTGCAACCTTTGCTTCCTGGGTTCAAGTGATTCCGTAGCCTCAGCCTCACAAGTAGCTGGGATCACAAGCACATGCTACCACGCCCAGCTAATTTTTGTATTTTTTGTAGAGATGGGGTTTCGCTCGCCATGTTTTAAAATTCCATTAAGGCTGGTCTAGAACCCCTGAGCTCGAAGCAATCCATTCTTCTCATCCTCCCAAAGTACAGGCATAAGCCACTGCATCTGGGCTTTTTAATTCATTTTTAAGTGATAATGATTTTAACAATGGAATGTCTTTCAATGTCCAAAAAGTATATGTGCGCATATATATATAAATAATATTTTCAAAGATTTGATGGTAAGATTTATCAGCCAAAATGGCCTATGGAAGAGAATGTGGGAAACAGAGGTAACAGAGTCCTTTTTATTTATTTATTTATTTATTTATTTATTTATTTATTTATTTGAGACAGAGTCTTCCTTTGTCACCCAGGTAGGAGTGCAGTGGTGCGATCTCAGCTCACTGTGACCTCTGCCTCCTGGGTTCAAGTGATTCTCCTGCCTCAGCCTCCCAAGCAGCTGGGCCTACAGGTGCATGTCACCACACCCAGAGAAAACAGGGAATTCTTTAGTAAACAGTATTAAACAGTATTGGATGAACTCTGTGGCTATTCAGGAAAACAGGAAAAAAGAGAACTAGCTTGCTGTCTCACTTCTTTGTTTTTTGTTTTTAATTTATTTATTTTATTTTTATTTTTTTGAGATGGAGTCTCTCTCTGTCACCCAGGCTGGAGTGCAATGGCGTGACCTTGGCTCACTGCAACCTCTGCCTCCCGGGTTCCAGTGATTCTCCTGGAAAAATTTTGTAGTTTTAGTAGAGACAGGGTTTCACCATGTTGGCCAGGCTGGTTACCAACTCTTGACCTCAGGTGATCCGCCTACCTCAGTCTCCCAAAGTGTTGGGATTACAGGCATGAGCCACCATGCCTGACCATATTATTTTTTAATTTTAAAAAAATTGTTTTTTAATATAAAGGTGGAGTCTCAAAATGTTGCCCAGGGTGGTTTCCACCTCCTGGGTTCAGGTGATCCTCCTGCCTTGGCCTCCAAAAGTGTTGGGATTACAGGCTTGAGCAACCGTTCCTGGCCTGTAGTTTCATTTATTTGTTTGTTTATTTTTTTGTGTGACAGGGTCTCATTCTGTCACCCAGGCTGGAGTGTAGCTGCTGCTCACTGCAGCCAAAACCTACTGGGCTCATGTGATCCTCCCACCTCAATCTCCTGAGTACCTGGGATGATAAGTGTGTGCCACCAAGCCTGACTGATTTTTAAAATTTTTTGCAGAGACCAGGTTTCACTGTGTTGCCCAGGGTGATCTTGAGCTTCTGGGCCTAAGCAATCCTCCTGCCTTAGCCTCCTCAAGTGTTGGCCCACAGTTTTAAATAGTAACTCCTTTTCTGTCCTTCTGAAGTTTTTATCATCTATATGTAAAATTTAGTGATGTCACATGAATTTGCTTATAGATTATTTTCATAATTCTAGGAAACCAGATATTAAACAATAAACTTATTCTATGAGCTTAGTTATTATATATATATATATATATATATATATATATATATATATATATATGTGACAAAACCCCATCTGTATATATTTATAAAACATAAAGGCCATGGGTGGGGAAGGGACGGCAGGCACTATGTCCGGCAGCAAAGGTGGCAAGAAGAAGGCCCTGAAACAGCCTAAGAAGCAGGCCAAGGAGATGGATGAGGAAGATAAGGCTTTCAAGCAGAAACAAAAAGAGGAGCAGAAGAAACTCAAGGAGCTAAATGCGAAGGCAGTGGGGAAGGGCCCCTGGCCACAGGTGGAATTAAGAAATCTGCCAAAAAGTGAGCTGCTCCTTGTGCCTGAGGAAATGGTGACCCTTTATTTCATCCATATTGAAACACCTGTATTCCCTGCCGTAACATCTTTTACCACCTATAGCTGGAATTCAGTGTTGTCTTGGAGCTGTTGTACATTTAAGAATAAACTTTTGTAAAATGAATGAATGAATGAATGAATGAATGCCAGGCGCGGTGGCTCATGCCTGTAATCTCAGTACTTTGGGGCGCTGAGGCAGTGGATCACTTGAGGTCAGGAGTTCAACCAGCCTGGCCAACAAGGCGAAACCCCATCTGTACTCAAAAAAAAAAAAAAAAAAAAAGATACAAAACTTAGCTGGGCGTGGTGGTGGTCACCTGTAGTCCCAGCTACTCAGGAGGCTGAGGTGGGAGAATTGCTTGAACCCAGGGGGCAGAGGTTGCAGTGAGCCAAGATGCCCACTGCACTCCAGCCTGGGCGACTTCTTCTCAAAAAATGAAAAAACCCAAAGTAAAAAATATGTTGGGCCAAGTGCAGTGGCTTATGCCTGTAATCCCAGCACTTTGCGAGGCTAAGGCAGGTGGATCATGAGGTCAAGAGATTAAGACCATCCTGACCAACATGGAGAAACCCCATCTCTACTAAAAATACAAAAATTAGCTGGGCGTGGTGGTGCACGCCTGTAGTCCCAGCTGCTCGGGAGGCTGAGGCAGGAGAATTGCTTGAACCCGGGAGACAGATGTTGCAGTGAGCCAAGATTGCGCCACTGCACTTCAGCCTGTGCAACAGAGCAAAACTCTGTCTCAAAAAAAAAAAAAAAAAAAAAAATTAAATGTTTAGAGCAGCTTGGCATACTGTGTTTTGTTTTTACTTTTTTTTTTTTCTTTGAGACAAGGTCTTGCTTGGTCGCCCAGGCTGGAGTGTAGTGGTGTGATCATGGCTCACTACAGCCTTGACCTCCTGGATCAATTGATCTTTTACCTCAGCCCCCCCAAATAGCTGGGACCACAGGTGTGCACCACCAGACCTGCCTAATTTTTATATGTTTGGTAGAGATGAGGTTTCGCCAAGTTACCCAGGCTAGTGTCAAACTCCTGGGCTCAAGCAAACCCAAAGTACTGGCACTACAGGCATGAGCTCCTTGCCTGACTAGTAATGTTTGTTTGGCTGGTTGGTTTTTTGTTTGTTTGTTTGTTTTGAGACAGAGTCTCACCCTGTCTCCCAGGCTGGAGTGCAATGGTGCAATCTCGGCTCACTGCAACTTCTGCCTCCCGGGTTCAAATGATTCTCCTGTCTCAGTCTCCCGAGTAGCAGAGATTACAGGTACCCACCACCATGCCCAGCTAATTTCTGTATTTTTAGTACAGACAGGATTTCACCATGTTGGCCAGGCTGGTCTCGAACTCCTGACCTTGTTATCTGCCTGCCTCCGCCTCCTAAAGTGCTGAGGCGTGAGCCACCGCACCCAGCTCTTGCTAGTAATTTTTAAATAGTGATTATAATTACAAGCAAAAGCGTAATATATGTTTGTAAAAATATTAAGTGAACTAGGCTGGGTGTGGTGGTTCATGCCTGTAATCTCAGCACTTTGGGAGGCTGAGGTGGGCGTATCACGAGGTCAGGAGTTTGAGACCACCCTGGCCAGCATGGTGAAACCCCATCTCTACTAAAAATACACAAATTAGCCAGGCATCGTGGCGTGTGCCTGTAATCCCAGCTACTCGGGAGGCTAAAGTAGGGGAGTCACTTGAACCTGGGGGGCGGAGGTTGCAGTGAGCTGAGATCGTGCCACTGCACTTTAGCCTAGTTGACAGAATGAGACTCTGTTTCAAAAATATATATATATATATTTACTAAGTGAACTTTCAAAAAAAGTGGATTTCAGCCAAGTGCAGTAGTACATTTATGTAGTCCTAGCTACTAAGAAGGCTAAAGCCTTCACTTGATAGCCTTATTGAGAAATATAAGACTATATTCAAAAGAGACTATTCCTTTTGATAATGTCACTTCTGTTTTTATTAACTTGTGATGAGGCATATCTTGTTGTTGTTGTTGTTTTCTTTTCTTTTTTTGTTTTTGAGACAGAGTCTCACTCTCTCACTTTGTTGCCCAGGCTAAAGTGCAGTGGCGCGATTTTGGCTCACTGCAACCTCTGCCTCCTAGGTTCAAGTGATTCTCCTGTTTCAGCCTCCCAACTAGCTGGGACGACAGGCGCACATCACCACGCCCGGCTAATTTTTGTATTTTTGGTATAGACGAGGTTTCACCATGTTGGCCAGGCTGGTCTTGAACTCCTGAGCTCATGTGATCCACACGCCTCAGCCTCCCAAAGTGGTGGGATTACAGGTGTGAGCCACTACGCCTGGCCTTGATGAAGCATATCTTAAATAAAACGTGTGGAGTTTTTTGTTTTTATTTTTTTATTTTTAGAGACAGGGTCTCACTCTGTGGCCCAGGCTGGAATGCAGTGGCATGATAAAGCTCACTGCAGCCTCAAACTCCTGGGCTTAAGCAATCCTCCTACCTTAACCTCCTGAGTAGCTAGGTCTACAGGCACATGCCACTGTGCCCGGCTCACCTTTAAATTTTTTAGAAACTGGGCCTTGCTCTGTTTCCCAAGCTAGTTTCAAACTCATAGCCTCAAGCATTCCTCCTGCTTCCGCCTCCCAAAGTACTGAGAGTGATTACAGGTGTGAGCCACCATTCTCAGCCTTAAATAAGATTTTAAGTCTTGAAAATAACAAAATTTCTCTCTTTCCTCTTTCATTTATAAAGTACATCATTTCTAGAATTAATGATTTTGTTATAAAGACCAGAATATCATCAATATGAAAAATAATTTTACAGTCGATAGTTCATTTGAATTGTAGAACTCAGTTGCAAAGATAAAGGTAGGGCGGCTGGGTGCGGTGGCTCACGCCTGTAATCCCAGCACTTTGGGAGGCCGAGGTGGGCAAATTACCTGAGGTCAGGAGTTCGAGACCAGCCTGACCAACATGGAGAAACCCTGTCTCTACTAAAAATACAAAAAATTAGCTGGGCGTGGTGGGGCATGACTGTAATTCCAACTACTCCGGAGGCTGAGGCAGAAGAATCACTTGAACCTGGAAGGCGGAGGTTGTGGTGAGCCGAGATCCCACCATTGGACTCCAGCCTGGGAAACAAGAGTGAAACTCTGTCTCAAAAAAAAAAAAAAGGTAGACAGGGATGAACATATTTGAAACTGGATATATTTAATGGTGATGTTGCAAGTTAGGTATCTTCAGCATGATTTCTTCTAGGTAAAAAACACATAAGAAAGGTTTTACTAGGTTATAAACATCTTAAATATCTGGGCTTTTTTTTTTTTTTTTTTGTATTTTAGAAAGAAAAAACATTTTTTACCTGATAATTTTTATTTATTTATTTAATTTTAATTCTTTTTTTTTTTTTTTTTTTTTTTGAGACAGAGTTTCGCATTTGTTGCACAGGCAGGAGTGCAATGGCGCGATCTCGGCTCACTGCAACCTCTGCCTCCTGAATTCAAGCAATTCTCCTGCCTCAGCCTCCCTAGTAGCTGAGATTACAGGCATGTGTCACCATGCCCGGCTGATTTTCATATTTTCAGTAGAGACAGGGTTTATTCCTGTCGGTCAGGCTGGTCCAGAACTCTTGACCTCAGGTGATCCACCTGCCTCAGCCTCCCAAAGTGCTAGGATTACAGGCATGAGCCACTGCGCCTTGCCTTCATTTAAAAATGTTAACTGTTTCTCCTTGTGGTGTTAGCATCACCAATGGAAGGAGCATGACCTTTAATGTCACACAGTCCTAGTTTAAACTCTGCTTCTTCCATTTACTCACTGTGACCTCGGGAAATTTAGTTGAACTCTCTGAGATTTATTTTCATAATTTGTAAAATGGGAACAACAACCCAAAGTTTGTATGATACATTACACAATTTATAATTGAATTTATGTCACATATAGTGGATGTTCAACAAATGGCAGCTATAGTTGTTATTGTTTTTGTTATCACTATAAATCCACCAGCCTGGGAAACATGGTGAAACCTCATCTCTACAAAAAAATACAAAGCTTAGTCAAGTGTGGTGGCGTGTGCCTGTAGTCCTAGCTACTGAGGAGGCTGAGGTGGGAGAATGGATTGAGTCCTGGAGTACAAAGCTGCATTGAGTAATGATTATACCAGTGCACTGCAGCCTGCTTGACAGAGAAAAGATCCTGTCTCAAAAATAATAATAAAATAAAATTAAAAACTGACTAGATGCAGTGGCTCACACCTATAATCCCAGCAGTTTGGGAGGCTAACGTTGGAGAATCCACTGATCTCCGGAGTTTGAGACCAGCCTGGGCAACATGGTGAGATCCTGTCTCAAAACTAAAAAATAAAGTCCTTTATAGCCTGTTAATTTGGTTAGGTTTTTAGTTGCATTTATTATTCCATGTGTGTGTCTTTTTTGTTTTTGTTTTGTTTATGAGACAGAGTCTGACTTTGTCACCCAGGCTGGAGTATAGTGGCGTGATCTCGGCTCACTGCAGCCTCACCTCCCAGGCTCAAATGATCCTCCCACCTCAGTCCCCCAGGTAGTTGGGACTACAGGTGCACACCACCATGCCTGGCTAATTTTTGTATTTTTCATAGAGACAGGGTTACGTCATGTTGCCCAGGCTGGTCCCAAACTCTTGATCTCAACTGATCTGCCCACTTCAGACCAGAATTACAGGCATGACCCACCGCTCCCGGCTGCTTTTATTATTCGTTTCAAATCATTTAAGGGTAGAGTAGTATTCACCTTTTTGTTCTCCATAGTGTCTAACAGAATATCTTGTGTTTACAACTCAATACATTTATCTATTTACTGAATAATTGAATTCATACACATTTAGCTTAACTTTAGTCAGTTAAGTCAGAACTACAACATTTGTGTAACGACATCTTGGTATAAAGGAAAAACTACTTTCTCAAATTATTGGTCCAGCCTTGATATTCTCTGTAATTAATTGCTATGGCAAAGCAAGATACATATTTAATACATTTATTTTAATTTGATTAGTTTTTCTCCAACATTTTACACTTAAAAGAACCCAAACCTACAGAAAAGTTGTTTTTCTTTTTGATGATGATTGCATAGACTACTTGTTCCATTTTGTAATAAAATGTTTTGATTTGAAGGTCAGTTGATTTGGGTAACTGATGCTAAATTTCAGTAAGTTTCAGGTAGGTTGTCCAATCTTTGTTTAACTGTTGGAGTCTTTGTTGGAGACTGTCCAAAGCTCCTAACTGGAGGAGATTAGCAGTTTGGAAAAAATACTGTAGTTGAGTAAATTCAGAGATTAAATTGATCTGCTGCATCCACCCCAGGTGGTATCAGGTAATGAAAGATAAAAGAATGCCTTAATCATTGGCTCATTGCAAGAACAACAAGAAAAAAAAAGTAGTGGTATAATAGAGCAATGGGGAAGCAATCACAAAACATTACTGGGTTGAAGTATTTTGGTGAACCTTATTTGAAGGTTATTTGCTGATTAAGATAAGTAGAAGCTATTTCAAAATGTTAATTTTGTCCCTCCACCCATGAAATCTGGTTTATGCTCTCATTTAATGGCTAGTGTAAAATAGCTGAACTGAAGGTTGGAACATTTCATCAGAAATTTAATCCACCTGTCCAGGGTTTATTTAAAGCCTCTGATATTTGATCATTTCACTAAAACAACCTAGGACCATGCTGACCATGCTGATTTAGTTGGGCCACGTTTTCTAAGATGCTATACATTATCACACATGACACCATTATACTATGAGGTCTAACAGCTCATTTCTGCTCAATAGAATTTCTATGGGGAAATACTGAAGATTAATTGATGTGGTATTCATGGTCAGAAATAAAAGACAGTATAAATACCGTGTTTTCCTCCAAAGGTGGAGAAAGGAAAAAATTTATTTCTGTCCTGACTTTTCAGAAAACTCGGTTAAATTCACTGCCCAAGAAATGTGATTTGCTTGGCCGGGCGCGGTGGCTCAAGCCTGTAATCCCAGCACTTTGGGAGGCCGAGACGGGTGGATCGCGAGGTCAGGAGATCGAGACCATCCTGGTTAATACGGTGAAACCCCGTCTCTACTAAAAAGTACAAAAAACTAGCCGGGCGAGGTGGCGGGCGCCTGTAGTCCCAGCTACTTGGGAGGCTGAGGCAGGAGAATGGCGTGAACCCGGGAGGCGGAGCTTGCAGTGAGCTGAGATCTGGCCACTGTACTCCAGCCTGGGTGACAGAGCGAGACTCCGTCTCAAAAAAAAAAAAAAAAAAAAAGAAATGTGATTTGCTGAATTCTGAAATGAAAAAGCATCTTGTCTTCTCACTTATTTGTTTTTTGAGACAAGAATCTTGCTCTGTCACCCAGGGTGGAGTGCAGTGTCACGATCTCAGCTCAGTGCAACATAACCTTCACCTCCTAGGTTCAAGCGATTCTCATGCCTCAGCCTCCTGAGTAGCTGGGACTACAGGTGTGCTCACTGCATTCTCCACCTCCCAGGTTCAAGCAGTTCTTATGCCTAAGCCTCCCGAGTAGCTGGGATTACAGGCGTGTGCCACCCCACTTGGCTAATTTTGGTATATTTTGTAGAGACACAGTTTTGTCATGATTCCCAGACTGGTCTCGAACTCCTGAGCTCGACCAGTTCACCCACCTTGGCATCCTAAACTCTTGGGCTTACACGCGTGAGCCATTGCACCCAGCCGTTCTCACTTTTTTCTTGTGTGTTTCATAAACGTGTCAAAGTGTAGTCAAAATTAATTTGTTATGAAGGAAAATGCAAATTAATCAGAATGATTTAAAAGGAAATCTGGACTCGGCCTGGAAGCTCACGGTGTAATGTCAGCACTTTCGGAGACTGAGCTGGGAGGATCACTTGAGCTCAGGATTTTAAGGCTGTGATGAGCTATGATCTTGCCAGTTCACTACAGCTTGGGTGAGAGAGCTAGACCCTGTCTCTTAAAAAGCAAATAAATAATTAAGTAAAAGGAAATTCAATGAATTTATTTTAAAATAGTTATAGGGCTTGGTGCGGTGGCTTACACCTGTAATACCAGCACTTTGGGAGGCCAAGATGGGTGGATGACCTGAGGTTAGGAGTTCGAGACCAGCCGGACCAACATGGTGAAACCCCCATCTCTACTGAAAATGCAAAAAATTAGCTGGACATGGTGGCAGGCACCTGTAATCCCAGCTACTCAGGAGGCTGAGGCAGGAGAATCGCTTGAATCCAGGAGGCAGAGGTTGCAGTGAGCCGAGATCACACCACTGCACTCCAGAATGGGTGCGACAGAGTGAGACTCCGTCTCAAAAATAAATAAATAAAAATAAAAATAGTTATAAATTGGCCAGCGCAATGGCTCATGCCTGTAATCCCAGAACTTTGGTAGGCCAAGGTGGGCAGATCATGAGGTCAGGAGATTGAAACCATCCTGGCCAACATGGTGAAACCCTGTCTCACTAAAAATAAAAAAATTAGCTGGTTGTGGTGGCGCACACCTGTAATCCCAGCTACTCGGGAGGCGAGGCATGAGAATCACTTGAACCCAGGAGGTGGAGGTTGCAGTGAGCTGGGATCGTACCACTGCACTCCAGCCTGGTGACAGCGAGATCCTGTCTCAAAAAAAAAAAAAGATTATAAATTGTGAAAGACAACACTGTTGAAAGAAATTAAGGGTACAAAGAAAAAGGAAATTTCCCCTGTATGCCTGTTCCTCCCTTCTTTCAATCTTAGTTTCATATATCACAGGTGCATAGTCTTGATAGTTTTGTGGGTATGCTTCTAGGTATAGGCTGTATACATACAAGTATCTCTACAGTTACGTGTGTATAGTTTATACACATGTGTCCACCCACCCCTTTTGTTTTCCTCTTTTTTTGAGCCAGAGTCTCACTCTGTCACACAGGTTGGAGTGCACTGGCACAAGCTCAGCTCACTGTAACCTCTGCCTCCTCGGCTCAAGTGATCCTCCCACCTCAGCCTCCCATGTAGCTGGGAACACAAATGCTCTCCACCATGCCTGGCTAATTTTTTACAGTTTTTGTAGAGACAGGGAGTCTCACTTTTTTGCCCAGGCTGGCCTCAAACTCCTGAGTTCAAGTGATCTGCCCACCTTGGCCTCCCAAAATTTCAGGGTTACAGGTGTGAGCCACTGTACCCAACCACACCCACTCATTTTGAATGGCAGAATTATTTTTAAAGTTTATTTTTATTGTAAATTGACAAACAATAGTTGTGTGTATTTATGGGGTACAAAACAACATTGCATTTTCAGGAATACAATGTGGAAAATTAATCTAATTTACATATTTATTACCTCAAATAACTTTTGTGGTGAGAACATTTGAAATTTACACTTCTCAGCAAGTTTGCAGTGCACAATACACTATTATTAGCTATATTTACCACGCTATGCAGGTGGCATTATTTATTTATTTTTTTGGAGATCAGGTCTCACTCTGTCACCCAGGCTGGAGTGCAATGGCACCGTGTTGGTTCACTGCAATCTTGGTCTCCTGGGTTCAAGCAGTTCTTCTGCGTCAGCCTCCCAAGTAGCTGGGATAACAGGTGCCCACCACCATGCCTAGTTAATTTTTATATTTTTAGTAGAGACAGGGTTTCACCATGTTGGCCAGGCTGGTCTCGAACTCCTGACCTCAGGTGATCTGCCTGCCTTGGCCTCCCAAAGTGCTGGGATTACAGGCGTAAGCCACCATGCCCGGCCACGTGGCATTAGTTTTTGAAGTGTATTTTACATATTGTGGAATACTGAGATCACAAGTATACTATCCAATGAGTTTTGATGACTGGCTCCCCCCGTCTCATTGAGATATGATTTGTATACTATATAATTCATTCTTTTTTTTTTTTTTTTCTGAGATGGAGTCTCACTCTGTTGCCCAGGCTAGAGTGCAGTGGTGCGATCTCAGCTCACTGCAACCTCTGCCTCCCAGGTTCAAGCAATTCTCCCTGAGGCTGAGACAGGGAAGGAATATCACACAGGGACACCAAGAAGAATCTGAACAAACAGGACTTGCTAAGTTCCCTCGTTTATTACCATTAGATATAATAGCCTTTTTTCTTCCAGTTGTAATTCTTCTGCAGAATTATCCATTTTTCATCAAACTTGAGCATAAATATACACAATTTTTCCTGAAAAAAGAAAAGAAAAGAAAAGAAAGGTCCAGTTTCTCTACATCCTGGCCAACACTTGTTAATGTCCATCTTAAAAATTCTAGCCCTCCTAGTGGGTGGTAAACTGGCATCTTGATGGCTAAGGATATTTATCTTCTTTTCATGTACCTGTTGGCCATTTGTATGTTTTCTTTGGAGAACTGTCTATTCATATTTAAATTGAGCCATTAGCCGGGCGCGGTGGCTCACGCCTGTAATCCCAGCACTTTGGGAGGCCGAGGCGGGCTGATCAGGAGGTCAGGAGATCGAGACCATCCTGGCTAACACAGTGAAACCCCGTCTCTACTAAAAAATGCAAAAAATTAGCCGGGCGTGGCGGCGGGCGCCTGTAGTCCCAGCTACTCGGGAGGCTGAGGAAGGAGAATGGCGTAAACCCGGGAGGCGGAGCTTGCAGTGAGCCGAGATCGCGCCACTGCACTCCAGCCTGGGCGACTGAGCGAGACTCCGTCTCAAAAAAAAAAAAAAATAAAATAAAAATAAAATAAATAAATAAATAAATAAATAAATTGAGCCATTGACTGTTTATTATTGAATTATAATAGTACTTTATGTGTCCTACACACAAGTTCGTTATCAAATGTATGGTTTGCAAATATTTTATTCTGTTAGTTATGGTCTCATAATTTTGGCTGTGTTCAGTTTATCTTTTTCTTTGGGTACTTATGCTTTTGGTGTTAAAAACTGTTGGCCAGGCATGGTGGCTTTTGCTTGTAATCCCAGCATTTTGGGAAGCCAAGGTAGGAGGATTGCTTGAGCCCAGGTTTTTTTATTTTTAGTCTTTTAACAGACAGGGTTTGGCTCTGTCACCCAGACCAGAGTGCAGGGGCACATCCTCGGCTCACCGCAACCTCCGCCTCCCGAGTTCAAGCGATTCTCATGCCTCAGCTTCATGAGTAGCTGGTATTGCAGGCGCACGCCACTACATCTGGCTAATATTTTTGTATTTAAGTAGAGACAGGGTTTCGCCATGTTGGCCAGGCTGGTCTCGAACTTTTAACCTCAGGTGATCTGCCTGCCTTGGCCTCCCAAAGTGCTAGGATTACAAGTGTGAGCCACTGCACCCGGCCAGGTTCACGTACTTGAGTGAACAGTGATTTTAAAAAAATATGGAACTTTGGGAGGCCGAGGTGGGTGGATTGCCTGAGCTCAGGAGTTTAAGACCAGCTGGGGCAACATGGTGAAACCCTGTCTCTACTAAAAATACAAAAAATTCGCCGGGCGAGGAGGTGTGTGCCTGTAATCCCAGCTGTTTGGGAGGCTGAGACAGGAGAATTGCTTGAACCCAGGAGGCGGAGGTTGCAGTGAGCTGAGATCAGGCCATTGCACTCCAGCCTTGACAACAGATCGGGACTCCATATCAATTTTTATATATATATATATATATTTATATATATCAGGCCAGGTACTGTGGCTCACACCTGTAATCCTAGCACTTTGGAAAGGCCGAGTAGGGTGGATTGCTTGAGCTCAGGAATTTGAGACCAGCCTGGGCAACATGATTAAACCCCTTCTCTACTGAAAATACAAAAATTTGCTGGGTGTAGTGGTGCACACCTATAATCCCAGTTACTCAGGAGGCACAAGAGTCACTTGAACCCAGGAGGTAGAGGTTACAGGGAGCTGAGATCCTGAGAATGGACTCCAGCCTGGGCAACAGAGCATGACTTCACCTCAAAAAAAAAAAAAAAAAAAAAAAAAGAAAGAAAAGAAAAGAAAAAGAAAAAAAAAAGAAAAAGAAAAGCCAGACTCTGTGACTCACACCTGTAATCCCAGCATTTCAGGAGACTGAGGTGGGCAGATCACCTGAGATCAGGAGTTTGAGACTAGCCTGGGCAACATGGTGAAACCCCGTATCTACTTAAAATACAAAAATTAACCGGGTTAGGTGGTGTGTGCCTGTAGTCCCAGCTACTTGGGAGGCTGAGTCAGGACAATCTCTTGAACCCTGGAGGTGGCTGTTAGAGTGAGCCAAGACTGCACCATTGCACTCTAGCCTGGGTGACAGAGCGAGACTCCATCTCAAAAAAATAAAATAAAATAAATAAAATAAAAAGGAACCTGGCTGATTACATACTAGTTTCTCCCGAGTAGACGATTTGGGGTGTTTCTTCTGGTTTTCCTTCTCTACATCTGTTGCTTTTCAATTTTTTTCTGTAGTGAGGCTTTAATAAAATCAAAGAAATTTCAAATTATAATGAAAAACACAAAGGCTAACCTTAGGATTATAGAACGGAGTGATCAGGCTGGGTGCATTGGCTCACGCCTGTAATCCCATTACTTTGGGAGGCCGAGGCGGGTGGATCACGAGATCAGGAGTTCAAGACCAGCCTGGCCATCATGGTGAAACCCTGTCTCTGCTAAAAATACAAAAATGAGCCGGGTGTGGTGGTGTGCACCTGTAGTCCCAGCTACTCGGGAGGCTGAGGCAGGACACTCGCTTGAACCAGGGAGCAAAGGTTGCAGTGAGCCGAGATTGGGCCACTGCACTCCAGCCTGGGCAACAGAGACTCCATCTCAAAAAAAAAAAAAAAAAAAAAGAACAAAAAAAGAACTGAGTGATCAACATCGTTAACATTGTGAAATCCATTCCTTATCTATAAAAGCTCTATTTAAAAGTTGAGCTGTTAGGGAGAAAAAGCGTCGTGGGAACAGGAGTATGGGCTCTAAGCTGTGATAGTTACATGTTTGTCTCTTTTTTATTTGGATATCATTTGACATTTATAACATGCTTGCAAAAATAGTACAAAGAATCCTCTTATACCTTTTACCCAACATCCCCAAATGTTATCTTATGTAACCTTAGTATTATAATCAAAACCAGGATATTAACAGTAACACAGTGCTATTAACTATGTTAAAGATGTAACTCAAATTTGGCCAATTTTCACACTAATGTCCTTTTTTGGGTGCAGCATTCAATGTAAGATACCTCATTGCATTCCCTCCCTCCCTCCCTCCCTCCTTCCTTCTTTTGACAGGGTCTTGTTCTGTTGCCCAGACTGGATGGAGTACAGTGGCACGATCTTGGCTCACTGCAGTCTCTACCTCCCGGGTTCTAACAATTCTCCTGCCTCAGCCTCCTGAGTACCTGGGATTACAGGTGTCTGCCACCAGGCCCAGCTAATTTTTGTATTTTTTGTTTTGTTTTGTTTTGTTTTTAGTAGAGATGGTTTTGCCATGTTGGCCAGGCTGGTCTCGAACTCCTCACCTCAGGTAATCTGCCTGCCTCGGCCTCCCAAAGTGCTGGGATTACGGGCGTGAGCCACCGTGCCTGGCCCCTCGTTGCATTTAGTTGTCACTTCTCCTTGATCTCCCCAGAGTTCATACAGTTCCTCAGTGTTGAACGGTTCCACAGTTCTCTTTCAATATAGTTTCTCAGTGTTTGCCTTTCATGACATTAGCAGTTTTAAAGAATCCTGGTCCGTTATTTTGTAGAATGTCCCTGAAGTTAGTTTTTAAGAAAAATTTTGTAGAGACAGGGTCTCACCGTGTTGCCCAGATTGGTCTCAAGCTTTTTGCCTCAAGGGACCCTCCCACCCTAGCCTCCCAGGGTGCTAGGATTACAGGTGTGAGCTACTGTGCCTGGCTATTGAAATTGGGCTTGTTTGGTACTTCCTCATGTTTAAATTAGGATATGCATTTTTGGCAGTAATCCACAGGAGTTAGGTGCCCTGCTCTGTGTATCATGTCAGAAAAATCACATTATCTGGGATAAGTTTGCTCTCTTGGCTTAAGGGTTTTATAGAGATCCTTGACCAGGTTTCACCTCTGTAAAATTGCTGTTTCCTTTTGTAATTAACCAATGTTAATATATTGTGGGGAGATACTTGGAGACTATGCAAGTCTTTTAATCAAATTTAGCATCTACTTTGCCTCCAACACTTATTAATGTGGTGTTTACCAAATGGTCATTTTTTGTTTCTACCATTCCGTTTACATCTATTACTGGAAATTCTACTGTAAAAAAAGTATTGTCATTTTTCTCCCATTTCTTTATTCATTCAATTATTTGTTTTATTAGTATGAACTTATAGCTATTTATTTTATTCTGTGGGCTATAAACTATTACTGACAGATACATGAAAAGTTGAAGACGAGTGTTTTTGACTTGACATCACAGGTTCTAAGGTATAAAAATGGGACTGTTGGATAGAGGGGAGGAGGAAACAGCCTACTACATACTGTTTCGAGGTAGTTAGTTTCCTGTTACTTCGGGCACTTGCAAAGGTTGAGGAATCACTGAGTTAACAGAGTCCACCCCTGGCATCGGTAGGTGGACTTGGTGCCCTTGAAGGTCTCTTCTACCTTTGAGATCCTCTCAATGGCTTAAGCAGAAAACACAGATGGCCAGTTCATAACTTACTTAACTACTAAGCTTGCATAGTCAGGGTTAGCCTCTGGTGTATCAGTCACAAAATTAGTAAAATCCAGCGAGAACACCAGGCAATAGGTAAGGTGTGTAGAAGTTCAGTGTAAATGATCGAAACAGGCCATTCCTGACGATTCCACCACACTCATTTAGCTGAGGTCTCACTTGCAAGACTCAACATACTGATGCCTAAGTAGCTCAAAGGACTTTTCCTTGGCATGTATAAAGAAGATTATTTCATTTTCTGGTGTTGTTTTCTAATACCAGCTACACTGCCATATGATGTATTGCCTGCTGCCACCCCAAATCCTTTTCCAGCACTTTTTCCTTTGAATTTCAGCCTTGGATTATTCCCCCCGCCTGTCCCTGACATTTCCATATTTTTCACCCGACTTGTGTACATGTTCCCTGCCTCCTCCATTTGTCAAATATTTTCATGAAGCAATACAATGTAATAGTTTTAACACACATATTTTCTTTTTTCTTTCTTTCTTTCTTTCTTTCTTTTTTTTGTTGTTGTTGTTGAGATGGAGTCTAGCTGTATTGCCCAGGCTGCAGTGCAGTGGCTCCCCACAACCTCCGCCTCCTGGGTTCAAGTGATTCTCCTGCCTCAGCCTTCCGAGTAGCTGAGATAATAGGCATTCACCACCACACCTGGCTAATTTTATATTTTTAGTAGAGACAGGATTTCTCCATGTTGGTCAGGCTGGTTTCGAACTCCTGACCTCAAGTGATCCACTCACCTCTGCCTCCCAAAGTGCTGGGATTACAGGCGTGAGCCACTGCATCTGGCCTGATTCTTGTATTTTCAGTAGAGACAGGGTTTTGCCATGTTGGTCAGGCTAGCCTTGAGCTCCTGGCCTCAGGTGATCCGCCCGTGTTAGCCTCCCAAAGTGCTGGGATTACAGGCATGAGCCACCGTGCCCGGCCTTATTTTCTTTTTCTTACTATATGTTCTTTTACAACGTCAGTTAAATTTTCTTCCCTTTCAGTAGCCTGTAGTTACTAGTCTCATTATTGGCCCAACACTTGGGTTTTATTAATTTTCAATTAATTGTTAAATTTAGAAGGTCTTAGGTTTTATTTGAATTTCTTTTTTTTTTTTTTTTGTTTTTTTTTGAGACGGAGTCTCGCTCTGTCGCCCGGGCTGGAGTGCAGTGGCCGGATCTCAGCTCACTGCAAGCTCCGCCTCCCAGGTTCACGCCATTCTCCTGCCTCAGCCTCCCGAGTAGCTGGGACTACAGGCGCCCGCCACCTCGCCCAGCTAATTTTTTTGTATTTTTTAGTAGAGACGGGGTTTCACTGTGCTAGCCAGGATGGTCTCGATCTCTTGACCTCGTGATCCACCCGTCTCGGCCTCCCAAAGTGCTGGGATTACAGGCGTGAGCCACCGCGCCCAGCCTTGAATTTCTACTAGCCAAGTTTGTGCACTCCTGGCAAGAGTCCTTTGTTGACTACATTTTATCCAGTATGCAGTCCCTATGATTGCACTGTCTCAAGCAGATTTGTTTGAGTCAGTTTTGCAAATAAAATACCAAGAAACCTTGTAGAAATGGCTTTATTATTAATGTCCACATGTAGAATGCCTACCGAGGCTTCATCACAAAGTCCCATTAGTTTTTGCTCCTGCCATCTCATGTGTTAGCAGGCATCAAAGTCGCTTTAAAGCGGGTCACAAAAGGCTGCTTGGCAACATTCCACAGAAGCACAGATCAGAGATATTTTAGGGTCAGGTTGTAACTTTAAC
Organism: Macaca nemestrina; assembly: GCF_043159975.1. Taxonomy (NCBI): domain Eukaryota; kingdom Metazoa; phylum Chordata; class Mammalia; order Primates; family Cercopithecidae; genus Macaca; species Macaca nemestrina. The sequence continues at coordinate 130,195,639 of NC_092128.1, forward strand.
AGAAAAACTTCAGTGGTCACAGATCAGGAAATCACATGGTTTTCTGGTGTTATTTTTATTTATTTTCATAAAAAGCCCTACACTCAGCTGTATTGGTCTTTACAACCTTCCTTGATTGTATGATTTTAAACTTCATTGTTGTTTTTAGTTGTGTAACACTAATCTTTTTGGACCTATGGAATTCATAATATTGAAGTAATGTAGTCCCAGATTTGAATTTACCTGTTTATAACCGTTGAAGAAATACTTAAAGGGGGCCAAGTGTAGCGGCTCACACCTGTAATCCCAGAACTTTGAGAGGCTGAGACAGGTGGATCACTTGAGCCCAGTTTTGTGACCAGCCTGGAAAACATGAGGAGACCCCGTGTCTACAAAATACAAAAAAGCCCGGCATGGTGTCTACGTGCCTGCAGTCCCATCTACTCAGAAGACTGAGGTGGGAGGATCACTTGAGTCCAGGAGGCCCAGACTGAAGTGAACTGAGATGGCGCCACTGCATTCCAGCCTGGGCAACAGAGTGAGAGTAAGACGGCCGGGCATGGTGGCTCACACTTGTAATCCCAGCACTTTGGGAGGCCGGGGTGGGTGGATCACCTGAGGTCAGGAGTTTGAGACCAGTCTGACCAACAAGGTGAAACCCTGTCTTTACTAAAAATACAAAAATTAGCTGGCTTTGGTGGCAGGCATCTGTAGTCCCAGCTACTGAGGAGGCTGAGACGGGAGAATTGCTTGAACCCAGGAGGCAGATGTTGCAGTGAGCTGAGATTGTGCCACTGCACTCTAGCCTAGGTGATGGAACGGGACTCCATCTCAAAAAAAAAACCAAAAAACAAAAAAACAGAGAGACTGAGAAAAAAAAAAAAAAACAACTTAAAGGGGGAGGAAAAATGCTGTGTCCTTTTCTGTATGGTTGTAATTACTTCTAATATCTTTTAAAAATGCTTTCCTTTTTACTTTCTCTCTGTCTCTCTTTTTTTCTCTTCCTTCCTTTCTTTCTTTCTTTCTTTCTTTCTTTCTTTCTTTCTTTCTTTCTTTCTTTCTTTCTTTCTTTCTTTCTTTCTTTCTTTCTTTCTTTCTTTCTTTCTTTCTTTCTTTCTTTCTTTCTTTCTTTCTTTTTTTTTTTTTTTGACACAGGTTCTTATTCTGTTGCCCAGGCTGGAGTACAGCGGCATGAGCAGCTGGGACCTAGATACTACTTATTTGTTTGTTTACTTATTTATGTAGATACAGAGTCTCTTTATGTTTCCCAGTCTAGTCTCCAACTCCTGGCCTCAAGGGATCCTCCTGCCCTAGCCTCCCAAAGTGCTGGATAACAGGTGTGAGCCAATGCACTGGGCCTGGACATTTATTATTAAGTGTCTTTTTCTTTTTTTAAATTTGTTTTATTATTTTATTATTATTTTGCTTTTGAGACAAAGTCTCGCTCTGTCGCCAGGCTGGAGTGCAGTGGCACGATTTTGGCTTACTGCAACCTCTGCCACCTGGGTTCAAGCAATTCTCCTGCCTCAGCCTCTCGAGTAGCTGGGATTACAGGCACGTGCCACCAGGCCCAGTTAATTTTTTATATTTTTGGTAGAGATGGAGTTTCACCATGTTAGGCTGGTCCCAAACTCCTGACCTCATGTGGTCTGCCCGCCTCAGCCTCCCAAAGTGCTAGGATTACAGATGCAAGCCACGGCGCCTGGCCCCTTACTATTTTATTGTTTATTTATTTATTTATTTTGAGACCATCTCACTCTGTTCCCCAGGCTTAAACTTTAGGTTGTGAAATATTCATGCAAGTCTGTCTATAAGACATTTGTACAGTTAAGAATTATTAGAAAAAGAACACTTGGATGGGCATATTGGCTCACCCCTGTAATCCCAACACTTTGGGAGGCCAAGGTAGGTGGATCATCTGAGTTCAGGAGTTCGAGACCAGCCTGGCCAACATGGTGAAAACCTGCCTCTGCTAAAAAAATACAAAAATTAGCCAGGTATGGTGGTATGTGCCTGTAATCCTAGCTGCTCGGGAGGCTGAGACAGGAGAATTGCTTGAACCAGGGAGGCAGAAGTTGCAGTGAGCTGAGATCATACCACTCGCTGTACTCCAGTCTGGGTGACAGAGCAAGACTCTGTCTCAAAAATAAAATAAAATAAAATAAAATAAAATAAAATAAAATAAAATAAAAATACAACAATTAGTCGGATGTGGTGCTGGATGCCTGTAATCCCAGCTACTTGGGAGGCTGAAGTAGGAGAATCACTTGAACTCGGGAGGCGGAGGTTGCAGTGAGCTAAGATCATGCCACTGCATTCCAGCCTGGGTGACAGAGCGAGACTCTCTCCAACAACAACGAAAAATAAAATAAAAATACAAACATTCGCTGGGCATGGTGCTGGACACCTGTAATCCCAGCTACTCGGGAGGCTGAGGTAGGAGACTTGCTTGAACCCATGAGGCAGAGGTTGCAGTGAGCCAAGATCGCACTACTGCACTCCAGCTTGGGTGACAGAGTGAGATGTCTGAAAAAAAAGTAAAAAGAACACTCAATCACCGTGCAGTTAGGAAAGAAAGCATTGCCAGCCAGGTGTGGTGGCACATGCCTGTAGTCCCAGCTACTCTGGAGCCTGAGGTGGGAGGATTGCTTGAGCCCAGGAGGTTGAGGTTGCATTGAGCTGTGATCAGTGATCGGGCGGCTGCAATCCACCCGGGTTCACAGAGTGAGACCCTGTCTTAAACAAAAAACAAAACACACACACACAGGAAATAGAACATTGCCAATATTGCTGAATCCTCCATGTATGTCACTGTCCCATATTGTCTTCCTCCTAATCCATAAGAATTTTGTTTTTCTTTTTTTGAGACAGAGTCTCACTCTGTCACTCAGGCTGGAGTGCAGTGGTGTGATCTCTGCTCACTGCAACCTCTGCCTCCTGGGTTCAAGTGATTCTCCTGCCTTAGCCTCTCAAATAGCTGGGACTACAGGCATACACCACCACACCTGGCTCATTTTTGTATTTTTAGTAGAGATGCGGTTTCACCATGTTGGCCAGGCTGGTCTTGATAGGATAATCATTCATTCACTCTTCTTTTTTTCTTTTATTTTTATTATATTATTATTATTTTGTGACGGAGTCTCACTCTGTCACTCATGCTGGTGTGCAGTGGTACAATCTTGGCTCACTGCAACCTCTGCTTTCCAGGTTCAAGCAATTCTCCTGCCTCAGCCTCCTGAGTAACTGGGATTACAGGCATCCGCGACCATGCCCAGCTAATTTTTGTATTTTTAGTAGAGACGGGGGGTTTCACCATGTTGGCCAAGCTGGTCTCGAACTCCTGACCTTGTGATCTGCCTTCCTTGGCCTCCCAAAGTGCTAGGATTCCAGGCATGAGCCACCATGCCTGGCCTCCCTTACTCTGCTGTATAATGTTTTACCATTTCTGCATGGATGCTTGATAATGTAGTTCTTAAGTATTATGATTTCTTTGGGCTAAATTCCCAGAGGAAAGGTTCCTAGGCATGGGCATGCAGTTAAAGCAAAATGTTTTTTTGTGTAAAATTTGTATTTGATTTTATCTGAATACAAAATTAATCAGGTTTATTATAAAATTATTTAGGGTCATTACAAATGCATTAAACACCATCAAAATATATGATGTAGAAAGTAAAAGTTTCTGGTAACTACTCCACTACCAAATAACATATATTTGGTTATGTTCTTATGAGTATACAAACATTTATTATTATTATTACTATTATTTCTTTGAGGGGGACAGAGTCTTACTCTGTTGTTCATGCTGGAGTGCAGTGGTGGGATCTCTGCTCACTGCAACCTTTGCCTCCCAGGTTCTCCTGCCTCAGCCTCCCAAGTAGCTGGGACTATTGCTATATGCCACCGCACCTGGCTAATTTTGTATTTTTAGTAGAGACAGGGTTTCTCCATGTTGGTCAGGCTGGTCTCAAACTCCCAACCTGAAGTTATCTGCCCACTTTAGCCTCCCAGAGTGTTTGGATTACAGGCATGAGCCACTGCGCCTGGCCAACATATAACTTTTTAAATGACTTTTTTTTTGAGATGGGGTTTTGCTCTTGTTGCCCAGCCTGGAGTGCAATGGCACAATCTTGGCTCACTGCAGCTTCCGCCTCCTGGATTCAAGTGATTCTCCTCCCTCAGCCTCCCGAGTAGGTGGAATTACAGGCACCCACCACCATGCCCAGCTAATTTTTTGTATTTTTAGTAGATACAGGGTTTCACCATGTTGGCCAGGCTGGTCTCGAACTCCTGACCTCAGGTGATCTGCCTGCCTTGGCCTCCCAAAGTGTTGAGGTTACAGGCATGAGCCACTGCGTCCAGCCGAAATGACAGGTTTTTTTTTTTTTTTTTTTTTTTTAACATAAAGCAAGTTGAGAGAAGAATGCAATAAAGGCCACTATGCCTGTTATCTCAACAAAACAAGCCTTTTTCTCTGTGTAAATGACTGGAAGGTGTCATCATTAAGGTTAAATCTCTTAATGATAAGAGTATTCTACATGATTATGGCAGTATTACAATTCCTTTACATTATCAAAGTTCATCCTTAGATTTCTCCAGTTGTTTCCCAGATAAAACAATTTTGAGCCTGGGAGACAAGCACCAAGATCTGTCCTTGAAGTCCAGGAAGGGATAGCATTGCAATCAAATCAGTAAGTACAATCAACGGATTTGACAGAGAGCTGTGTAGAGATAGCAAAGGGAGGGGTGCTTAGTTTTATCTAACTGAAACTGCTTAAGAAATGCATCCTTTACTGTCACCTTTGTCCAGTCCTTGAGAGATGAATGGGTGATTTGGGGCTATTGGATGGGGAAAGGGTGCAATGACAAGGGCATTCTAGGACTTGAAGCAAGCCTGCTTGAAATAGCATTTGGCAAGGCTCCAGACCTAAGGAAATCATGTAGAGGCTGCAGTTTCCCAGGTGATGTTGATGTTTAGCCTGGTGCAGAATGCAGCTTGAAGGAATGAGAGTTTCATTTTAGAAAAAGCCCCTTAAAACTGCACTAATATTTGAAATTTGGGTACGGCAACTAAGAAACTGACTTTGTGATTTCATTTCAATTAATTTACATTTGAAACCTGAAGCAATGCACAATATTTTCCCCTGAAATAGAAATTCATCACTTTGGTACCACTACATGTTACTTTAGTCATTAAAAATTTACCATGTAGGCAGGGCACCATGGCTCACGCCTGGAATCTCAGCACTTCAGAAGGCCTGAGGTGGGGGAATCACCTGTGGTCAGGAGTTTGAGATCAGCCTGAGCAACATGGTGCAACCCTGTCTCTACTAAAACTACAAAAATTTTCCGGGTGTGGTGGCAGGTGCCTGTAATCCCAGCTACTTGGGAGGCTGAGGCACGATAATCACTTGAATCTGGGAGACAGAGGTTGCAGTGAGCCAAGAGAGCACCACTGCACTCCAGCCTAGGCGACAGAGAAAGACCTTGTCTCAAAAACAAAAAAACAAAAAAACAAAAAAAAAATCAAATAAATAAAAATTTAGCATCTGGCCAGGCACGGTGGCTCACGCCTATAATCCCAGCACTTTGGGAGGCCGAGGCAGGTCGATCACCTGAGATCGTGAGTTCGAGAGCAGCCTGGCCAACATGGAGATACCCTGTCTTTACTAAAAAAAAAAAAAAAAACGAAACTAGCCAGGTGTGCTGGTGCATGCCTATAATCCCAGCTACTCAGGAAGCTGAGGCAGGAGAATAGCTGGAACCTGGGAGATGGAGATTGTAGAGAGCCGAGATTGTGCCATTGCACTCCAGCCTGGGCAACAAGAGTGAAATTCCATCCCAAAAAGAAAATAAAATAATAATAATTTAGCATCTAAATTGAGATATATTAAATGTAACTTATACTTTGTATTTCATAGATATATTTTTAAAAATCAAATATTTAGTTTGTAAATGTTTTTGAAATGTTGAGATATTTTTGATACTGCCTTAAATTATATTATTACTAGTATTTTTTTTTTGAGATGGAGTCTAGCTCTGTCACCAGGCTGGAATACAGTGGCATGATCTTCGCTCACTGCAACCTCTGCCTCCCGGATTCATGCGATTCTCTTGCCTCAGCCTCCCAAGTAGCTGGGACTACAGGTGCCCACCAGCACACCTGGCTAATTTTTTGTATTTTAGTAGAGACTGGGTTTCACCATGTTGGCCAGGATGGTCTCGATCTCCTGACCTCGTGATCCACCCGCCTCAGCCTCCCAGAGTGCTGGGATTACAGGTGTGAGCCACTGTGCCTGGCCAAAATTATATTAATATTAATTCCATCTGATTCTGTTGGACAGTGCTTACTTAGAACAATATGAAGGATTGGAAGTGCTACATACTTAAAGCCACCGTCAATTTTTTTTTCTTTTTTTCTTTTTTTCTTTTTTTTTTTTTGAGACAGAATCTTGCTGTGTCACCCAGGCTGGATGCAGTGGTGCAATCTTGGCTCACTGCAACCTCTGCCTCTCAGGTTCAAGCAATTCTCCTGCCTCAGCCTCCCAAGCAGCTAGGATTACAGGTGTGTGCCACCACACCTGGCTAATTTCTGTATTTTTAGTAGAGATGGAGTTTCACCATGTTGACCAGGCTGGTCTTGAACTCCTGACCTCAGGAAGCTACCTTTAATTCTGAGACTAATTCTGTAAGGGTGTGAGTTTATACAAGATTAGGTTCTGTGGCCCGGCGCGGTGGCTCAAGCCTGTAATCCCAGCACTTTGGGAGGCCGAGACGGGCGGATCACAAGGTCAGGAGATCGAGACCATCCTGGCTAACACGGCGAAACCCCGTCTCTACTAAAAACACAAAAAATTAGCCGGGCGAGGTGGCGGCGCCTGTGGTCCCAGCTACTCGGGAGGCTGAGGCAGGAGAATGGCGGGAACCCGGGAGGCGGAGCTTGCAGTGAGCTGAGATCTGGCCACTGCACTCCAGCCTGGGCGACAGAGCGAGACTCCGTCTCAAAAAAAAAAAAAAAAAGAAAAAAAAAAAAGATTAGGTTCTGAAAATATTTGTCAGAACAATCGTTAGAGTGTAATCTCCATAAATCTGTTATCTTTTTTATTTTCTTAACCATTCCTAGAACATGTTTTAGATACTCTGTAAGTATTTGTTGAGTGAAGGCACTGAGGCATAAGGAGTATGAGTAGAGGACATGGGCTGGATGGAAGAGGTGCTAAGTATATCAGCTCTGCTGAACTTGGTGGCTGAATTTGGGTCTTGAACATAGGGATATTTTGAGAGGAGTCTTGGGTTATTATTAAGTGGGTATTGGGATTAAAGCATGTATGGGGAAGAGGTTTTGCATAACTTTTAGACATGGTTGAGTTTTGTTGTTTTTTTTGACACCGAGTGTCATTCTCTTGCCCAGGCTGGAGGGCAGTGGTGTGTCTTGGCTCACTGCAACCTCCACCTCCCATGTTCAAGATATTCTCCTGCCTCACCCTCCTGAGTAGCTGGGATTATAGGCACCTGCCGCCACGTTCAGCTCATTTTTGTGATGGGATTTCACCATGTTGGCCAGGCTGGTCTCGAACTCCTGACCTCAGATGATTCGTTTGCCTCCACCTCCCAAAATGCTGGAATTACAGGCATGAGCCATAGTGCCTGGCCTAGACGTGGTTGACTTTTGTCTGGTGAAGATAGCCAGTTGGTGGTTGATTGAGTTTGGAATTCAGGAGAAAGATCTTGTCTTGATAGGGAAGTTATCAACAAATAAGTGTAGGTTGATGCCAAGTATGTGGACAAGTGGAGAGATTGGACAGAGCGCAAAAGGGAACACCATCATTTATAGGTGGGCATGGGAACCTGCAAAAGTAAGTGAAATAAAGTGTGGAGAATTGAAGCGAGAATCCTAAAGGAGTGAGTAATACTATCAAAAGATATTCTAGTCAGGTGCAGGGGCTCAGCCTTTTATCCCAACACTTTGGGAGGCTAAGCCAGGAGGATCCCTGGAGCCCAGGAGTTTGAGACCAGCGTGGGCAACATAATGAGACCTTGTCTCTACAAAAAATTTAAAAATTAGCCAGGAATGATGGTGCGTGCCTACATTCCCAGCTACTTGGGAGGCTGAGGCAGGAGGAGGCTCAAACCCAGGGATTCGATGGTACAGTCAGCTGTGATCCTGCCACTGAAATCTAGCCTGGGCAAGAGTACCAAACTTTGTCTCAAAAAAAAAAAAAAAAAAAAAAAGAAAGAAAGAAAAAGAAGAGGAAATATATTTTAAAAAAGATGATTCTGGAATTCCATTGAATTTGGCAGTGGGGACTACGTTGGGTTGGTGAATCTTGAATAGTTTCAATGTAGTGGTGGAAACAAAAACCTAAATAGTAGTAGATGGAATATTGCATGTTAGACAGATATTGATTGCAGACAATTATTTGGAGGACTTTGGTTGTAAAATGGTGCAGTGTGGAAGGGTAGGAGCTAACTACTCCTGGAAGATTTTCCCCTCCTCCTCCCCCTCCACCTCTCCCTCTCCCTCTCCCTCTCCCTCTCTCGGTGCAGTATGGTAGGGTAGAAGCTAACTACTCCCAGAAGGTTTTGTTGCCCTTCCTCCCTCCCTTCCTCCCTCTCTCTCTCTTTCTCTCTTTTTTTCGTAATTTTTAGTAGAGGTGGAGTTTCGCCATGTTAGCCAGGATGGTCTCGATCTGATCTCGTGATCCACCTGCTTCAACCTCCCAAAAGTACTGGGATTACAGGCGTGAGCCACCACCCAGGTTTTGGTTTCTTAAGATAGGAAAGACTTGCTTGTTATTTCCTGTGGGGAAAGTGCCAGCAGGGGAAGATTTACAGATCTCCAAACTTTGGCTCCAGAAAGCTCTCTGATTTTTCTCTTAGGAATGTGTAAACACTTCTGTGCATATTACAACTAGCTCATTGCTGATGGTAAATAAATACTCAGTATTCTTGCAGCTTATGTTCTTAGAAAGTTGAGACAGAAATAGACATTACTTTTTTCTTTAAGGGGTAACATTAGAGGAACTGAGTAGAGACTCAAGACCATAGGGGCAATAATGAAAGAACTAAAAGCCTAAACATGGATTGGTGCCTTGTCGGATCATGAATTAACTAGTTATCTGATGGCCTTCTGCTTGGAGTTAGGCAAGGTCCCTGAAAGTTATCTTTGATCATGAGGGAGCATTCCACGAAGGATGACTTGACACTGGCTAACCCCTAGTGGAAAACAAATTTGTCATAGGAAGAATCTCCTGAACTCTTAAGGAGCATTTAAATGGTATTTGAATTAAAAAAGTGGGGGGGCAGGTACAGTGGCTCACCTGTAATCCCAACACTTTGGGAGGCCGAGGCGGGCAGATCACCTGAGATTTGGAGTTCGAGACCAGCCTGGCTAACATGGTGAAACCCCGTCTCTACTAAAAATACAAAAATTAGCCCAGCATAGTGGAGTAATCCCAGTTTCTTGGGAGGCTGAGGCAGGAGAATCACTTGAACCTGGGAGGTGGAGGTTGCAGTGAGCCACAGTGAGCAACACAGCACTCCAACCTGGGTGACAGAGGAAGACTCCGTCTCAAACAAACAACAAAAAAAGGTTTAAGTCTGCCTTCTAAATTGAGCCTTTACAATAACTTTATTTGTAAACCTTATTTGTAAAACCAGTGTGATTTAATCTTGTCTGATTAATCTATAATTATATGGTCTTTTAATTTGGTTTTAAAAAAATTATAATGGAAATTTATACTGGGGGATTTTTTGTTGGCTTGTTTTGTTTTTTGAGAGACGGTCTCCCTCTATCATTCAGGCTGGAGTGCAGTGGTGTGCCCACGGTTCACTGCAACCTCTGCCTCCCAGGCTCCAGTGATCCCTCCCACTTTCGCCTCCTGAGTAGCTGGGACCGCAGGCATGCACCACCACGCCTGGATAACTTTTGTATTAGGTTGGTGCAAAAGTAATTGCAGTTTTTGCCATTACTTTTTTTTTTTTTTTTGACGGAGTCTCATTGTATCACCCAGGCTGGAGTGCAGTGGGACCATGTTGGCTCACTGCAACCTCCATCTCCTGGGTTCAAGCAATTATCGTGCCCCAGCTTCCTGAGTAGCTGGGATTACAGGTGCCCACTACCACGTCTGGCTAATTTTTTATTATTATTATTATTTTTTTTTTTTTTGAGACGGAGTCTCACTCTGTCGCCCAGGCTGGAGTGCAGTGGCGCGATCTCGGCTCACTGCAAGCTCCGCCTCCCGGGTTCACGCCATTCTCCTGCCTCAGCCTCCCGAGTAGCTGGGACTACAGGCGCCCACAACCGCGCCCGGCTAATTTCTTTTTTTTTTGTATTTTTAGTAGAGACGGGGTTTCACCGTGGTCTCGATCTCCTGACCTTGTGATCCGCCCGCCTCGGCCTCCCAAAGTGCTGGGATTACAGGCGTGAGCCACCGCGCCCGGCAATTTTTTATTATTTTTAGTAGAGACAGGTTTTCACCATGTTGGCCAGGCTGGTCTCGAACTCCTGATCTCTGGTGATCCACCCGCCTCGGCCTCCCAAAGTGCTGGGATTACAGGCATATGCCACCACACCCAGCCTTTGCCATTACTTTTCGTGTTTTTTGTAGAGATGTTTTTTTCACCTTCAATATGGTGAAACCCCAGGCTGGTCTCAAAGGCCTGACCTCAAGTGATCTGCTCACCTCGGCCTCCCAAAGTGCTGGGATTGCAGGCCTGAGCCATCACACCCAGCCCTGGGGTATTTTTTAATGCTAATAAGTTTCCACTGGATCTTAGTCTCCCAATTATATGAAATTATAAAATATGAGGAAAAAGGTAAAAATATAGAACATATCAGGATTATGCAGAAATGAGGACGGTTGTAGTCCAAGGAACATTTGGAGGGAAAATGGACCATGACCTTTGACCACATCCTTAAGGAGTAGATTCTTTTTGTGAGACTCGGTGTGACTCTCAGCTCGCTGCAGCTTTGACCAGTGGAGCTCAAGTGATTCTTCTGCCTCAGCCTCCTGAGTAACTAGGACTTCAGGCACGCACCACCACACCTGGCTGATTTTTAATTCTTTTGTAGAGATGGGGTTTCGCCATGTTACCTAGGCTGGTCTTGATCTCCTGGACTCAGGCAATCCTCTTGTCTAGGGCCCCCAACGTGCCGGCATTACAGGAATGAGCCACCACACCTGGCCAAGGATTGGATTGTAAATCGAGTTCTAAATTTACCCATTTTCCCTAACAGCTTGCTGTGAGCTCAGTGTGTACTGTAAATACTGATTTTGGACATGAGATGGTAATATTTTGAATAGCAGTGCTACACCCCTACAACTCACAGATAACAGCCTTTCACAAAAAAATGAACACAACAGGCCAGTGGATTTGGAAATATGATAATCCGTACAATCTAAAAAGTAAACTACCAAAAGAAGCATCCATTGTAACTTTAATTCAGTACATCTTAGTTAGCATTAGTAACAGTGGAATTCACTGTGAATGTTAACACTTATTGTTTGCTACTGAATTTTAATTTTAGAACAGTGCCTGGGGGTTAGACACTAGGACCTTGTTGTTAGACCTCTGGTTTGAGAACCTGGCTCTTGATATTGATCTGAATAAGAAATGTTCTTATCAGTGAATGGAAATATTAACATTACTTAGTTGGAGAAGCAAAATGAGAGAATTCCTGTGAAGTGCTGTTCATAATGATATCTGGCAAGTAGCAAATGCTCAGTACATAAATAATAGGTGTTCATAATTCATAACAAACATGTATTTTCATATATGTTCATAACAAAATGTTCCTTTTTTTGTTTGTTTTTTTGAGACGGAGTCTTGCTCTGTCGCCCAGGCTGGAGTGCAGTGGCGCGATCTCAGCTCACTGCATCCTCTACCTCCCAGGTTCAATCCATTATTCTGCCTCAGCCTCCTGAGTAGCTGGGATTATAGGCGCCCACCACCACACCTGGCTAATTTTTGTGATTTTTAGTAGAGGCGGGGTTTCACCATGTTGGCCTGTCTGGTCTTGAACACCTGACCTCATGATCGCCCACCTCAGCCTCCCAAAGTGCTGGGTTTACAGGCGTGAGCCACTGTGCGTGGCTCAATATTCTTTTATTAATTGTGAATTTGAGACCGGAATTACTAGGTTTTTCTTAAATGTTGAAGGACAAGTAGAAAAGGGAGAACTATCTAATAGGCATTTTTCCTTTAAATAAGTCAGTTCATTTCAACATTAAGTCCAGGAATTTGGCTGGGCCTGGTGTCTCACACCTGTAATCCTAGCACTTTGAGAAGCTAAAGTGAGAGGACTGAGCCCAGGAGTTTGACAGCAGCCTGGGCAACATAGCAAGACCCTGTCTCTAAAAACAAACAAACAAACAACAACCCACAGATTATAGGAAAACATTGATTCACTTAATCCTCACAATGAACCTCTTTAATACGTGTTATTACTAGCTCTGCTACAAAGTTTGTTGTTTGATTCCCTCCAAACTCATGTTCTTAAAAATATATAAAATAGTTAAGATACTGAAAAGAATAATACACTAACCACCAGAGTTAGTTATTAACCCTTTTTTTTTTTTTAAGATGGAGTCTAGCTTTGTCACCAGACTGGAGTGCAGTGGCACGATCTTGGTTCACTGCAACCTCCATCTTCTTGGTTCAAGTGATTTTCCTACCTCAGCCTCCTGAGTAGCTGGGATTATAGGCAAACGCCGCCATGCCCAGCTAATTTTTGTATTTTTGGTAGAGACGGGGTTTCACCATGTTGGCCAGGCTGGACTCGATCTCCTGACCTCGTGATCGCCCACCTCACCTCCCAAAGTGCTGGGATTACAGGCGTGAGCCACCGCGCCTGGCAAGGTTATTAACCTTAAGCATGGGTGGGGGATTGTTCATGGAAAGTGTGAAGAATGAAAAGGTAGTAGGTTTTGCTTTAGAGTCCTCTAGAGCCTGAGCATGGCAGCATATGCCCGTAATCCCAGCCTTTTGGGAGGCCGAGGCAGGCAGATCACTTGAGCTCAGGAGTTACAGACCAGCCTGGGCAACAAACTGAGACTCAGTCCCTACCAAAAACAAAATGAAAGAAGTGAAAATAAAGTAGCGTCCTCTACTCCTAGACTCAGGGGAAAATATCTACAGTCAAGGGGTCAAGAGGTGTGGGAGTGAAGCTTCAAGGGAGATCTACATTTTAGAGAGTTTTCAGTGAAAATTCTCCTTGGAGGTCTACAAACCAGACCCTTAGGGGGTCGTAAGCAAGTTAAGTCTATGGTATTTAAGAAATAATTGAATTTGACTGATAATTAAATTATAATTTGCATAGAAGTTTACAATATTTGAATGAGGAGGGAAATTGGTAGAATGATAGTTTGAGGCAGATTGGAGGGTCTTAGAAGGTTTTTCCTCCTTCGGGAATAAATTGTACTGGCTCATAGCCCCAAAGAAAAAGGAAGATGGCCAGAAATACTTGTGAACAAGAGAACATTAGCTCTTAGTTCAGTCATGATTTTCTACACATTTGGAGCCAATCTTCAAATTACACATTAAAAAAAATTAAATAGAAGTTTTTGATTTCTCCCTCGATTAACAACCTGTTCAACTTCCCCTCCGCCCTTCTCCCCACCCCTGATTTATTTATTTATTTATTTATTTATTTATTTATTTATTTATTTATTTTTTTGAGACGGAGTCTCAAGCTGTTGCCCAGGCTGGAGTGCAGTGGCGCGATCTCGGCTCACTGCAAGCTCCGCCTCCCGGGTTCACGCCATTCTCCTGCCTCAGCCTCCTGAGTAGCTAGGACTACAGGCGCCCGCCACCTCGCCCGGCTAATTTTTTTTTTTTTTTTTGTATTTTTAGTAGAGACGGGGTTTCACTGTGGTCTTGATCTCCTGACCTTGTGATCCGCCCGCCTCGGCCTCCCAAAGTGCTGGGATTACAGGCTTGAGCCACCGCGCCTGGCCCCACCCCTGATTTAAAATGATTTCTTTTGAGTTCTAAGACACCCTGGCCAGATGAGGGTAGAGTTCTTGTTCGGGGTAGGAATGAGAAAATTAGAATATCAAAGTAATCCCAGCACTTTGGGAGACCGAGACAGGAGGATATCTTTAGCTCAAGAGTTGGACACTAGCCTGGGGAACATAGCTAGACCTTGCCTCTACAAAAGCAAAAAAAGTAGCTGAGCTTGCGGGGGGGGTCCCTTGAGCCTGAGAGATCGAGGTTGCAGTGAGCTGTGATCCTGTCACTGCACTACAGCCTCGATGACAAAGTGAAAAGAAAAGAAGCCTGACTCTAGTGAAGAAATTTTGGAAACTTCTGAAATCTGCTGTGGTTCCCAAACAGCCTAGATGTGGAGGAGCCATGAGGACCTACATCACCAAGGTAAGGTGAGTGGAGTCTAGCACCATACAGTTTCTCAGACCCACTTTTGGGGCAGCACTTTCTTTGACCCTGACTTTCTGTGGACTTTGAATCTCTCAGCTGATGGTTGTAGTCAGAGTAGGGAAACAGATCAGAGGCAAAGCTCCAAGAATATTAGGGATTCAACACTTGGTTTAGTAGCTGACTTCTTTTGTTTCTATTGTTTCACTCTTTTTCAGACAGAGTCTCACTGAGTCTCGCAGGCTGGAGTGCAGTAGAGAGATCTTGGCTCACTGCAGCCTCTGCCTCGCAGGTTCAAGTGATTATCCTGTCTCAGCCTTCCAGGGATTACAGGCACGCACCACCACACCGGCTAATTTTTGTGTTTTTAGTAGAGATGGGGTTTCACCATGTTGGTCAGGCTGGTGATCCACCCACCTTGGCCTCCCAAAGTGCTGGGATTACAGGCATGATTCACCACACCCGGCCAGCTTTCTTTTTATCCCTGAAAAAGGAAAAATAAATCGATGGCTGAAATTCTGAACTAGTCAAATGAGTTCATTTTGGCTGGGCGCGGTGGCTCAAGCCTGTAATCCCAGCACTTTGGGAGGCCGAGACGGGCGGATCATGAGGTCAGGAGATCGAGACCATCCTGGCTGACACGGTGAAACCCCGTCTCTACTAAAAAATACAAAAAACTAGCCGGGCGAGGTGGCGGGCGCCTGTAGTCCCAGATACTCGGGAGGCTGAGGCAGGAGAATGGCGTGAACCCGGGATGTGGAGCTTGCAGTGAGCCGAGATCTGGCCACTGCACTCCAGCCTGGGTGGCAGAGCGAGACTCCGTCTCAAAAAAAAAAAAAAAAAAAAAAAAAAAAAATGAGTTCATTTCACTTCTTTGGGAAAATAAGGTAACTATTGTACAGGTCTTCTTTGAAGAGATTTTTGTTGTTTTTGCCTTAAATGTTCATTTTAGATTTCTTCTTAGGTGAATCTTTGGCGGGTAGCTGGTTCTTTGTTTGTTTGTTTATTTATTTATTTGTTTGTTTGTGTGTTTGTTTATTTAATACAGAGTCTTGCTCTGTTGCCAGGCTGGAGTGTAGTGGTGCTCTCGGCTCACTGCAACCTCCACCTCCCGGGTTCGTGATTCTCCTGCCTCAGTCTCCCGAGTAGCTAGGATTACAGGCATGTGCCACCATGCCCAGCTAATTTTTGTATTTTTAGTAGAGACAGGGTTTCACCATGTTGGCCAGGATGGCCTCGATCTGTTGACCTCATGATCCACCCACCTCAGCCTCCCAAAGTGCTGGGATTACAGGCGTGAGCCACCGTGCCCGGCCTCTTTTTTTTTTTTTTTTTTTTTAAGACAGAGTCTCATTCTGTCACCCCCAGGCTGGAGTGCAGTGGCCCCATCTCAGCTCACTGCAACCTCTGCCTTCCAGGTTCAAGAGATCTCCTGGCCAGGCACAATGACTCACACCTGTAATCCAGCATTTTGGGAGGCCAACATGGCAAACCCTGTCTCTCCTAAAAATACAAAAATTAGCCCTGTGTGGTAGGGCACACCTGTAATCCCAGCTACCCAGGAGGCTGAGTCAGGAGAATCGTTTGAACCCGAGAGGTGGAGGTTGCAGTCAGCTAAGATGGCGCCACTGCACTCCAGCATGAGCCACAAAGTGAGACTCTGTTTCAAAAAACAAACAAACAAAACAAAAAAACAAAAAGGCCGGGTGCAGTGACTCACACCTGTAATCCCAGCACTTTGGGAAGCCGAGGCAGGCGAATCTCCAGGTCAGGAAATCGAGACCATCCTGGCTAACACAGTGAAAGCCCGTCTCTACTAGAAATTAAAAAAATTAGCCGGGCGAGGTGGCGGGCACCTGTAGTCCCAGCTACTTGGGAGGCTGAGGCAGGAGAATGGCATGAACCCGGGAGGCGGAGCTTGCAGTGAGCTGAGATCACGGCCACTGCACTCCAGCCTGGGCCACAGAGCGAGACTTCGTCTCAATTTAAAAAAAAAAAAGAAAGAAAGAAAAATAAAGCCTTTCAAAGTCTGTTCACTGACATGGTCAAGTAAGATCTTGACTATCGGTAGCTCAGGGTTTGTCAGCTGTTTTCCATCTTCATCAATAATCATTCCCTCCAGCCTTTTTTAGACTTTTTTTTCCCCAATAACCCTCCCCATGAAATTTTAATACCATGGACATACCATTTAGGTACTCTGACCCAATTGTAATGTCTCAGATTGTCCCCCACTCACCAACATCTAATTTTCATTTCTCTTGAGAATGCATAAAGTGAATAAATCAAATTGTTGAGGAAAGACCAAATTATTAATAAAGTATTATGTGAAACACAACAACGGGCAGCCCACAAAGTATTTATGTCTAATCAGAAGTGACACTGTCAGGACCTATGCTGTCAGCCTGAAAACTGAATGTTTGTGGAAAAAATTCAGAGACAACCACTGGTGTCTTCATAATGTTGACTTTAAGATCCTGAATTCCCTTCCTCCCACTGACACTACTAAGCAGTATAGAGGTCAGGCCCTGTTCTGCAACCAACCACCGTACAGTGGCCAGTACCACTGGCAGTTTAATTCAACATAATTTAAATAAAAAGAAAAGATCGACTGGGCATGATAGCTCATGCCTGTAATCCTAACAGTTTAGAAGCTGTGGTGAGTGGATTACTTGAGGTAAGGAGTTCAAGACCAGCCTGGCCAACATGGCAAAACCCTGTCTCTATGAAAACTACAAAAATTAGCCAGGCAAGGTGGCACCTGCATGTAATCCCAGCTACTTAGGAGGCTGAGGCACGAGAATCTTTTTTTTTTTTGAGACGGAGTCTCGCTCTGTCGCCCAGGCTGGAATGTGGTGGCGCAAGACGGGGTTTCACCATGTTAGCCAGGATGGTCTCAATCTCTTGACCTCGTGATCCGCCCGCCTCAGCCTCTCAAAGTTCTGGGATTACAGGTGTAAACCACCGCGCCCAGCAAAAGACTTTATTTTTCTATATGATTTGAGTAGCTCTTTCTTTGTTGGTTGTTGTTGTTTTTGGAGTAGCTGTTTCTTGATACAAGAAATACTGCATGGATGGAGTGTGTGTGTGTGTGTGTGTGTGTGTGTGTGTGTGTATGTATGTGTATGTGGCAGAGGGGCTATAATCAGATTATGTTCAAATGACCCAGTCATTTCAGAATAAAACACCACATTGCTCCTTTAGACTGGATATAAGATTATCAAGACAATGGGAATGTGGAAAAATGAGAGAATGGAGAGGGTTTAGGGACTATTAGACCAAGACTTGATCTAAGGAGTTCAACATTATTCTTGTTTCAGAGTGGGCAGGATGGTCCCAGAGCAAGTTCTAGTCCTAGGATAATTTTTAAAAGTCATGTGAAATATAACTGAATAACAAAGTTCAAGCGTTCTTAATTAAGCTCATTAATTAATGTGAATGTCTTAAGAAGATTTCCTTTTCTTTTCTTTTTTTTCTTTTTTAAGACAGAGTTCCACTCTGTTGCTCAGGCCAGAATGTAGTAGTGATACTCCTGCCTAGGCAGGCGGATCACCTGAGGTAAGGAGTGTGAGACCAATCTGGCCAACACGGCAAAACGCAGTCCCTACTAGAAACACAATATTAGCTGGGTCTGGCGTTGCGAGCCTGTAATCCCAGCTACTCGGGTGGCTGAGGCGGAAGAATCACTTGAACCTGGGAGTTGGAGGTTGCAGTGAGCCGAGATCACGCCACTGCACTCTACCCGGGACAACAAAGCAAGACTCTGTCTCAAAGATTACTGTTATTATTATTGTTTTAGACAGGGTCTCTGTCCCCCAGGCTGCAGTGCAGTGGTCCAATCTCAGCTCACTGCAACCTCCGCCTCCCAGGCTCACATAATCCTCCCACTTCAGCCTCCCAAATAGCTGGGACTACGGGCACGCACCACCACGCCTGGCTAATTTTTAGTAGAGACCGGAGTTTCACTCTTGTTACCCAGGCTGGAGTGCAATGGAGGGATCTCGGTTCACCGCAACCTCCGCCTCCCTAGTTCAAGCCATTCTCCTGCCTCAGCCTCCCGAGTAGCTGGGAATACAGGCAAGCGCCACCATACCTGGCTAATTTTGTATTTTCTGTAGAGATGGGATTTCTCCATGTTTGTCAGGCTGGTCTCGAACTCCCGACCTCAGGTGATCCGCCTGCCTCGGCCTCGCAAAGTGCTGCGATTACAGGCACGAGCCAACACTCCCGGCCTCCCATGGGAATATTTTTCTTGAGGAAACTGTTAATGAATAAACTTTACCCACCAATGGATAGCAAAGGGAACATCAGCAAAGGGACAAGCAGGAGCACTGAGTGTATAGAACTGCAAAACTAAGACTAAGCAAACCCAGGTTTTGGGGAGAAACAGAATGTAAATGTTACCTACTCTGACAACATAGAAATGATGCAATAGAAAAACTAGGAGGACAAAGATTATGGAAGAAATGAAGTAGGGTGAATTTTTATAGGCTGTTTCATCTATAATAACTGAGTTAAAAGATATTATTTAAATCACATTTAAATAATGGTGTAAGAAGATCTTATTTTCCAAAAGGCCAATGAAGTTTTTACATTATCCTTGGCAAAAATCATGTCAACAAGAGGAGGAACAGACAGGGGGAGCACATCTAGTAGCAGGGGTTTGAGAAGAGAGGAATTCAGTTGACTGTGAAGCAAATGATATTTTAAACTGATATTTAAGTTATACATGCACTGATATGAGGTCAGTTAGAGAAAACACCTCGAATCAATGTGTATATACATATATAACTTAAATGTCAGTTTTAGTGAAGTGAACTTTTTCCTATAGAGCTCTTAATTTCATTAAAATCAGGTTTTAGCCAGGTAAATAGCAAACATTCCTGTTTCTTGGCTTTTCAGGTCTGAAATTTACATCAAGAGGGAGTTTTGGAGATGGGGCATATTTGTTTACTGGAGGTCTAGGGTAATCACTATTTAAAGTAGTTTGTCTCTGAAATGTTTTAATAAACAGTTTCCTTTCTTTCTGAGTCTATGTTTTCATTTAGCTTAGGAGAGAAGGCTAACCAAACAGAACAAAGAGTTGCTAATACAC
Source organism: Macaca nemestrina (assembly GCF_043159975.1). Lineage (NCBI taxonomy): Eukaryota > Metazoa > Chordata > Mammalia > Primates > Cercopithecidae > Macaca > Macaca nemestrina. The sequence continues at coordinate 130,215,083 of NC_092128.1, forward strand.
TCTAAATATAAACCCAAATTTTGAAACAAAAGTACACCCGAATAAGTGACTGAAAACCAACAGAAATAAACACGCATGAGACCAAACCCAAAAAGTCTTTTTATAGCTTTAATCAGGGTCTCCAAAGACAGCAGAAAGTTTTAGCTCATTCATAATCAAAACCTCTTCCAAAGACAGCTTACTACAAGTGGGGTGCAATCATGTCGGCAGGCCCTATCTTCTAGAGTCTTTGCTTCTCAGCTGACCACAAAGGCCAAATAGAAGACTGAAAGAGACAGCAAAATAGGAAAACCAGGCTGGGCGCGGTGGCTCACGCCTATAATCCCAGCACTTTGAGAGGCGGAGGCGGGCAGGTCACGAGGTCAAGAGATTGGAAACATTCTGGCCAACATGGTGAAAACCCGTCTCTACTAAAAATACAGAAATCAGCTGGGCCTAGTGGTGTGTGCCCATAGTCCCAGCCACTTGGGAGGCTGAGGCAGGAGAATCGCTTGAACCCAGGAGGGGGAGGTTACAGTGAGCCCAGGTCGTGTGACTGCACTCCAGCCTGGGGACAGAGAGAGACTCAGTCTCAAAAAAAAAAAAAAAAAAAAAAAAGGCCGGGCGCGGTGGCTCAAGCCTGTAATCCCAGCACTTTGGGAGGCCAAGACAGGTGGATTACGAGGTCAGAAGATCCAGACCATCCTGGCTAACATGGTGAAACCTCGTCTCTACTAAAAAATACAAAAAACTAGCCGGGCGAGGTGGCGGGCGCCTGTAGTCCCAGCTACTCGGGAGGCTGAGACAGGAGAATGGCGTGAACTCGGGAGGCGGAGCTTGCAGTGAGCTGAGATCTGGCCACTGCACTCCAGCCTGGGCGACAGAGCGAGACTCCGTCTCAAAAAAAAAAAAAAAAAGAAAAAAAAAGAAAACAAACGCAGTCCGTGGGGTTAGAGAAGATCACAAATGAGTACTCCAAAGACACGGTAAGTCTCCAAGGGATATATTATAAATTTTGCTGCAAAGTCGAACAGACTGTTTGAGCTTAAGGGTTTTCTTGAGGGAGTGAAAGAAGAGCTGTCTTAAAAAATCAAATCTCTTATCTCAATGCAGAAGCGGCTGGGTGCGGTAATGCCTGTAATCCCAGCACTTTGGGAGGCCGAGGCGGGTGGATCACCTGAAGTCAGGAGTTCAAGATCAGTTTGGCCAACATGGTGAAACCCCGTCTCTACTAAAAATACAAAAATTAGCCAGGTATGGTGGTGGGCACCTGTAATCCCAGCTACTCAAGAGGCTGAGGCAGGAAAATCGCTTGTATTCAGTAGACAGAGGCTGCAGTGAGCCCAGATCGCTCCACTGCACACTCCAGCCTGGGCAACAGAGCCAGACTGTCTAAAAAAAAAAAAAAAAAAAAAAAAAAAAAAAAAAAAAAATCAAGCCAGAAAAAACAGAAAGTGGAAAGTGACCCTTTCATTAAACTTTGTTTAAAACCTGGTTCCAATTATGCCTGCAAATGCATTAGTAATTTAGAAATTTCAGAAGATCTTCATTTTGGCCATTGTATTTTGGGGTTATCTCAAGCCATGTGGGCCCATTTAGCTAGACATTTGCAAGATGGAGTCCTGTAGGTATCATACATAACTCCAGCTACTGTTTCCAAGGGGAGTTGCCCCAGAAGGGAAGGCTCAGTTTTGATGAGCAGCTTCTTATAATTTAGGAACTTTTCAAAAGTGATCAAAGCCAGAACCGTGCACCAGGTAAAAATGTGCAGTTTATGAGCATCATTCCTCAAGCTGTCACCCAAGAGTTGTGAATCACAGGCCAACCCTTAGGTGCACCTTCCAGTTGAGCTAAAAGTCCCCGCAGGTGTGAGGAGTGGGGACTTCTTGTGGGGAGCCCCTGTGAGACTTGTACACATTGTTGAGAAATGGTATGCATCATTTAAAAGTGTCCCAGCACCTCTGCTAAATCTCTAGTTGCCTAGGGCACCTAAATGGGTCAGACGGAGCAATTGCCTCTTCTATTTGGAGTGAGAGAGTTCACCCTCATGCACCTTTTGGTTTGAAACTGACAGAAATTGGTCACAAATGAGAAAACAAGTTCAAATTACAAGGACTGGGAAAAAGCTGCAATTTTAAAAGCATATTATGTGATTTTACTCCAAGAAAAGTGAAATTAGGCTGGGCGTGGTGGCTCATGCCTGTAATCCCGATACTCTGGGAGGCTGAGGCAGGTGGATCATCTAAGGTCAGGAGTTCCAGACCAGCCTGGCCAACATGGCGAAACCCCATCTCTACTAAAAATACAAAAGTTAGCCGGGCGTGGTGGCAGGTACCTGTAATCCCAGCTACTCGGGAGGCTGAGGCAGGAGAATCGCCTGAACCTGGGAGGTGGAGGTTGCAGTGAGCCGAGATCACACCACTGCACTCCAGCCTGAGTGACAGAGTGAGACTCTGTCTAAAAAAAAAAAAAAAAAAAAAAAAGTAAAATCAGCAGCGTTAGACTACTAGTGTCATACCCCAGACCTCCTATCATTAGGCAGAGAAAGAAATTTTCTTTTCTTTCTTTCTTTCTTTTTTTAAATTTTGAAACCTGAATCTTCTGCCTGTGACTGAAGATAGAAATGTCTTTCCTAGAAAGGGAGGGTTGAAAAGAACAGCTCAAGTAAGGTCTAGGCCTCACTAACCAATAAGGAGGTCTAAATTCAGGAAGACTCACTCCTTACACTCAACAGTGTACTTGGAGCCAGAGGAACACAAGAGATTCTGGTTGACCACATACCAAGTCCAGGAGGCGTGTTGGTTAGTTGGGGGGGTGGGAAGAGAATCTCTGAATCCTGCAGTCGCTCGCTGTACCAGAAATGTTGACCTAACAAAAAAAGCTAAGGTACAAAATGTAATTTTTTTATTTTTGAGACAGAGTTTTACTCTTGTTGCCCAGGCTGGAGTGCAGTGGCATGATCTCAGCTCACTGACACCTCTGCCTCCAGGGTTCAAGAGTTTCTCCTGCCTCAGCCTCCTGAGTAGCTGGGATTATGGGTGCCCACCACCATGCCCAGCTAATTTTTGTATTTTTAGTGAAGATGGGGTTTCATAATGTTGGCCAGGCTGGTCTTGAACTCCTGGCCTCAGGTGATCTGCCCGCCTAGGCCTCCCAAAGTGCTGGGATTACAGGTGTGAGCCAACTGTGCCCAGCCACAAAATATAATTTTAAAGAATTTGCTTCAGGCCAAGGTGAGGATGACTGCTTGGGAGACTCAGACTCAACCTCAAATAGGAACCACATTTGGCCTTTGTTACAAGATTCATAAAGACAAAATAATAGGAAGTGGGTTGATACAATGTTGTTAGGAATTCGCACTGGTTTACATATATGCTGGTACACAGAAAGCTTGGCCCCTGATTCACAGCTCTTGGGTGACCCCTTGAGGAATGATGCTCATGAACTACACAAGAAATAACACTGATAGTTATTGAATATACATTGTTGAACTACAGGGTATGGGTTTTGTTGTCCAGCATGTAGAATTGAGGTTAATGTATAGCCACTTGTGGCATCAGTCCAGATTCCACAGAGCAAGCAGCTTCACAAAAAGATTACGTAGCTCAAGGGGGGAAGTGAGACAAAACTGTTGCCTAATTTCTGTGCCTGCATGGGCCTAATAATTTAGAAGTAGTTCACATTCCTCAGATTAAAAAATTTCTGCCTGGTGCAGTGGCTCATGCCTGTAATCCCAGCACTTTAGGAGGCTGAGGCAGGTGGATCCCCTGAGGTCAAGAGTTCGAGACCAGCCTGGCCAACATGGTGAAACCCCATCTCTACTAAAAATACAAAAAAAATAGCTGGGCATGGTGGTAGTTGCCTGTAATCCCAGCTATTCAGGAGACTGAGGCAGGAGAATTGCTTGAACCTAGAAGGCAGAAGTTCAAAAAAAAAAAAAAAACAAAACTATTCTTTTTCATTGTTAATTGATTTTTTGTCCCCAGTGCAGAAGTTCAGGTGTAGGGGGAGAATACTGTCCTGGCATGCCCACCTGGGCATAAATACTCCAACTATGAGCTGCCAGGCTCAGTGGAGGAGGCAGATAAACAACACGGCTCAGCATGGGCAGAGGCTCATTAAGGAAATCACTATTTTGGGGCTGGTTTCTGCTTGCAAAGGGTATGCATGGGCATAACCTGGATGCTTGGGCAGCCTTCCCTCCACACACACCAGTATCATGAAGCACGCCTCCGTTTCTGGTTGGTTTATGCTCTGAGAGGAAAACTCTTCGCGAGGTTTGTCTTCAGCGGAAGAGGAAGAAGAGGTTACCTAGAACCTCAGGTACTGAGATTGCAGATTGGGTTAAGACTGAGCCCTTTTATTAAGGATGGTATGCATGGAAGAGTCATGGAGCCATTTCAGAAGGATACAAAAATGTGTCCCTTATGATTATTTGGGGAAGTGAGACGAGAGTGGAGAAGATTTTCATTTGTTTGCCGTTTTAAAAATCGTTATTTTATTTTACCATATAATGTACTGACCCATGGCTGGGCGCGGTGACTCACACCTGTAATCCCAGCACTTTGGGAGGCTGAGGCGGGTGGATCACCTGACGTCAAAAGTTCAAGACCAGCCTGGCCAACATGGTAGAACCCCGTGTCCACTAAAAATACAAAAATTAGCTGGGTATGGTGGCACATACCTGAAATCCCAGCTACTGGGGAGACTGAGGCAGGAGAATCTCGATTGAACCCAGGAGGTGCAGGTTGTAGTGAGCCGAGGGTTGAGTGTTTCCAGTGAATGATATCAGGAGAGTCAAGGATATGTGGGTGCCTGTGAATCACCCAGCATGGGTCAGGAAGGTCCTGGGCTGGAGGGAGACTCCAGGTGTCGTGAAAAATCGAGGCTCTGTTCCGCACACAGGCTGTCACATTGTAAATTGTCCTGTGATCTCATGTTTCTCCCAGGGTCAGTGGCAACTGGAGACACAGAGGAAATGAGTTCTGAGGACAGATCCCTCCCCCATTCAGTTGTCACCATATAATTCTGCCCACTCGCACACGCGCACACGTAGGTAATGATGTGGCCTTGTAACCAGACCCAGGTTCAGCTGCTCACCACTTAAAAGCCAGAACACAAGAGGTGAGGGTTGATGGGAGGAAAAGCAGGTTTAATTGGAGAGCCAGACAACCAAGAAGAGGGTGAGCTAGTGCTATAAAGTACCATCTTACATTTTAAAATTCACTATAGCAGTTTTAAAGGGAAGCTTGGTGTGAGAGGCATGTGGGCGTGGTGCGGGGTGCAGCGTGCAGGTCTGTGGATCCTCTTCCAGCAGCTATCTAGGAGATTTGCCCTTCCGGAGGTCTGGTTGGTGATTACCTGACTTTGGCCTGATGGTGGTGGACTAATTGTGCCCAACGCCCCGCTAAATGGGAAAACTCCACAGGGGCTCCCTGCCTGGTTTATTTCAAAATTAGTCTCTGGATTTTTTTTTTTTCTTTTTTTTGACAGTATCTCAATCTCTCACCCAGGCTGGAATGCAGTGGTGCAGTCATGGCTTGCTGAAGTCTCGACCTCCTGGGCTCAAGCAATCCTCCTACCTCAGCCTCCTGAGTAGCTGGGACCACAAGTATGTGCCACTATGCCTGGCTAATTTTTTAAATTTTTTTGTAGGGATGAGGTCTCCCTATGTTCCCCATGCTGGTCTTGAACTCCTGGGCTCATGCGGTCCTCCTGCTTTGGCCTCCAAAAGTGCTGGGATTACAGGTGTGAGCCACTGCACTCAGTCTGGAACTTTTTAAGCGCATAATTGGATAAGCAGGCATTGCCAGAGGGGATTATCTAGAGAGGTTAGGAGTAAAGCGGTCAGAGGGGAGGGAAGGAAGAAAAAGAAAGAGGGTGATTTAAATAACTGAGGTCCCTGGTTACAAACTCCCTACTGTCAAGTTTCATTCTGTCTCTATGGAAAACAGGCAACTGATTCATTCTGGCTACTTCGCATTGAAAAGGGGCATAGTCAGGGGGCTGTGGAATAAACCTATCCACCCAGAGTTGAAAGTGCTTGACAGTCCCTGGAGTTAGAGAAGAATAACAGCAATACAGTCCACAGCAGAAGAATATTCCTATCCCTGTAATCATGAGCAACTTTTCCCACCAGGAGGGGCCTGATACAAACCATGAGGTGAGCCATTGATTTAAAGACATTGTGGGATCAGACATAGCATTGGTTTGCTTGTGCATGTCTCGTAGGGCTGAGGATGATTCCAGAGTTATCCTGGAAGTACATAGCATTCAGTCTTTTTTTTTTTTGAGACAGTCTCATTCTGTGGCCTAGGCCGGAGTGTAATGGTATGATCTCAGCTCACTGCAACCTCTGCCTCCTGGGTTCAAATAACTCTCGTGCCTCAGGCTCCTGAGTAGCTGGAATTAGAGGTATGCACCACCACGCCTGGCTAAGTTTGTTTTATGTTTAGTAGAGATGGGGTTTTACCATGTTGGCCGGGCTGGTCTCGAACTCCTGGTCTCATGTGAGCTGCCTGCCTCAGTCTCCCAAAGTGCTAGGATTACACGTGTGAACCATCGTGCCCGGCCAGCATTCAATCTTAACTATTAAATTGATTAATAATTAAGTTCTGCACTGTCAGTTGTACCCACAGCTTCTATGGTGATCTGACAGCAGAATGGTTACACGTATTTAACAGGTTACAGGAGGAGCTGTGAATATTCATGAAGGCAGTCCTGACACATGCGTATTGAACCAATACATATGCATGTAATATATGACCCACGTTCATTTTGGGATGGAGACAACATTTAAATGTACAATTAGACCCTATCTGTCAAAAGGTCTTTTCAGGACACAAAGACATGAAGATGTATAATTTCTTTTTTCTTTCTTTTTGAGATGGAGTCTCACTCTGTTGCCCAGGCTGGAGTGCAGTGGCAAGATATTGGCTCACTGCAACCTCCACCACCGATATTCATGTGATTGTCATGCCTCAGCCTCCCAAGTAGCGGGATTACAGGTGCACACCACCACACGTGGCTAATTTTTAAATATTTTTTGTAGAGACAGGATTTTGCCATGTTGGCCAGGCTGGTCTCGAACCCCTGACCTCAGGTGATCTGCCTGCCTTGGCCTTCCAAAGTGCTGGAATTACCGGCATGAGCCACCGCACTCGGCCCATAAATTGTTGTAATATTACTTATCTTAAGGCCAATACTTCTTCGGCTGCTAGAGAAAAAAAAAAAGAAATCTTGTGCCAGTTAGAATCTAGTTTACTTTTTAAGTGTAGGAGTGTGTGAGTTAACCCTTGCCAGGCATGGTGTTAGGTCTTGTTTATAATTTGGTATCTTATCGTTATGAAGAGTCTGTATTGTCAGTCTTAGGAAACCAATTTTAATGTTAATGCTGGTCAGTTGTTCCTAAACTCCCAAGTGGGGAGGGTATGAAGAGGCACATCCAACCCTCCTTCCCTTCATAGCTTGAACTAGTTTTTCAGGTTTCTTTGGGATCCCCTTGGCCAATTTTAATTACATATACATTTTTTACATAATTTTTTTATCACAGCTTACAGAGACCATCTATAACATGCTAAATAACTTTTAAATAACCTCCAAATTATATACAATTATCTTTTTCTTAGTAAGAACACAACTTACAGAATTATATACCAACTAGAATTCTTATTCTTAGAAACTTTAAATTTTAGTGAAAACCTAAGCAGCAAGAAACCCAGAGATGTCTATCAGATGTTAGTATTTTATAGATGAAACCATTCCACAAGTTTTAGAAACATGTTTCCCCATATTGTAAACTTTTGCATAATTGGAAATGACCCAGACATCCAACTAGCATCTGTTATTTAATTCAAAATAATTTTAAGGTATTATTTTTATTTTATCTTATGTATGTATGTATGTATTTAGAGACAGGGTCTCATTCTGTCACCCAGGCTGGAATGCAGTGGTGCAATCTCGGCTTATGCAGCCTTGACCTCCTGGGCTCAAGCGATCTGCACATCTCAGCCTCCTAAGTAACTGGAACTGTAGGTGTGTGCCACCATGCCTGGCAAATTTTAATATTTACTTTAATTAATTAATGTATTTATTTTTGAGACAGGATCTCGCTCTGTCACTCAGGCTGGAGAGCAGTGGTGCAATCTCGGCTCACTGTGACCTCCTCCCTGCGGGCTCAAGCGATCCTCCCACGTCAGCCTCCCGAGTAGCTGGGACCATAAGCAGACACCACCATGCCTGGCTATCTTTTTGTATTTTCAGTAGAGACAGGGTTTCACCACTTTGGCTAGGCTGGTCTTGAAATGTGTTGTGAGAAGCTCCCCTCCAATGGAAGTTGTTTTTGAGAAGCCTGGGTTTGTTTCTCTTGCTTTTCACAAAGGAATATCTATTTCATTCTCTTAAATTCTCTAAGTAATCTACTTCCCCTTCAGTAATGTTCTTTGAGTTTACAGTGACAATCAGTTTTCTCCATGGCCTATAAGAGACGGTGTGATCTCACTGCTTTTCCATTGCTTTTGAGGACAGAAATATCTGCATATTACTGATACATTTTATGTTAAACCATGTTTTCACTTCTATGTTTGCACCATGTCTGAAACGTGTGAGAGGGGTGCTGAATTGGGATGTGTTCATCAGTTCCAGAAATACCACAGACAGAGGTTGTGTGTTTTCTGCTTTATGATTTCCTATCCAGTGGAGGTTTCAAATGTGATTTTATGGAAATGTATACTTAAGAAAACAAAGCATCTCCCTAAATATTTGAAAGTCTAATGCTATTTTACTTCAAAATAATATTATGAGTATTTTTAGTATAAACTGAGATTGGTAATTTAAACTCTGTGTGCCCAAATTCTTCAATTGCAATACAGTTTAATGTACCTTCATCATACATTTCTCAAATATACTCTGTTACTGGGGAGCTTAAAACATTGCTGAGCATATATTAAACTCCCACTTGTTACTTTCCTTTTAAGTAACTGTCATTTTGTAATTTTCTCCTGTTTGGTATCAAGTTTACCAGGACCTTCATATATATATATATATATATATACACACACACACACACACACATATGCATTTACATGTGTATATGTGTATCTGTGTGTGTAATGTGGTTTTTTCCACAAATAATTGGGTAACTGTATTCATTGTGTACAGTGTAATGATTTTATATGTGCCTACATTATGAAATGACTAACACAATCAAGTTAATGAGGACACACATGTATCACCTCACATGGTTACCTTTTTTTGTAGTGAGAACATTTAAGGTCTACTGTCTTAGCAAATTTAAAGTATACATAACATTATTAACCATAGTCATGAAGCTATACATTAGATCTCCAAAACTTATTTACGTTATTACTGAAGATTTGTACCCTTTGAATATCTTCCATCTTCTCCACTTCTGAGCCCTGGCAACTGCTTTCATATTCTGCGTCTGTGAGTTCAACCTTTATATATTCTTCATAGAAGTGAGATCATACAGTGTTTATCTTTCTGTTTTTGGCTATTTCACTTAGCATAATGTCCTCTAGGTCCATCCATCTTGTTGAAATGGCAGGATGTCATTTTTTATGGCTGTATAATATTCTACTATGTATATATGCCACATTCTCTTCATCCTTTCAGCATCCACAAACATTTAGATTGTTTTCACATCTCAGCAATTGTCAATGATGCTACAATGAACATAATGTTGCTGATATTTCTTTGAGATGCTGATTTTATTTTCTTTGGTTGTATATGCAGAAGTGGGATTGCTGGATTGTTTAGTGGTACTATTAAAAAGAATTTTTTTAAATAAAAACTCTTTCATATTGGTTTTCATAATGACCCTACCAAGTTACAACTCACCAAGAGTGTACAGAATTTCTTTTTCTTCACTTTCTTGTCAACTCTTGTTATCTCTCTTCTGTTTGCTATTAGCCATCATAACAAGTGGAAAGTGATGTCTCAGCATGCTTTTAATTTGCAGGTGCATGATGATTGGTGATGTTGAGCACCTTGTCATATACCTGTTATCCATCTGTATGTCTTTACTGGAAAAATATCTATTCAGCCTTTGGCTTATTTTTCAATCAGATTATTATTACCGTTATTATTGTTTTTGCCTTTGATTTGTATGAGTTCCTTACCTATTTTTGACATTAGTCATCTATCAGATATATGGTTTGCAGATTTTCTTATTTTATTGTTTTCTTGACTGCAGAAGTTTTTTAGTCTGATGCAGTCCAACTTGTTTATATTTGCTTTTGTTTGCTGTTGTATTCAGAAATTCATTGGCAAGACCAATATCAAGGTGTTTTTAAAATGTGTTTTCTTTTAAGATTTTTGAGTATTTATGTCTTACATGTAAGTCCTTATTTTCAGTTAATCTTCGGGTATGATGTAAGATTAATGGTCTAATTTTGTTGTTTTGCTTGTGGATATTCAGTTTTCCCAGAACCAAGTATGGAAGAGACTATACTTTTCTCATTGTGTATTCTGAGTGCCCTTGTCAAAGATTAGTTGGCTTTCTATGCCAACTAATTGTTGGAGTTGCTTCTGGGTTCTCCAATTTTTTTGTCCATTTTTGTGCACATACCATATGGTTTTTATTACAATAGTCTTCAAATATAGATTGAAATCAGAAAGTATAATGCTCTCAGCTTTGTTCTTATTCCTCAAGATTGCTTTGCTTATTCAAAGTATTTTGTAGTTCTATATAAATTTTAGGATTGTATTTTCTTTTCTTTCTTTCTTTTTTTTTTTTTTTTTTTTTTTTTTGAGATGGAGTCTCGCTCTGTGGCTCAGGCTGGAGTGCAGTGGTGTGATCTCGGCTCACTGCAACCTCTACCTCCCAGGTTCAGGCAGTTCTTCTGCCTCAGCCTCCCGAGGAGCTGGGATTACAGCCATGTGCCACCATGCCTGGCTGATTTTGTTGCATTTTTAGTAGAGACAGGGTTTCACCATATTAGCCAGGCTGGTCTCAGACACCTGACCTTGTGATCCACCTGCCTTGGCCTCCCAAAGTGCTGGGATTACAGGTGTGAGCCACTGCACCCAGCCAGGATTGTATTTTCTATTACTGTGAAAAATGCCATTGGAATTTTGATAGGGAGTTCATTGAATCTATACATCACTTTAAGTTATAAGGCAGTTTAATAGTATTTATCCTTCCAATAAATGAACGTGGAATATTTTTGCATTTATTTGTGTCTTCTTCAGTTTCTTTCATCAATATCTAATATATTTCAGTGTAAAAATGTTTCACCTTGGGACATGGGGTTTGTACCAAGAAATTTCTCTCTGTGCCTGCACAGTACCCACCACCCATTGATTCACCTTATCCAAAGCAGTTTCCTTTGAATCGGCCAGTTCTATATTCATTAGATCATTGCCTCCTTTGTAACTTTTCCTGTTTGCCAAGAGCACTGGGAAACTAATCCTTTTAGATAGTAGCTTTTTGATGCACAAAACGTCACATTTAAATTTAGTTTAAAAATGCTTTAACTTTTGTGTCAAAAAGGAGGAGTTGAGGAGTTGAGCAGGATTCATACATAGCCCCATTGTATAGAAAACATCAGTTTGGTTCAGGCATTTGTCACATTTCAGGTTTAACTTGTTCTTTTCAGAAGGCTAAAGGCAGAGGAATGGGGGCTGGGCCAGTCCCTTTGAGCTCTCAGATCTATAGACAAGCTCTGTGAAAACAGATGTAATCTTGCGGCAAATACTAATATAGTGGGGATGTGGTTTATGTGACCATCAGGTTCCTCTAAAAAGTTTTTCTTCCTCTCTTTGGAGCCAAAATAAAAGCAAACTATGCTGTTTGGATGAAGTCACAATTAGATGCTGTCAGTTTGACCCAGCTGGTTTTGCTTATGGTCAAGTTGCAATCTGTTGAGAGAATAGGGATCAAGTTTTAAATCCTCTTCTCTCCCTGTTTCTGGAATCTTCATGGCCAGAGTTTTCCTTTTTATCCTGCTTGCTACCCTTTTGTGGTATGGAAAAGTGATTTAAACCCAAGACTAACTTAAACCCTTCCTTGACCTTCTTGTTTTCTGTTCATTTCTATGCCAAGGAAATAGCTGCCCCAGTGTCTATGTCTTGCCTTCTCTGAGTCGTTGTTGGCAGAGCAGAGAGGTACATTGAGCAGTCACAGCTGCTTTTCATTCATCACTTCTCTCTTCTCCCCAAGATCTGACAGAAGCCAAGCAAGTGTTCTTGTGTTACGTCTGAACTTAGCACCTGTGATCGTTGGGGTATGGATGGATGTGCACGAGAGAGAGAGAGAGAGAGAGAGAGAGAGAGAGAGAGAGAGAATGCAGGAGTGAGTGTGAGTGCATACATAGGTGCTAAGGAATTGCGATTGCCCCATGTTCTGACTTACGGCAATTTGACTCTGCACTTGGGGGTCTGTCCGTAGAGTTACTTATGTCATTGTAATGATTTCACTCCTAACTGTAACATTTTAGTCAAATGTGTGAATAAATACATAAAGACTGGTACAAAAAATCATTTGCCTTGGTTAAAGTTACTGTTAAAAGTTTAAGATTTTGATGCTATTGTAGCTGAGTTTTTTCTTTTTAGCTAATAGTTTTCTATTAGTGTATGAAAACACAGTTGATATTTGTATGTTAATTTTATATTCTGCATATTTACTGAGTATGTTTATTATCTGAAACACTATTTTGGTGTATTATTTATGGTTTTCTAATACAAGATAATCTCATCTATAAACAGCAACATTTTTACTTCTTTTCAACGTAGATGGCTTTAAGAAAGTGTTCTAGCCTAACTGTTCTGTGTGGGATTGCCAGTACTGTGTAAAAATAGAACCATTAAAAATGGACAAAGTGCAGCCTTATATGAGTGTCTGTGAATTTGAAGGAGCAAACACCTCTTCCAATTGTTATAAACTGACATCAGCAAGTAAAGAGCTTCTCCTGTGGAGTCCTGAGGCTGATGGGACACCTTTTGGGCTTGCATCGGAGATGAGTGGTAAGTGGGTCATAATTATAAGGCTGCTGTTTGGGTCTGGCTTTAATGGGTTTGGTACCAGTAGCCTGGGTGGTTTTTAATCTTGTCATACTCCTGGGCAAACTGGATTGCCTTCAGGACTTTGATCTCTAGGGCTGGCACTAAGGCAGGGTTCTACAGTTGGGTCTCCCTATGGTGGGCCTAAATCCAGGTTTGTGGATGAGTATGGCTCCCACTTAGTACCTTGCAGGATCTCCCCAGGTCGCTGTGTGGGTCCTTATGTGGACAGAACTGGCCATGGACTGTGGCTACGAGGGCTGAAACTGAGTACAACTGAAGTGCCTGCCTCCAGGCATGAATGAACATCTTTCCCCTGGTCTCTGGATGGGCAGGACCACTTCTGGACCATGGCTGGGAGGAGTTGGAGATGGGTAGAGTCACTTTTAAATTGTAAGTAGGGTCAAGTTGAGTGGACCATTTCCTGGTGTGTAGCCAAAGCCAGGTCCTCAACTTTGCCACCTAAATGAGGGTCAGCCTTCTCAAAATGACTCCCATTCATCTTAGGCTTGAGCAGGGTTTCACCACCTTCTTTCTGAATCTCAAAATTGTTATAAAGGCTATTTCTTTAAGACATGGTCTCACTATAATTACCCAGGCTGTTCTCAAACTCCTGGCATGAAGATCCTTGTGCCTCAGCCTACCAAGTAGCTGAAATTACAGGTGTGAGCCAGAATGTCTGTCAAGATGATGGACTCCCTGTATCACTTCTTGTAGGTGTGTTGTAGAAGTGGCAGGCACCTTCAACTTCTGTTATTTTGGAAAGTCTTTATTTTTTCTTTGTTTTTGGAGTACATTTTTCCCAGGTCAAGTCCTCTTGTTTGATAGTATTTTATTTTATTTATTTATTTATTTTTTTTTTAAATTTTTTTTTTTTTTTGAGACGGAGTCTCGCTCTGTCGCCCGGGCTGGAGTGCAGTGGCCGGATCTCAGCTCACTGCAAGCTCCGCCTCCTGGGTTCACGCCATTCTCCTGCCTCAGCCTCCCGAGTAGCTGGGACTACAGGCGCCCGCCACCTCGGCCGGCTAGTTTTTTGTATTTTTTAGTAGAGACGGGGTTTCACCGTGTTAGCCAGGATGGTCTCGATCTCCTGACCTCGTGATCCGCCCGTCTCGGCCTCCCAAAGTGCTGGGATTACAGGCTTGAGCCACCGCACCCGGCCGATAGTATTTTATTTTTAATCACTTTGAGATTTTGGAAGTTCTTAGTCCCTTTTTTCTTCAAATAACCCCTCTACTGTGTTTCCTCCAATAAGTTCCATATTGTATCTTCATGTTTCTCCATTTTTAAGAAGTTTATTTCCATGACTTAATATTTATAAATGATACATCTTTCTGATTCTTTTACCTACTTTATTAATTCTGCTGTTTTGATTCTAGTAAATTTTTCAACTATTATTTTATTCTTCAGCTCCACAATTTCAATTGGATTGTTTTTCATAGTTTTTAGCTCTTTGTTGTTATCTTATTTCTTTTGCATCTTTGTTTGTTTATGTTCTAATTTTGCTTATTGAGCATATTTAATATAATTGTTTTGAAGCCTTTGTCAGACAGTGTAAAGTTTTGTTCCTTCAAGAGGGGCATGTTTCCTGCCTTCTCTTTGTGTCCTGAACTCCTTTGATGAGATTTGGAAATTTATAAGCAGTCAACTAATGTGGTGTTTAAAGATAGGCCTGCTACAGGGGTGTACTGACACCCGTCAGCCAGGCTATAGATTTTGGGGCTTCACAAACATGTTCCCAGATGTGTCTCTGGACTTGTGTGTGTATTTTCTCAGTTAATGGGATTTTTCCTCATTTCATTTCCAGGTTCTGTAGTCTTTTGCTTCCCTGGTTGACTGTGGCACTGCAGTTTCTCTAGTGTTGTAATAAGCATCCACTTTTCTTCTCAACAGCTACAAACTCTTATCCTATTACCCCATCATTTCCTTTAGCAATCCATGTTAGCGGGGACAGAATATAGTCACCAGACAGTTCTTTAAAATGCCACAACTTTGAATGTGTGTTTCACTCTTCTAGGTCACTCCTGAGGGAGACACTGGGAGTTGTTTGTTTTTTCCTGAACTTAATTTCTATTCCGGGAAAGAAGAAGGGATGTGGTGAACAGCATTTAAGCATGCAGCAAAGGAAGTATCCCTGGAATGTAAAGGGAGAAGACAATAGCTATACACCCAGATTGGTGGGAACGTATGAGCAGAAGAGATAACACATGTGAGAGGCCCAGAAGTCAAAGAGGAAACCAGAGTTCAAAATGTGGTTTTGCAAGCTCTGCTTCAACAGAATTGTTTTTTGACAAGCCTGGATTTATTTTATTTATAGTCACAGAGGGCAACTGCCTGCACTATGCTTATTATGCTTTTAAATTCTCTAAGACTTCTCCTGTCCTTCAGTGATCTCCCAGTGCTTTCACAGTGAGGGGCAATCTCTTCCCTTTATGCTGTGGGGGACCTGTGTGATCTGACTGCTCTTCCATTGCTTTGAGGGATCTGGATAAATTTGTGCACATGTTTGGAGACCTCTATGTTAGGCTATTTTTAAAGATCTGTTTGCACCTTATGTCAGCAGTCTGTGATGGGAGCACTGGAGACATTGGGATTTTGTTCAGAAATTCCAGACACACCAGGAACAGATGTCATATGTTTTCTGCTTTATAATTTCCAGTCCCATGGAGGTTTCATACATGACCCTACAGAAAATGAGACCGAGGAATTCCATGAGAGCACAAAGCGTCTCATTAAATATGAAAAAAAAATCTGTTTTGCTTTAAGATTTTCTTTTTATTAGTAGGAGCTAAGTTTACAAATCTAAACTCTATATGTCAAATTCCTCTACTGTAGAATAGTTGATCGTATCTACTCATCTCATAAAAATTTTAAAAACACTAATACCATAGGGAAACTTGGAACATTGCCTAGCATGTAGCAAATTTTAAATTGTTACCTACTTCTTAATAACTATCATCCTAGAATCCTGTCTTTAGTATAGAAATTACCAGGACTGTATCCTAGGTGTTTTCACTTTCTAATTGATCACATGCCAAATTTGCCTGTAATTTTAGTTTCAAAGTTCTGAAATAACATGTTTGATTTTATTATATAAAAAGAAAATTAGATAATTAGTAGGCACTCCACTTTTATTAAAATGTTTGGTTTTCATGTTTAAGATTACTCTTTGTAAAAAGTTATCATTAGCTAGGCTCATGCTTCCTGGGTTCAAGTGATTCTCCTGTCTCAGCCTCCTGAATAGCTGGGACTACAGGCACCCACCATCATGCCCGGCTAATTTTTGTATTTTGTAGAGATAGGGTTTCACCATGTTGGCCAGGCTGGTCTCAAACTCCTGACCTCAGGTGATCTGACCGCCTAAGCCTCCCAAAGTGTTGGGATTACAGGCATTAACCTCACTAATGAAAATGTGGTGGCTCATGCCTATAAGCTACTTGGGAGGCTGAGGCAGGAAAATTGCTTGAGCCCAGGAGGCAGAGGCTGCAGTGAACTGAGACTGCACCACTGCACTCCAGCCTAGGCAAGAGAGCAAGATTCTGTCTCAAAAAAAAAAAAAAAAGTTATCATTAGCATTTTCATTGATTTTTCTTAACATTTATCTTAATGATAGGATAACTTGTCCCTAACTGTTCACTTTATACATCAGTGTTTATCATTATATTTAGCATTTATAAATGTATTTTAAGCATTATATTTAGAAATTTAACATTTTTCTTTGCTTCTAAAAGCCAGATTATAGCTTTTACATTTTGTATATGAAGAGTAGCAATATACTAATAACATAATACAGAAGTTTCTCAGAAGCATTTCTCATAATATAGCAATATATTAATAACATAATACAATATATTAATAACATAATACAATATATTAATAACATAATACAATATATTAATAACATAATACAATATATTAATAACATAATACAATATATTAATAACATAATACAATATATTAATAACAGTACAGAAGGAACAAGAAAATGCTTATGATAATTTTCTCATCAAAGCTTTTAATAATTATGTATTTTCTGTGAAATTTATTGCTCTCACTTTATATTCATGATTCAAAATTTATGCTCTTCAATAGCAAAGACACAGAATCAAGCTAGGTGCCCATAAATGGTGGATTGCATAAAGAAAATGTGGTCCATGTATACCATGGAATACTATGCAGCCATTAAAAAAAGAATAAAATTGATCAGGCACAATGGCTCACACCTGTAATCCCAGCACTTTGGGAAGCTGAGGCAGTTGAATTGCTTGGGCCCAGGAGTTTGAGGCCAGCCTGGACAATGTATTGAAACCCTGTCTCTACTAAAAATACAAAACTTAGCGATATGTGGTAGTGCATTCGTGTAGTCCTGGCTACTCAGGAGGCTGAGACAGGAGGATTGCTTGAACCCAGGAGGTCAAGGCTGCAGTAAGCTGTGATTGTGCCATATAAAGATGGGAACAGCAGACACTGGAGACCACTGGGTTGGGGGGAGGGAGTGGGCCAAGGATTGAAAACCTATCTGTTGGGTACTATGCTCACTGCTTGGCTGATGGGATCAATCCTACCCTAAACCTCAACATCATGCTATACACCCTTGTAACAAACCAGCTCATGTAACCTTTGAACCTACAAGTTGAAGTTTTAATAAAATCAAATATTTCCTCTTTATGGATGCCCAGTCATAGTTGAAAATTGTATGGGCCGGGCGCGGTGGCTCAAGCCTGTAATCCCAGCACTTTGGGAGGCCGAGACGGGCGGATCACGAGGTCAGGAGATCGAGACCATCCTGGCTAACACAATGAAACCCCGTCTCTACTAAAAATACAAAAAAATTAGCCGGGCGAGGTGGCGGGCGCCTGTAGTCCCAGCTACTCGGGAGGCCGAGGCAGGAGAATGGCGTAAACCCGGGAGGCGGAGTTTGCAGTGAGCCGAGATAGTGCCACTGCACTCCAGCCTGGGCGACAGAGCGAGACTCCGTCTCAAAAAAAAAAAAAAAAAAAAAAAAGAAAAAGAAAATTGTAGGTATCTAGAAGGATTCCATAGTGAACTATGCTTATTCAAGACTTTTTTGGTTAACCTGTTTTTAAATTTTTGTTTTGCAATTTTATTTTATTTTATTTTTTGAGACAGAGTCTCGCTGTCAGCCAGGCTGGAGTGCAGTGATGTGATCTCGGCTCACTGCAGCCTCTGCCTCTCAGGTTCAAGAGATTCTTCTGCCTCAGCCTCCTGAGTAGCTGGGACTACAGTTACATGCCACCATGTCTGGCTAATTTTTTTCTTGTATT